>NC_088206.1:55445722-55762425 GCF_037126465.1 Ornithodoros turicata
TAGTACAAAACAAAGTCTCTGAAACGGGTTGGAAGTTTAGATTGTCGATTTGTGCGAACTCTACCAGTGGGCTCGGCAATCCTGTCGGCAGTCTGTCTGTGGTGTTCCGCTGTCGGTTCGTTGGTGGTCGGAGAGACTGATGCAGCCGGCAGAGGGATGGTGTGTGCAGCAGTCATTTCCGCAGCGCTGCACTGCGTTGGTACATCCTCAAAGTCTCGTAAATGCTCAATATGTCTTCGGCGCACCTTGCCATCCTTTGTACGGAGAAGGTATGAGCGAGGTCCTACACGTCGGAGCACTACCGCTTGCACCCAATGGGGTTTGCCCTGAAAATTTCGCATTATCACTCGCTGGTTGACGGTGTACACCTTTGCGTCCTTTGGGGGCTGTTCGTGGTCACCCGAGTTGTTGCTCGTTGGGTGAATAGCGTGGAGTGCTGTTTTCAGTTGACGGCCGAACATTAGTTCTGCTGGCGATCTTCCCGTCGTGGTGTGCGGGGTGGTCTGCTGTCGAAACAGGAATCGAGCGAGACGGCACACGATACTGCCCTTTGTGAGCTTCCTGAGCGCCAACTTCGTCTCCGCCACCATCCGTTCAGCTTGTCCGTTTGTGGCAGGATGGAAGGGCGCTGAGGTGATGTGACGAATGCCATTCTTTTGACAGAAGACAGCCATTTCTCGCGAAGTGAACTCTGTACCGTTGTCCGTCACCAGTAGTCGTGGTATTCCAAAGGTAGCGAAAATGGGCCGCAAGGTCTCCATAAGTGCTGTTGTCGTTGTAGATGTCATTGTCCGTACTTCCAACCATTTAGAAAAAGCGTCTATAACGATCAAGTATGTAGTCCCGTCCACAGGACCAGCAAAATCCATATGCACAGTGTCCCATGGAACATGACTACGTTGCCAAAAAGGTGAAGGAGCCGCCCGTGGCATTCTAGAGTTGAGCTGACACTGCGTACAGCTCCTGACTGTCCTTTATATTTCGTAATCCCTGCTGGGCCACCACATGTGACTACGTGCGCATCTCTTCATTGCAGTCACACCGACATGATTAACATGCAGTAACTGTAGTGCTGAAGGACGAGCTTCCTCGGGGATAACGACCCTGTTCCCCATAATGCACAGCCTTTATGTAACGACAGCTCCTGTTTCCTACTCCGATATGGTGAAAGTTCCGGGCTTGACCAGTCAATATCTTCCGCAGACTGCAAAACTGTGAACAGTAGTTTCAGTACCGGGTCCGTCTTCGTAAACTGACTTATCTGCGCAGCGGTCAGAGGTAGCGCTGTATGAGCCTCAATCATTAACACGTCACCGGGAGGTTCCAATTCATCACATGAACTTGGAAGAGGTAGACGGCTCAACGCATCCGCATTGGTATGTTTGACACCTGGTCGATACTGGAGGTAGTCATACGCTCCAAGGGTAACGCACCAACAGATCATTCGGGGTGACAGAATAGGTGGCATCGGTTTTGACCGACCAAAAATACCCAAAAGAGGCTTGTGGTCTGTAAAAGTGACCACTTGGCGGCCTGCGATGTAACGATGAAAGTGTGTTACTCCGTGTTACTCCGAGTGTTACTCCGAATACAATTGCCAGTCGTTCTTTATCAAGCTGTGAGTAGTTACCCTCACTAGCTCCCAATGTGCGTGACGCGAAGGCAATTGGAGCCTCGAGTCCCTTGTCGTCTGGTTGTGCCAGCACAGCTCCAATCCCGTAGGGCGACGCATCACACGACAAATAAAGTGGTCGTTCTTCGTCGAAATGTGCAAGTACTGGACTGCTTGTTATACGGTCTTTCAAGGCACAGAACGCTTGCTCATGGTCGTGTTCCCATGTCCAATCGGCACCTTTGTCTAACAAGCGGTACAAAGGTTCTGCAATGGTCGCACGGTCCTTTATGAAAATATCATAGAATGATACCATTCCCAAAAAGGATTGCAATTCTGCCTTGCATGTTGGAGCAGGGGCCTTCTTTACAGCTGTTATCTTTTCAGCGGTCGGCTGTACACCCGGATGCAGACACTTTGTAGCCAAGGAATTCAATTTCCTTCACCGCGAAAAGACATTTGTCTTTTTTTGCCTTCAACCCAGCCTGTTGAAGTCTTGTCAATACCTGTCGTAAGCGTTGGAGGTGCTCCTTTGGATCCTTCCCGCATATGAGAATATCATCGAGGTAAACATTAACTCCTGAAAGTCCAGCCAGCAGATTGTCCATGAATCGCTGGAACAAGGTTGGTGCTACGGACACTCCAAACGGAAGGCGTCGTAATCTGTAAAGTCCTTTGATTGTGTTAATGCACAAAACATGCGACGATTCTTGGTCCAACAGAAGCTGTTGATATGCTTGGGCTAAGTCGATCTTGGAGAATACGGAGCCACCTTTTAGGCTACTAAGTATCTCCGTTGCGGTTGGCAAAGGATACGCGCTCGTAGCCACTGAAACGTTTACTGTGATACGGTAATCGCCACACAGGCGTAACGATCCCCAGGCGAAAATTTGAGCTGGGAAGTCAACTGGAACCAGCTCGTTCCCAGTTCGCACCAAGTGGTGATCAACTGGAACCAACTGCTACCAAACTGGTGGCAACTGGAAAGTAAACTGGTACCAGTTCAAGCTGGGCTGATGGCAACTGGGCACTTTGTGGTACCAGTTCAAGATGGACTGGTATAGCAACTGGGAAGTGAACAGGCACCAGTTCAAGCTGGGCTGGCGGTAACTGGAAAGTGAACTGGTACCAGTTCAAGCTGGGCTGGTGGCAAGTGGGCACTGTGTGCAACCAATTCAAGCTGGACAGGTGGCAACTGGAAAGTGAACTGGTACCAGTTCAAGCTGGTCTGGTAGCAACTGGAAGTGAGGTGGTGCCAGTTCGAACTGGTTTACATATTTGGGGGAAGTTTCGGTTTCAGTGCCAGGACAGGTTAATATGAAGATTGCAAGACGAAGTTAAAAACGATTAGAAAGTAACTTTATTAGTAGAAATAATCATATTTCAATTCTTGGTAAAGTTCCTCTTAACGAAAGTTATTTTGGAACTCTTATATTTGTATTTTGTGCGTTCCTGCTCCCGCGATGATTGATGCGTTTACTGTGCAACGGTCGCTTGCTTAGCCGGCGTTCACACGGGGCAACTTTTCCCAGCAACTCGAAGCAACTCAAACCAACGTCTTTTGAGCAATTTCGAGTCCGCGTTCACACGCAGCAACTCTGTAGTTGCAGCAACTCTGTAGTTGCACCCACAAGCAACCTTATGGCGACCGGACAATGTGGGTTCGAATCGAACTGGTGGAATCTTTTCTTTAGCTGCTGTTTATCAAATTTCAGTCAGTTTTATTACTCCAATAGATCATTATTGCCGTCCAGAAGTGGCAACTGATATGTTTCCGTGAAATTCGTAAAAAAAGAAAAAGTTATTTTTTAGCTGCACCTCCAGGATTTGAACCTATGAACCCACGAACGAAATCCACAACGCCATCGGGAGTCACGTGGCAATGCTTCCCTCTCTGATTGGCCGATGCACGAGCAACTTCTCAAGTTTTCGGTCCGGGAGCGATTCGCAGCAACTCGGAGCAACTCGAGTTGCTGGAGGTTGCCGGCTGACAGCAACTCCAAAGTTGCTCATAGTTGCTGCAAAAAGCGATTTTTGCCCGTTATGTTCTTAGCGTGACGCGTGACGTAGGCGTTGGATTTGTAATCTAAAGGATTTGTCTGCAAGTTAAGACAGTGCGACAGTACAATGAGCGCCTGCGGCCGGGCGGATGGGTGTTATAGGATTACAGCTTTACTACAACTGTGGAGACCGCTTTATATCGTGAGTACTATATGCTTTTCCTTGTGCACCATTTAGAAATATTACTTCCACTAGAACCTCATCTCTTTGTTCCGCGTCACATTCGTGGCACCTGCAACTGCATGCCGTTTTACGAGTAACATCCGGTTTATGTTAACGTTACCAGCAACGTTTTTCATTCATGTTTTTGTTTTTGCTTTTTTTTTCGTTCATTCTCGTGTTTTAGATCCTTCACACTACGGATGTTGTCGAACTAGCGTAGTGCGCCAGAGTAGTACCCATTGCCCTCGAAAGCCGGCGAATCTCTTAGTTGAAATGTTCAACTACTCCACAACTGAAATGTTGAGAGATTCGCGTACTTTCCGGGGCTGCGACTGCTCAAATTGAGTGACTATCCAGGCACACACTACAATAACAAGTTGGAATTGAATGCATATTCACTTGTGCCTTTTCAACTTTCCAGAAACCTTAAGCTGCTGGGGCTCAAAGGAAAATATTGATCCATCGTATGCTATTAAGAACATCTCAAATACTTTGTTGAATGATTCAAGATATCCACAAGGCAGTCAAGCAAGGGACCAATCAACCATGAAGTATTATCTATTCCATGTAACTCTGTAGTTCATCTACTGCTATAATTTAATTATGTTATAGTTACGCTACATGTACATTAGAATATGTGTAACGTTTGACTACAAATAAAATAAAATTTTGCATTGCAGTTCTTTGGATCTGCCGTTGCTGAGAACAGCGATCCTGCAAAGGGGCACCGGTTACATACAAGTTAACTTCTGTCCGAACAGGCTGCTCTAAGTGAAGCCACTTCAACCGGTCCCAGCTCAACAATGAGGTTTGCAACCAGTTCCAGTCGAGACTGCGACCGGTTAGAAACCAGTTGAGACTGGGACCGGCCAGAAACCAATTGGGCCAACTGGTTTCTGGCCGGAACCAGTTGGCCCAACTGGATTTTAACCGGTCCCAGTCTCAACTGGGACTGGGTGAACTGTGTTATCGAACAGGGACCAGTTGTCCCAACTGGTACCAGTTGATCTGGGACCGGTTGAACTGGTCCCTGTTCGATAACACAGTTCAACTGGTACCAGTTCAAAAAATTTTCGCCTGGGGAACCGTCTTTCTTGCACACCACGACTATTGGTGTTGCCCATGCTGAAGATTGTGTTGGCTCAATAATGCCTTGATCTTCAAGACGATCCAATTCACGGATAACCGCATCTCGTAATGCAAAAGGCACAGGACGGCTCTTCAAGAAGCGAGGAACGGCATTTGACTTTAGGCCAATATGCACTGGAGGTCCAATGTGTCCCTTTAGAGTTGTATCAAAAACCAACGAAAACTCTTCCAGTAGCTGGGCCAATGACTCACACTTCATGTTATGGATTCCAGCCAGTTGTATGCCGAGAGGGTTAAACCAATCTCTTCCCAGTAGGCTTGTGCCTGAATCCTCTATTACTCTGACAAGGACCTTGGCGCGTTTATCCTTCAACCTTGCTTCCACCGTAGCCTTCCCTAGAACGCTTAGTTTGTGACCTGACCAAGTTCGGAGGTGCAAGTCGTCCTGCACAAGTATGGGCTGACTTTGACCTGCAGGCCAGAGCTTATTAAATGTCTTCTCACTTATGATGGAAAACGTAGCGCCCGAATCCACTTCCATGCATAGTGGTTGATCATTCAGGTGAACGGTAACCGCAAACGTAGGTGTGCTCGATTTCCCACGCATATTGTACAATGTATACAATGTTTCGGAATTGTCGTCTTCCGACAGATCATGAGTGTCCTGTAGCACTACTTGCTTGGCCTGTCCGCCTTTCTTTGTACGTTTCTTCTTCGAGAAACAAACTCGTTCCATATGACCTTTTTTGTGGCAAAAATTGCACACAATAGAGTCCGGAAAAGTGCATTCTGGCATGCGATGCTCACCTACGCATCTGTAACAAGCTATCTTCTTATTCTTTGCTTTCTTTGTCTTGGACGACGTTGTCGGTGACGACTTGTGCACCTTAGTGTCTAGACATTCTCGTCGAAGCTGCGTATGCTCACGCAGTGCCGTTTCTGTCGTTAATGCGATTTGCAGTGCCTGTTGAAAAGTAATGCCTCCTCTCTCTGCCAAGAGTCGTTGTTGTAAATGGGAATCAGCCACGCCGCAAACGAATCTATCGCGTAGCATAATGTCCAGTGGTAAAACAGTGGAAGTCGTTGTACCGGAAGTTGATGTTGCACCTGTCGTATGTGTCTGTTCTCCGGCTTCCAAAGCAGCAGACTCGGGCGTTGGTGCTGAAGAAGTACCAAAATTGCAGTCTTTGGCCAGCGCGCGCAACGCTGCCACGTAATCTGCAATCGATTCCGTGGGCCACTGGTCCCGCTTGTAGAAAATGCATCTTGCAAGTAGCTCTGAAGGTCTCGGGTTGTAGTACGTGCTCAGTAAGAACTTTGACTATGTCAGCGTAGTACACCTCAGAAGAACGTCGTGGAACCAGGAGCGACCTCAACGTGTCGTAGACCTCTTCACCACATAAGCTTAGCAGGGATGCTCGGCGTTTACCGGAATCCGTGATTTCGTTGGCCTCGAAGTAAAATTCGAGGTGTTCCACCCATGATGACCAGTTGCCTCCGGGAATGAACTGCGACACGCGTCCAACAGACATGGTGAAGCCAGACGACTTCTGGTTGAATAGCACGAAGGTTCCTAACGCTCGTCGCCAGTATCAATGTCCAAGGCAGTGAGGAGACTGTTAGCAGGAATGGAGTTTATTCCGCACCATCCCAGGCGAAAATTTTTTGAACTGGTACCAGTTGAACTGTGTTATCGAACAGGGACCAGTTCAACCGGTTCCAGATCAACTGGTACCAGTTGGGACAACTGGTCCCTGTTCAATAACACAGTTCACCCAGTCCCAGTTGCAACCCGTCCCAGTTGAGACTGGGCAACCCGTCCCAGTTGAGACTATCACTCTTGTGCTTCTGCTACCAAGTAGTTTCATAAACCGTTTGCTGTTTATTCGACGACTCACCGGCCCATTTCGCTTCGTGACATTTCTGGTGGAGGTGCGGGGCACTTGCTCAACGGCCTGGAAGAACAGAAACGACTGAGTCGAAGACAGCGTGGTCTACCTTCGGAATTCAGGCCATTGGGACCCCCAACCCGCAAGAAGATGAATACGACAGCCACCATCGGCAGCGCGCGGCACGGCAACAGCTGGGCGCATTCGCGACCCGCCCAACCTGCACCACTCAGCTACCAGCCACGCGCACAAGGAACTCGCAAGACAGACGTACGGCGAATGTCAGACTTGAGGCCGCTCTACTACCACTGTGAAGAAGCCACCCGGGTCTACCGCCCTTTCCCGTACCGACAACTGGGTCTACCCAGATTTTCACCTGACGCCCCCCGCCTTCAGCGCGTAGTCACCCCGCCTCAATTGAAGACTCTCTAGGCAGCAGCATGCTTCTGCTGACTCACGACGTGACCAGTCTCCGAGCTCGACGAACAGCAATACAGACCACCGCGACGCTTAAAACCTTACCAGTGACCTGCAAATACTCATCGACGACCACGAGACAACTGCATTAATCGGCGCCGACGACAATGTTAAAGACGACGACGTTGGCTACGAGGCTTCGCAGGGTACAAACGAAATGCGATGAGCCGACACAGGTTCTAGCATCAGGACGATGCCACGTCTACGGAGGGGGCAATGCCACGAGTCATCTTCGAGATACTTCCAGGGCAGGCACGAAACTCATCTCATCATGCGCATGCTGAAGAAGAAGAAAGAAGCTTCCAGACACATCCCCTGCTCTCTGGCAAACGCACGTGCGGTTTCTAGACTTTTCGGCGCGACGCTTAAATGCTTGTGCGCTCCAGGCTTGAGCATTCATTTTATTTGGACGCGGTTGTGTTCAGAGAGCTATCACTCTTGTGCTTCTGCTACCAAGTAGTTTCATAAACCGTTTGCTGTTTATTCGACGACTCGCCGGCCCATTTCGCTTCGTGACAATATGCATTCAATTACAACATGTAATTGTAGTGTGTGCCTGGACAGTCACTCAATTTGAGCAGTCGTGGCCCCGGAAAGTACGCGAATCTCTCAACATTTTCATTGTGCAGTAGTTGGACCTTTCAACTAAGAGATTCGCCGGCTTTCGGGGGCAATGAGTACTACTCTGGCGCACTATGCTAGTTCGACAACATCCGTGGTGTGAAGGATCTAAAACACGAAAATGAACGAAAAAAAAGCAAAAACAAAAACATGAATGAAAAAAGTTGCTGGTAGCGTTAACATAAACCGGATGTTACTTGTAAAACGGCATGCACTTGCAGGTGCCACGAATGTGACGCGGAACAAAGAGAAGAGGTTCTAGTGGAACTAATATTTCTAAATGGTGCACAACGGAAAAGCACTTAAGCATATAGTACTCATGATATAAAGCGGTCTCCACAAAGCTGTAATCCTATAACACCCACCCGCCGGCCGCTGGCGCTCATTGTACTGTCGCACTGTCGTAACTTGAAGACAAATCCTTTAGATTATAAAACCAACGCCTATGTCACACATCACGCTAAGAACATAACGGGCAAAAATCGCTGTACAAGCGACCGTTGCACATTAAACGCATCATTCATCGCGGGAGCAGGAACGCACAAAATACAAATATAAGAGTTCCAAAATAACTTTCGTTAACAGGAACTTTACCAAAAATTGAAATATGATTATTTCTATTAATAAAGTTACTTTCTGATCGTTTTTATAAATTCGTCTTGCAATCTTCATACTAACCTGCCCTGGCACTGAAACCGAAACATTCCACCAAATATGTAAACTGATCCAGTTCGAACTGGCACCACCTCACTTCCAGTTGTTACCAGTCCAGCTTGAACTGGTACCATACCAGTTTACTTTCCAGTTGCCCCCAGACCAGCTTGAACTGGTTGCACACAGTGCCCACTTGCCACCAGACCAGCTTGAACTGGTACCAGTTCACTTTCCAGTTACCGCCAGCCCAGCTTGAACTGGTACCTGTTCACTTCCCAGTTGCTACCAGTTCAGCTTGAACTGGTACCACAAAGTGCCCAGTTGCCACCAGCCCAGCTTGAACTGGTACCAGTTTACTTTCCAGTTGCTACCAGTTTGGTACCAGTTGATTTCAGTTGACCACCAGTTGGTGCGAACTGGGAACGAGCTGGTACCAGTTGACTTCCCAGCTCAAATTTTCGCCTGGGATGCGTGTTGTACAAGCGAATATAGAAGTGTCGCACGCGCATCCCGCGATACCAGTGTGGCTGTCACGGAGCTCAATAAACCAGTATATAACAGTTAGTTGTCGTTTTGCAACAAGTGCTATGCCTAAAAGAGGAAAATAAGGAATTTCGCTCGGATGTGTTCACCCTTAGAGGTATTCTTTCTGGTGTGTAAGTCTCTTGAAACGTAGTACACCATGCGGGAAATTCTTCGGGGTAGCACTCTTATACAGGGGTTGCAGCATCAGCTTCTGGTGTCAGTGGAATGCGTGAGTTCAGTCGAAAAAACTGTAATGCTGGTTCGTCGGCTGGCGAAGCCTTTTCGGGAGCGATGACTCACTTTGTCGAGAGCATGGACAAAACAGCTTTAGATAGAAGTGGTGTCGTTGTACTACGGAGCACCAGCGCTGGAAACGAGGATGGTTTCAAGCTTGTGCAGAGGAAGAAGAGGGCCCCCCCCCCCCCCCCCCCGGCGAAGGTGCAAGCACCAGCAGCAAGTTGAGCGCTGTATCCCGCAACATGAAACGGGCTTTGTTTGTATCAAGGCTAGACCTCTCTACTACGGAGAATGACATCGTGTCTGCTTTGTCAGGTACTGTGGAACCTGAGTCTCTTGTTTGCGCTAAACTTGTGTCTAAACATGACAGTTATGCGTCATTTTATGTCTCAGTCTTTCCTGAGTGTTTTGACCTCATCAACGATCCGAACTTATTGCCCGCTGGATCCCTATTCCGCCCCTTTTTTGGTGCCCTCAGACGTGACCACGTGAACCCGACAGAACAAGAAGTGTGATGAACTGCACCACGTATTATCAAAACGTCCGTGGTTTGACGTCGAAGGCTGATGAATTTATGTCTGCTGTTGTTGCTGAAAACTACACTTTCATATGCCTCACGGAAACTTGCCTAGAAACTTGCCTTCTAGCGGTAACTACTTTACTCCCTGCAATGCAGTATTCAGAAGAGACCGGGATTACCATAGAAAGGCTTAGCGCCTTGGAGGTGGTGTACTCATTGCTGTTGACTCATCAGTTAACCCAATCAGGTGTGATCTTGAATCCTACGACGAATGCGTGTGGGCTGAAGTGCCTTGCGGAGATTGCACCAGTATCCTTATCAGAAATTATTATTTCCCTCCTAATGTACCCGCCTGTGTTGTCACTGACCATTTCTAGGAACTGCAAAAGCGTATCGAGTTATCCAAGTTTACAGTGCACGTGTATGGTGATTTCAATGTGCCGAGTGTTGACTGGGCTTCCCGTTGTTTTGTGGGTTCATACAGTGACGCTCGGATCAAGGGTCAAGCGACTCTTGACTTTGCTCATTTTAACGGGCTAGCACAGAACAACTTCATTCCGAATTGTACGGGTAATGTGTTGGATCTTATGCTAAGCAATTGCCCGACATTGCACCTTAAAGGTCAGCTACGCCGATTTCCCGATGTGTTGAAACGGTTGTGATATTCAGAACGAGCACATCCAACTGCCCCCGAAACGCACCTTCGTTTCTCAATTTTGTCTTCCTATTACGAAAATTAATTCGTCAAAGAAACCAAAACAACCCATGGGCGCAGCCATTTTTGTGACGTAGATGGGATAAACCTGCTCCATCTACGTAGATAGAGAATCGTGCGTCTGATTGGATGAAAGCTGAGGCTTTCTCTGACTTCCCTGGCGCCTTCTCCCGTTTGCGAGGAAATCCAGTTATGGCCGCCGGCTACGATGAGCGTTTCGTCCGAGGTAATCCCGAGAACTATTGAACGATGGAAATAACAACCGCGAACTCACCTCAACATCATTTTCGGCGTGAAATTGTGATTATGTGCTCGAGAACTTCGCAGTTCAACCATTCAGCTGCCATTCACGACAACCCGTTTGCTGCTTTTACTACAAGTGCAGGAATGGGAGCGATTGAGCAACAACGTGAGACTTTGTGAACGTTTGAGCATATACACCTGCAGAGGACTGGTCTTCAAAGAAAGAAGGCCGTATTTCTGCCCATGCAGATCGTGCGATTGCAAGGCTTGTTACACGAGATACATATATTGTGCAGCATCATAGCGCGACTGCAATGAACGACGTAGGAATGTATCGTGACCACTCGAACTGCATTCGTTGAACCCTTCGTCGGTTATATGAAAGTGCTCATTAGAGTTGCCCCGCACAAAAAGTGTTGGATGTAGTTTTGTAGTGTGTTGTTTGTCTCGTAGAGAGCATCGCGGCATGTAGGTCGAGAGCCCTTATACGTATTTTTTGCATGTTACTTGAGTGTGCGCATTGATCTATACCACACAGGCCATATTTCATTCATAATAGTTTCACAAATAAACACGTACGGGTCGATCTCATATTGCTTTTGAGTTAGGCATAGTGTCTCCAGATCAGGGTATGTGTATCCTGTTTGCTGGGCCCAACAGATGTTTTAAGGGTAGTGCAACATTTCCCACTGAACCATGCTAACATTGCCAGAATAAGGAACATTACACTGAGCTGTGTATTCCACACTCAGTTGTCTCGCGACGTAAACCCCCAATTATTATATTGGGTACTCCACATGTTCAACCAGTCAGCACTTCCCATATCCTATTTTTTTTAAACATGTGCTTAAAGTTGCACAACTCCCACTCAAGTAACTTTGCCACCAAATTAGTCAGTGACAAAAGGTATATGTACTTTATCACAAATTTAATAACCTTGGTGGAAATGGTTGATGGTGTACTCTGCCTTGTACGGTGCACTTCATAGCAAAATACACAATAGTCCAAATGTTTTCCTTGTCCACAAATGCCCTGTCAAAGCTGAAAGACTCTTATCAAAATGGGGAAGCGGGCTTGCTTGTTCATAGAAACAAATATGAAACTGCAGTGCTCAACGTAAATAACTGCATGCTCAGCAACTAAAGCTGGTGATGCCGAAGACCTAATATTTCTAGGTTAAGAGGAGAAAAGACCACTGCAGCGTATTAACATTGTTTCAAAAGTATAACACCACAAAATTTGTGAGAGTCAGTTGGTGTATTTAGTTATATTGGTCACCTCCTGCACCAATTTTTAATAAGATTCAAATGCGTTGCTACCAACCAGGACCTAAGCCTGACCTATGATCTAATAATAATAATAGTATCTATCTATGACCTATATGGACCTTCACCACTAGTTTGGTCTAGGTTTCACACGTTGCTTCTAGTGAAATTCGAAGCTGCTCTGTAGAGCTGACAGGAGACTTGCAGAGTAGAGAATTTGTTTATTTATATTTTCCAAAGAACATGTAAAAAACAATGTGCTGTACCAACTGTATTCAAAGAAATACAAATATACTTTGTTTTAGCTATGTGCATATTAGCAGATTACAGGTGACCGATGACACACAATGGGCGTCAAGGGTGTGAACACAAGAATACTACCACTGCAGGCACTGTCCTCAAATTCTAAGTCACCATTTGTCAGAAAGCAATGACCACGCACAGCCTAAGGATCATATTGAGCTCCTTCCATTATTCTTTTTATTGACAGCATGTTGGCTGCCATCCAGTCCATGAAAGTGACCCTTATCGTTGAAAGAACGGTTCAACAGCAAGCGAGCTGGTGATAGTGTCCATGATGGCGAGACCTGAAGAGGAGATACAAGAAGGGACATAAACACGCTATGTTGAGACATTGTGTATGTCCCTTCCTATCCCTCGTCTCAGGGTTTTTCGCTATGGACCTTCATGATGTTTCCTTCGGCAAACTTTACATATTCTTATGTAGAATTGTGAAGGTACAGCCAGGCGCTGTTAGCAAATCACACAGTAGGCCTTGTTTGTATCTGTCCCTTCTATGTTTGTTCCAGCCTCAGAACATCAGTTTCTCTCTAGTTTTCTTGAATCAAGAATCCATAGAAGGTACACAGTCATCTTCAGCATTGCACACATCTATGGGACATGTTAATCACTTTGGAATGTCACAGATGTGTCATGGAGGCCGGCACATGATTAGTGGTGCTGAACAGACAACTATTTGTCATACTTTAGGCATAAAAAGCAGTTTTGTCACCTGCATGTTGAGACAGATGTATCTCTACATACTTTGCCATGACACAAATATATGAAGCAACAAATGTACCCTCTACTTTATTATGGTTATTAGTCAACACTGCCAAGAATGTGGGAACACAGTCTTGTACCACCTACACACACCTTCACACACGACACATTGTAGGTCAACGAGACTCCAGAATGATGTCAACAACAACAACTTTATTTTCGGCCTTGGAGAGTGGGGAGTTTCATCGCAACAGGCGATACTCTACCCCAGTGCTTGGTGGAATGGGGGGAATAAAATAACGAGCCCCTTTACAATAACGATCGAAGTCCGATGGTGTCCAGAAATGTCAGAAGAGCTTTGAGCGCAGAGCGTTGCTGGGCTGGATTGGGCCAGGGACCAAGCAATTTCGGTAGGGAGAAAGGGCGAGAGTCCAGCTGACGAAGAGACTCGGAGAGTGTCATTCGGGAAGGTTCGTAGTGAGGGCAATGAAGAAGAATGTGCTCCAGATCCTCAAGAGCACCACAGTGGCAACAGGTGGGAGAATCAATTTGTCTCAAGCGGTAACGCCACTGAGCTGTAAAGGCCACATCGAGGCGCATGCGGTGGATTAATGCAGCATCCTGACGAGATGTGTTTCGTGGCATGCGGAAAGCGAGCATGGGATCAACTCTGTTCAACATAGAGGGGGGAAGAATGTCGGTTGTCCGTTGGCGGGAAGCCAGGGGTGTCACTAGACGTCGCAGAATTGAACGGCGGTCTCCTCTGAGCAGAACAATACGGGTCCGGTTCCGAGACGAGAGTGCTGCTTCTGCGGCGCTGTCGGCCTGCTCGTTCCCCACGACACCACAATGGGCTGGAGCCCACTGGAGAACTAGCCTGTGGCCTGCGGCGTAGATAGTGTGGTAAGCCATTAACACGTCGGTGACTAGGGGTGCGGATGGGCCTCGTATGCCGGAAGTTTCAATTGCTTGAAGTGCAGATTTGGAGTCTGTAAAGACTGCCCATTCCCGGGGTGGAAAATCAGCGATGTGTTGTAGAAAGAAAAGGATGGCATAGAGTTCCGCAGCTGTGGAGGAGGTTGGATGTGAAAGGCGTCTTCCGTGCACGACGCCTTCGGATGGAATGACGAAGGCTGAGGCGGACTTATTGTTTCGGGATGCGCCATCAGTATATGCTGCCGTAAACGTAGAAAACTTCTCGTCTACCAGAGCATGAAAATGGGCTCGGAGGACTTGAGGGGGGACCTGATCTCTTCTTTGCAGAAGGTTTGGGAGGCGTACAAACGTGGGCGGTACCGGGAGAGACCAGGGGGCTTCCGGCGGTATAGTGTCCTTAGTTATGAAGCCAGTGAGAGTCTGGCGTGTCCTCTGCGCTACTCGATAGAAGTCGCTTCCAGGGCGGTATCGAATTTTCCTGAGTAGCGGGTGGCGGGGAATGTGAGCACGCAAACGGAGGTAGTGCCGAGTCCAGATGTCAGAATGATGTCCTCTCCCTCCCCATTAGCTGAAAACATTTTTCTACAATCTTGCATAAGGGGAAGTTAGTACAAGAAACGCACACATTCCTTTTTTGAGCAAATCAGTATTCAGAGCGTTACCATACTGTGGTAGGCCTGCAGTGCATTACATGGTACAGCACACACTGTAAAAAATTTCACCGTAGAACATGTCCCCCATTCTAATGACAGTGTTCTCCAGTTTTTCAAACTGCCATTTCCCATAGTGCTTTATGGTATGACACAGTATTTCTAAATCTTTACTGTAGTTTACTGGTTGTAGCAGAAAAAAGACACCACTGTTTCCGATCACAGGACGCAAGCCATAAGTGCTATACGGAAACAGTACATGTTGCTCTCTAGCAGTTGTTCGTGTTTGGACATGGTATGGTGCATGCAGGGTAAATTCCATGGTTAAAATATCCAAACATGAACAACTGTTAGATTACATGATGTAGAATGCTCTATAGTACAGTAAAACCTCCAAAGTCGGACACCTCCCTACCCCGGACAACTCCCCATGATTTCATTGCACGGGCAGGCTCCAATTGAAACTACATGGGGACGAAATTCTCTATGTTGGACACCTCCCTATCTTGGAAGTAGGATAGGGTTTTCCCTGCAAAGTCGGACAAAACCCTGGCCAAATTACCTCAATATCGGCCCATCTTTGCACCAAAAAGACCCAAAATGAGCCAGTGGCTTTGACTTTTGCCCCTTTTTTCCCCTGTACTGGTCTCAGCATTTTGTTGCTTTAGTTTTTAGAGTCCAAAAACAAGTGCTGTCAGTCTACATTGTAATTCTTTACGTGAGCACTTGTCTTCAGTTTGTCTAGAGCCTTTGAACAAGCACTGCACCAAAGTTATGAGAAGTGGGCTGACGCTTCAGAGACAAGTCCTTGCTGCTCGAAAAGCTCCAGACGTAATGCCATTGAGTAGAATCTGAACGGAATTGAATATACTAAAATCAGTAATAATTATCAGTGAAGAGTGGGTAGAGGTACCACTACCAGGTACCACTACCAGGTACCACTAAGGACCTTAAATTGAAGAAGGGGGACATTTCTCACAGCTGTGATCGCTTCCATTTTTTGTTGCCTCTACAAGTAGGAGACGCTTCGGCTGCACCGCGGGTGTCCAACATAGGAAGGTTTCACTGTATTTATGTTCCGTGCCATGTGACCACAAACAATATATGCTTTTGCTCATGCTGCACAGCACAGGCGAATTGAGCTGCATGTGAGGATAATAACATGAAACCCGAGGCACGGAGGAAAAGGCATGACTTTATGGTCTCTGTGTCAGTTGTAATTGCGTACCAGCCTGCCTGTACCTGAGAATAGGTTTGATGCATTGTACACGCACCATAGACATGCAGTATGTGGTGTGGTGTGATAGTAATGCCACTGCCAATTGAAGAATAATGCTCCAGGTGGATTGTTTCGGTACAATCTTGAACTATGCATACCAAGGGGTAGGGCATCTGCGTGACAGGTTTACCTGGAAGTAAGAATGTAAATGTTAGCTGAAGTCATTGAATAATTAACATTATCAATATACTGCTGCAGATGATACAAACAATAGCACACAAGATGCTCTGATATGTTCTGCAGGAATGTCTCTGTACTCACAATATTAGTACAGCAGCTACAGAAAGGCATAAAACAAGTTTTTGTATACATGATACCACTTGAATGCAACACAAGCTTGTGCTGCACTGCCAGAACACCACGGTGGACAGATTTACCTTACTTCACCTGAGAAAAAGTATGTACTGTTGCACACATGATGCTGTTTGAATGTCTCGAAAAACATAATTTATGACCGAAAGACATCAACTGGAAGATTTCGGTTTACCTTAGTCAAAACTGAGAAAAAGTATGTGCTGTAGCACACATGAAACTGCATGAACTGCCCTTGAGCGCTCTGGAAGAACACCTTATTTGTGACCAAAATACAACAGCTGAGCCAACATTGAATTTATACCTTACTCAAAATACACAAGATGTGCTGCCGTGCATATGATACGATGATACTGCTTAAATGTACCCTGAAAGCGCTGGCACCTCAGGCATGGTTGCTCTAAGCTAGCGAGCAACAGCAAGGGTATACGAACACAAAAAGTCGAGCACAAGTGATGGAATGCACTTGATTAATCAGAAAATGAAATGTCTCAGTACCAGGTGTCACTGTTCCGTCAACAAAAACAGGTGAACTTTGAAGGGGCGTCTGGTTGGCACTGGTGAGAGCCTTCAGCTTGAAACCCAGACGGTGATAGTTGCGACGTGGAGTGCAAGCTTTTCGGTGGTGCCGGAATGCCTGCGAAATCATTTAACAAATAAGGCAATTCCAAATCTGTACTGAGAATACACCCGCTGGTGCGTAATCTCTAAAGGATGAAGCAGTAACTGACAGATGGCGTATTTTTCTCTTCTACGTGATGCAATTTGCACCGCATGACTGACTTGTCTAACATTACGCGTCTTACCTTTATCTGCTGCCTAGTCCTGCCCCTGCAATCGCCTGCTGCAGGTAAGGTTGGCACAGCATGCCGGACGAGACATCTTCGGCTTCTTGTGAAACAAGTTGCGCATTGCTTCCGTAACATTCGTATGAGCCAGATGAACAGATCAAATCGCTGCTTTCGAAGGTGGCACCCAGTCGGAGTTGTAACCGATTGTTGCAGTCAATAGATTTCGCTTTCGCCTTTCGGAAAATTTGTGGTTTGAAACATTGGAACTGCACGCTGAAGTGTTCTTGCAGACGGGAGCAAAACTCTTACGCATTTTCGGCACGCAGCACAGAACACGAATCACACCAGGAAGTCTGTACTGGCCTAGCAAATGCTTTGCAGTCGAAGGAAGCAAAACTCACGTTCCTCGTGGGTTTAGTGAAGTCCAGAAATGTACTGGCTCCCTAATAGCGAACTATTTATCACTTCCCCAATGTGAATCTGCGCAGCAGACGCAGCAGACGGCTCGGCAGAAGAAACTGGCCGGCTTGGCGGAAGAAACCAAGCCAAAAGTCATGCCAAGCCGGAGCGCGGGCAGACCACGAATGTGTCGTCGACACAGGGTTTGCGGGCCACAAGACGGGATGTCAGTGAAACTAAAAATTCACTTTTTCGGAAAACCGCTAGGAGTTTGGGATAACTATTTTGCATACATAATCAGTGTTCCCTAATGAACACATCGTGTGAGTACCATTCCATTCTGTAACACTCGAAAATCGGCGTAGCTGAGCTTTAAAGAACTCTCGCATCCGGAACCGTGCTTACGAATCTAATACCAATGTGTTCGGTACACTCCTACGAGCTATTTTCCAAATTTTCTCCTTCCAAAACTGCCGGGGTGATGAGGAATCGAATTTAAAAGATCCGGTTTCGTTTTGATCCTCGAAAGCGGCAGCGCCAACGACATCGCGTGACGCAAGGTGGAATCTGGCTAATCCGCTGTGAAGGACGCTGTCGTCTGCCGCCAAGTCTGGGGCTGCTTTGTTTTTTCCTGCACGTCGCCCGTATTCACAGGCGACACTTTCTAGTGACGCGGATACTCTTTGTGAATCGGGAGAATCTCTACGCTTGCATCCTTCGCGTGAGATGTCGTTTGGAAACCGACGCAGCGTTCCTGACTCCAGGAAAACTTCCTTCGAAAACCTCGATGTTTGATTTCGCACGCCTAAAGTACAGCTACAGCCAGACCCCTGACGAAGCGAAAGTGGGAAGCAGCTACATCACTAGCGGGTATTCAGATGAAGCAAGGAGTGTTCATGCTGTCCGTGTATGCTCCTCGCAAGTCACCGATAATGTGTACCTGGATGAGAACATCATGGAAGTGCAACTTGGATTGACACAAAAAAGGATACTTGACGCCGTTCCGACAGTGTTCCACGAACAAAGCGAGCCAGCAACTTCGACAGTAAGTCACAATGTCTATGTAGTTTCCCAATCGGACCTGTCCAGTCACTCTTGCGCGTGAGTAACTAAACAGCAAAAGACGAAATCGGTACAACGTAAGGTATCCCCTAACCTCTGATTAATAACTAGATAAATAAAATACATTAAAGAAGTAAAAGAACATGATGGCATTGATATGAACGTGATAGGCTTTTCTTGTTGTCGGACGCGTTATCATGAAACTTTCCCTGTTACTGAACCTGTGTTTTTTGTGGAATGTGGTAGACGTGATTGGTTTTCATGGGTATTACAGCTGCAGGCAGCTCGACAGGGTCAAATACAAGTGGTACGTATATTACTTAAATACATATAATGTGTTTACAATTTTTGGACACAGAACAATTCGCAAACTATGAACCCCGATCACTAAAAGGAAGAACTGACGCTGTTTGTGTGCTGGTGTTAGAAACAGGCACTATATACAAGCAGTACCTTTGTCCGTAACATAAGCGCCATAAACCAGTTCCCAGTTTCCTTTTACCTCGCCGTTTGTGAACCGTTTGTGTGCTGTAGGGTGGCGGTTTTTGCGGTTGTCGTAGCCAACTTGAGGTGCACTTTTGACGTTCTGTGTTAGGACCAGGTGCTGCTGATTCAAGTCCCATCCATCCATGAAACGGCATCAAACATGTACGTGCGTGCACGGCAATTTTGTTGAGAGACCTGGTTTTTACACTAATGCCTTTACGACGCCTCTGACAAATTAGGATCTTCCAGAACAGTGCTTTCTTCATCCAAGTTCAAGAAGTAAAGAGAATGACTTCATGGCTTCTACTAACATCTCACAGCTACATGCCAAGACAAAATAACTTGAAAGAAGGAAATGAAAAACAGAGAAGAAAAAAGGTCCTTTTCAGGTCCACCCAAATCTTTGTGCAGAGGCTGACAACAACAACGTTATTGTGAGTTGATGAATGATGCTGATGCAGCGTTGAGATTAAGCCCTTGTCTCCTTTTTTGCAATGGTATACATTACTGCTGGTTAAATGCGAAATAATGCACCTACCTCCATACATTAAAGGGGCTACCAGAGATGTAGTGTCAATTCAACAGAAAAGCTGCATGTTCTACAAGGCACAGTCACATAAGTATTGGCCAAATTTGCTGTCCTGTGAGCTTTGATAGGATATGCCGTAGATAGAGGCCTCTTACTGCAAAAGGGAGGTGCATTATTCGAGTAGTGGGGTCTGAGGCATGAGGGTCATTTCATGATGTATACTAACCCTTCCAAAATTTTACACTTGGTTGTGCCCAGAGATCGATCCAGATCCCCCCGACACCCCAAGTTTTTTTCCTGTGTACCACTGTTATAATGAAACCGTCCAGAAATGTAGGGAACACAGAATTCTAGATTTTCATTGCAATTGAAGTACTTACGAAACTTTTTTTTTGTTTTTTTTTCTATGTGAGTCCCCGCTTCAGATCCCAAGGGACATTGCCAGTGTGGTGCACGCTGATAACTGTCTGTGCATAGCAAATAATAAATATCTGTGCATGAAGAGTTGGATGTGGACTTGTGCAATGGCTCTTGAATGGACAACACTCAGTCAACACAAAAGATTTATTCCCATTTGCGTAACTTATTGCCTGTGATTATAATAATTATTATAATACATAGACAAGAAGTAATGCTCTGCCAAGAATATCTGAAGTTAGTCTTGAGAGCTGTTTTCAAAACAGTGGTGCTAAAAAAATTGGATCAATGGCAGGTATCAAAATTTGTTTTGCTGTATCAAGGCAGAACAATCTTCCGTGGGAATGACAAATTGTGGACATTCCCAGACAGATGTATCACTTCCTATAATAATGAGGTGTAACTGTACCATTAGTGAGTTATGAAACGTTACCTGAAATTATTTGACGTGTTATATCTCTCACATGCTATGCCAACGATAAGAAGCATTACACTACCATTAAAAGTATAACTGTCACTTATGACCAGGTAGTTTATTGCTCCTGCCTATTTCTTTGCACTTCTCGGGATTACTGTGGTAACACAGATTCTGTTTCACACTTCTCAACTGGAAACTACGCAAGTCTATTATGGTGTAGGTGTGAACAGGAAATGAGGCACACTAAAGATGATAGTCCTGATAGGACCGGGATGGAAAAACGTTGGCGAATCATGCGGACGACACACCCAGGTATCTGTCGTCTGTTTCTCGGTCCAAGGAATCTCCAAGCTCCGCTTGTAAACACACAATAAGCAGTGAACCTGACGTAGCTGTAAAAAGGAACGACACGTTCCTAAACACGTAGCACAGTAATTTCCTGACAATCATTCTAATTCTAACCCGGCCCTTGAGTTGCACAGTTGGTTAGAGCCTTCGTAACTTTCATGGGGCATTCGTCGTGTGTGCAAACAACGACGACAACTACGAAAATAAATATTGCTCAACGTGCCTATCTATCGTGGTTACAGTAGGCGAAGACTGTGATCGTCGCTGCAATACTGCGGTGGATACACCACCAGAAGTTCTGGCCGAAGACAGAGAGCTGGGAACAAAGTGTGATGCGTGCTTACACTGTACTTCGCCGTCATTGCACAACTCTGCCACTTCACCAGCACTGCAGCATATAGGTACTCATCCGGTTCCTGGGGAGCACAGACGCCGCACAAACACCGTACCTAAAGCAGTGGTCCTGAGGCTTGTTCTGTTGCGCTAACGCAGCTGCGGCACGTACATCACCAGTGACTTGCAGAAGAAGCGAATCCGTCGCATATGGGCAGTCATGAAACATGTATATTCGTCATGGGATCTATTACTAAAGGCATTTGAACAGCACGATTCGCCACTTCCGCGTTCCGAGTCCGCCATCTCCGTATGTGCCTTCGCTTTCGTCTCCCTGACCTTGCTCACGCAAGCTGCAAGCCGCGGGGACGCGGGGACTCCTCTGGCTCGCCGCGTTCTTATTGGTCAGATTCCATGTGACATTGCTAAAGATTCTCAGCAGGGAGTTCCGCTTGACGCCCGCATCCGTCGTCTGCTGTAGCGCCGCTTACACACGAATTATGCAAAAAGTATTCCGTTGATCGGGATGGGACTTTCGGAGTCATGGTCAGTGAAGGACGGGGAATCTCATTTCACTGTGGTTTCGGAATCGATATGTGGTCGAT
Source organism: Ornithodoros turicata (assembly GCF_037126465.1). Classification (NCBI taxonomy): domain Eukaryota; kingdom Metazoa; phylum Arthropoda; class Arachnida; order Ixodida; family Argasidae; genus Ornithodoros; species Ornithodoros turicata. The sequence goes on from NC_088206.1 coordinate 55,467,360, forward strand.
GCGACTGTCCCTTTAAAGATAATGTCAATTCGTTATCACGTGTTGATACGTTCTATCCACCTTTTGTTGTCGATTTTCTACTGTTACGGTCACGACGTTATCTATCAACACGTTTTTCCTTTCGGAATGGTGATTATTTAGTGCTTTTTGAAAATGTACGAGATCGTGACTGGCTCGAAATGCTACAGAATGACTCCGTGGAATCTTGTGTCAGCATTAGTAGTAGGGCCTTATGTCCAACAATGACGTCCGTTTTCTAATCCAGTTCAAAGAATTCTATTCTAATCCAATTCTAAGCCAAAATCCACTTTTAAACCAACACAATCCAGTTCTAAGCCAACCCAATCCAGTTGGAATACAACACAAGCCAATTCCAAAGTCATCTGATTGGTCGCCATTAGCTCCGCCCGCTTCACGTTGATTGGCCCACGCTAAGCCTACTGATCGTTGATTGGTTGACCGTAGTTCTGCTCCTTTATGCTAATTAGTTGGCCCAGCTCCGCCCACTTCACGCTGATTCGCCCATGCTAAGCCTACTGATCGTTGATTGGTTTACCGTAGCTCCACCCCCTTATGCTAATTACTTTGCTCCTCCCACCTCACGCTGATTGGCCTATGCTAAACCTACTGATCTTTGATTGGTTCATCATAGCGCTGCCCCTTTATGCTAATTACTTGGCTCCGCCCACTTTACGCTGATTGGTGCACGCCGATCGCTGATCCTTTATGCTAATTAGGCAGCTCCACTGATTGGTCCACGCTAAGCCTACTCATCCCGATTGCTCCTCTTCTCCACAGACTTCTAAGCCCCCCTGATTGGCCCGCGCTAAGCCCACCATAATGGCTAGCAGTCCTGATTGGCCTACTGAACATAGCCTTCACCAGCGTCAGCCAGATGGTGCGCGGATCGCTCGGCAGTGGCTTCAGATGGTCCTAACCCAATTGGGCATCTCTATCTCATACGTCCAAACTTACCTCATCCCACCAGATGGCGCGACTCAGGTGCATCAACTCCGTGTGGTTCCGCTTTGAGGCGTCACACAAGCGAGAGAACTTCGTCGAGATGTGCTGCCACATATTGCGGTCCCGTTTCACCGCAAACAAGTTGCGGGACATCATACGCAAAATCTTGGACGAGTAGCTGTCGGCTTACAGGGAGCAATGACTGCGCGAGCTTCAGGAACTATGTAACGAAGAAATAAGAGTCCTGCAGACGATCATCAATCGCGCTAGGAGCTATGGATGAAAATAAAGATGCATCACACCTCTCTATACAGTCTGCTCAAGTTATTCCACGATGCGCATATAGTTCCAGCACCCCGCTCGAATTCTCATCTCCGGCATGTCCATGTGTGGCATGACGGTGCTCACGCAGAATATAATGAGACACCCAGAGTTATTTAGCATTCCACCGCAGAAGATACTCTACGTACGAAAGTATGCAGCTGAATGGGAAAAGGATTTCGACGGCGTGGAGTTTATGGACAGGGTACCGGCAGATTGGGATGAGCGATATCCTATTCTCATAGTTATTGACGATCAAATCACGGAAAAGGGGGTTCTATTGGAGGTAGAGTCGCTGTTTGTGCGTGGTAGCCATCATAAGAATGCGTCCGTGATCCTGATCACACAAGCCTTGTTCTATCACAACGCCGCTTTTCGAACGACATCGCTGAACGCCACTTATATCGTATTGTTCCGGAACGCTCGGTCTGTACAACAGATCGAAACCTTCGGACGTCAAATATTCGGGGAACAGGGGCTCTCCTATTTTCTCGGCGCATATAACCAGGCGACGGAGAAGGTGAACGGTTATCTAGTTGAGGATCTTCACTCGCAAACACCTCCCTCTCGTAGCCTGCGAACGAGTACTTTACCGCACGACCGGCAGTTCCTATTTACGCCCGCGAAATGACCGCCGATCTTAGAAGACATCTCAAGCTCCTCAAAGTATTGGCCACCAGCAAACCGATGCACCGCGCAGAGTTACTTAAAGAGCTCAGCTGCGATGACATTCGAATCCTTTCGGAAATCTGTCTCACATTCTACGTGGAAATATCCCACTTTGGACGGAACTTCATAAAAACGTGAAGAAACACAAAAAAATCCTCCACTTCCTCGCTTACAAGTCACTTCATAAGTGCCCCCGGCAGTTGAAGAAATATATTAGGCGACAACGAGGTGGTCTCATTCCCATACTTCCACTGCTCCTCTCAGGGCCATCAAGTATCGTGGCGGGAGTCGCCGGGCGAGCGATATCCAAAGCCATCGGTCATGGCTCATAGAATAGAAATAGGTGAAGTTCTGAAATACAACGATTCGCACGATGTAAAAGTGGGCAAAATATTGGAAGCCCTCTATTAGTTGCTGAAGCGCGGTCACTATCATCCTCCTCCCCCTCCTCCTCCTCCTCTGGAACCTGTCCATTTGGCACCCGAACCGGAACCCAATCAATTCGATTTTAATCTTCTACCCTCCGGCGTTGATAAAGCACGCGCGAAATCTGTGCTAAAAGAATTGAAGAAAGTTTTCACCTGGCAGGCGGATAATGTGCTAGTATATAGAGGGAAGCGAATCGACTGCTCAAACATTGTGGCCCTAGTGAGCGTCGTAGCGCGCTCATCAAGAAATCCAGCTGGTATAAAAAAGTATTGAAAATTATAAGCCCTCTGAAAATGCATCGAATTGCTCGCTGGAGCAAATATGGGGCCCTATAGAAAGATCAAGGAACCGTGGAACAGCTGAAAAAAGAAGATGCTTACACCCTTCACAAGCCTGTGAAAAAAAAAATTTAAGCGGCGCTCCATAATCGCAACTCACGTGAGGGATTTATGTCAGGCAGACCTTCTGGATATGCATAAATATCAGAAATTTAACAAGGGCTTCAGGTACATCTTAACGGTCATAGATACGCAATCGAGGTACCTGTACATGGTCCCCATTCGCACAAAGCGCCCGCAAGACGTAAAGAAAGTTTTCCAACGAGTTTTCCGTCATGGAATTCCGAAGAATTCCCTCACGGATCGCGGAAGCGAATTTTGGGGTTCCCTCATTCGTCAGTACTTTCAGTCGCTACTAAATCACTATAGCACGCAAAGTGGAATGAAGGCGGCTTCCTGTGAACGCGTGCAGAGAACAATTAGAGGAAGAATAGCCAGGCATTTCACTAGTACGGGTAAGTTTAATTATATCAACGCGCTGCCGAAGATAGTAGCCGACTATAACGACTCCGTACACTCCGTCACGGGTGAAAATCTGAAAAACGTGAACACCGGAAATGAACTAGCTCTGTTCAACAGATTGAATCGTAAGACGACCCCGCGCGAGAGCAAGTATAAAATAGGGGACCAGGTGAGGCTCGCGTTAGATCGCAGCGTGTTCGCCAAAGGCTATGATCAAAGGTGGATGGCCGAAGTGTTCGAGGTGTCGCGAATGAGAAAGACCGATCCACCCGTAGTGTACGTGAAAGATTCGACGGGAAAAGAAATACTGGGATCATTCTACGAGCAGGAGCTGCAGCCACCATCTTTCCTCGTACAATAAGCGTCTCATATCCACGGTGATTAGAAAAAAGAAAATTAATGGGATATTGCACTACTTGGTTCATTGGTTATGCCAAAGATCACGATTCTTGGGTGCCCGCCAGCGATGTCAGAAAATTAATTTGATATGTATCTGCTCTCGAACGCCATCATGGACCTGCACCCGTCCAACATGCTGAATGACTTCACGATTGCATTAGATAAGCCGCTACACCTGGATGATTCGTACGCCGTCGGTTTAGAGGAATTTTCCATTCCCAACGCTTCCTGAACGTCAACCAAGCCCGAGATAACCTGATAACGCTATCAACGGAGAAGTGGCAAACAAAACAGGACACGGACACGCTACTGAATAAAATATTCTCCGAATATGGAAGAGAGTGGACTTACGAGGAAGACCTACCTACCGCTGCATCTCGCCTTTGGAATCGTCGACATCGATGGACATCACCCAGAGGGCGGCAGAGTACACGCCGTCCCAAACGTGTTACCGCTTGCGGAGGAAAGAGCTGTTATGATGCGAGTTCGCCTAGTAATGCGAGTTCGCCTTAGTAATCAATAACGATCTAATTTTGGAAGCCCGATCCCGAAAGATCCCCCGATCCCGAAGGATCCCAAAAGCGCATCACGTGTAATCCCATAGTCAAGATGTACCGCATCCACATAAACACTCGAGAGACGGAAAGTCGGCGCATTTCACTTCCACCAAATTACTACGAAACACCCGAAGTTCTCGTGAGCACCATCCATGAGCGTCTGCAGCCGGAGGCTTCCCTCACGTATGATGCATGGGCGAGGAAGTGTTCGCTGAGCTTGCGGGAAAACGTGTCGCTTACATTATCCGATTACTTTGCGTACCTACTGGGCTTCGGCGCGAAAACCGTATTTACCGAAAACCATACGAGTGTCGACGAAGTAACCATAGATCTTCACATTAAATGTGTTATGATATACACGGATCTCGTCACGCCCTCCGTAGTGGGAAACAGGCGGCATCCGATACTGAAATTAATTCCATTCGTATACGATAGAACGAAAGAACAACTCAGTTTCAGCTTTCTTCCCGTTCAGTACTTTAAGTTAGTGCAGCGCGAAATTTACAAACCGAGCAATACAACCTCACACGAGGCGGAAAGACCATCGACCTGGTTTCCAAGATCAACTCGGACATTTTCCTGCAGCCTAAGCTACTCATATCGGGAGTGGAAATTAGGCTTGTTTTTTATCAAGGCTCCGACGAATTCCGCATTATGAAGACCGATCAGAAGCAGCACACGCATAAAGTGGAAATCATGAGTGCCGCCTTGTACATAAAGAAAATCACTGTGTCTCCCGGCCTATTCCTCGGGCACGAAACGAAATTGCAGCAGCGCAAGGCTCTCTACACACTGGCCGGCAGTGAATCACGTATTCGTTCGCTACCAGTTGTCAACCTGGATGCATGGCTGTAAGATTTATTTCCAGAGAAGATACCGTCTAAGGTGATGGTTGCATTCGTGCCCACCCTAGCCTACCAGGGAGCATTTAATCGCGACCCGTATCGATTTGTGAACTGCGACATTGAGTCGGTGACGCTCACTGTGGACGGGACGCAGCGAATAGACACGTTCGACTTCAACAATAACCTGAACCACCGAAGCTACTTTAACTTCTTGGAGCAGCTGTGTGAGAAGCACGTCTCCTACGAATACGACCACTACGTTGGAAACAAGTTCCTACTGTACTACGACCTGGATCCCGATCAATCCTCCGTCCGCCTGTCATCGATCAGGCGTGGAAACGTTTGTCTGCAACTCAAGTTCTGACGTGCCTTGGCCGAACCCACGACTGTGTTGATACTGTCCGAGAGTGTGAGAATCATGTCCATCGATAAGAACAGGAACGTCACACTGGATTAGCGATGTTCGAGCAAGACATCGAGAGACTCTTGAAGTACAACGATTACACTTCGGCACTCTTCCGTGGTGTATACGCTCGAGACGACCGTCGACCAGCGCTGGATAGACCGGGAATAATCGTAGTGAACACCGATCGGCGACAGCAAGCCGGGGAGCACTGAATTCTGTATGCGAAAATGAAGGATGACCTCATCTACTTTGATTCCTTCAGATTGCCACCCATCGAACCCGAGCTGAAACCCCTCGTCGTCGACGAATATAATGATGTCTGTATTCAAAGCCTGTATTCTCCAATGTGTGGTGTGTACTGTTGTATCGTGGCGAAAGGGAAATCACTGAAGAGCATTGTATCCCTGTTTTCCGATAATCTCGCCGCTAATGACCTAAAATCAATAAAGCTGCTAGAAAAGTTGTTTGTTGCTTTAAAAAGCCTGGTGTCCTTTATTCTCCCCCACCGCAAACTATCACGAACGCATAGAACACGAACGATAGTAGAAAGCGATAGTAGAACACAGAAGAAGGCAGCGTGTGCACTTGATAGCTCAGCTGTTGGGTGGTGTTGGCGGTAGCAGTGGCGAGAGCGCATTCAAGTCGATACATATGTATTCAGGCTCTGGCGAGGGCTGCAGTGGTGGTGGTGTTGCATCCCGTACCTTAGGTCCCACGACCAAAACTCGGAAGTGGGATCCTTCGGGTAACGGTTGAGAGCAGGTTGGACAGTTCATCTGAAACACATGAAAAAAAAAACTATACCCATTGGATAACGTGTAATCTATTTGGTACTTACGATTTCAGTCTGGAAGTGACAATGGTTGCAATCGGGTGAGCAGTGGATGAGGTCCGGGCTCACGAGATCGTTTTTGTAAGCAACCCCTCCTTTCTAACCTCGCGCAATCGTTTTTTCATCTGAATGCGCCAACTTGTTTTGAGCGCGCAGAACGCACAAAATTCGCGATGGTTGTTTACATAGTGGCGTGATATAAAAACGTGGATCGTCTGCCGGTCTTCTAGCTGTTGAAACCGAAATCTGTTTACATCATCTTGACAACATTTTCTTCGATTGAACTCGCCATAGAGTTCTCATTTTGGCCCTGACAGGGTGCAAGTGTGCTTTGATATTAGACACGTGGTCCCAACGTGGCCTCATCCTCAAGGTGACCCAATTTCTCGGAGAAAGCCTATTTACATCACCTTGAAACATACGCAACATTTGCTTTGATGGCGATAAAACAAAGCTCACCATAGAGTTCTCATTTTGGCCACGACGGGGTGGAAGTGCGTTCTGATATTAAACAGATGGCACCATCGTGTTGGGGCTTGTCTCAAGGTGACACAATTTCTCGGAGAAGGCCTATTTACATCACCTTGAAACATACGCAACATTTTCTTCGACGGTGATAAAACAAAGCTCACCATAGAGTTCTCATTTCGGCCATGACGGGGGTGGAAGTGTGTTTTGATATTAGACAGGTGACCCCAATGTAGTCTCATCCTCAAGGTGACCAAATTTCTCGGAGAAAGCTTATCTACATCGCATTGAAACATACGCAACATTTTCTTCGGTTGTGATAAAACAAAGCTCACCCTAGAGTTGCATAGTATAAACTCATTTTGGCAACGTCGGGTGTAAGTGCGTTCTCATACTAAACAGATGGCACCATCGTGTTGGGGCTTGTCTCAAGGTGACAAATTTTTCGGAGAAGGCCTAAACATACGCAAGATTAACTTCGATGATGATAAAATAAAGCTCACCATAGAGTTCTCATTTTGGCCATGACGGGTGGAAGTGCGTCCTGATATTAAACAGATGGCCCCAACGTGACCTCATCCTCAAGGTGACACATGATTTACAACCATGTGGAAACAAGCAAGCCCCAACGAATTGGCACATGCAGCGTGGATGCTCATTTATAAGCCGCGCGATCGCCACAGGGGGGGGAAGAGTCTGCTTTCACTTGCTTCACAAGTAAGTTATCCCCTTTACTTGTTCTTACGGATCCGTTTATTTTCCGTACCTCGGTGTGTATTCTGCTTTTTTGACCCTCACGATATCTAGGATGAATCGGAAGACGATTCTTGGGACGGCGCACCCCCTACACTGTCTGCTGATGCGATCGCACCCCGACGTGGATATATCCTTCCTGCCCTTCTTCCAGACTGACACTGCATTTAGAGGTATCGTTAAAAGATTCGTGCTATTCTGTTCACGATCAGAGAGTTGAGGATTTGCGACAATATTTAATTATTCATTTTCACGATATGGTCGCTATATTGAGAGCGCAACAAATACCCCATAGGTTTTGCATTTGTTCCGATGTTTTGATGGTGAAGGAGACTCGGGAGGAGATAATCGAGCACGTAGCCCACTTTATGGTGTTTGCTCGCAAAGTCCACAGTGACCGAGCCATCACGAATACCCTAATGGACGTGATTCAGGAGTCCACGGGGCGCATCGAAAATTATCAGCGGGAAGGGAGAAGGTTCGTGTCCACCGACGTCCAAAACGTTCAAATGTGCATTTCCGCTGTGAAAACTAAAACATTCGGATGCAATGGCGCACTTTCCGGTCATTTGGCTAAATGCAGGAACGTGCTAACGATTTTCATTTACCGGCACGTAAGGAGGGTGAGTGTTTTAAATACAATACGCTCGCCCTCCTGCCCCCGCAGGAAAGGAATTTGTGGAAAAAATGTGAAAACTACGCAGCGGAGTACTGGTGGCCTAGCCGCTTCCCCGTTTCCTACTCTGATCTGGACGAATTCGAAGACAAAAAAAAAGGTATCCGTGTACGCATACGAGTACGTCGATCAGGGAGTGCACGTGCCGCGATCCCCAAAACTCGAGTATGAAAAGAAAATTTACTTATTGGCTATAGATGAACATTTTTTGGAATCAGGTCCCTTGAGCGGTTACTGATCAATAAAAATACGCGTTTCGTATGCAAGCGTTGCACGCACTCTTTCCTGAAGGAAGAGCATGGCGAAACATCATCGCCTGTGTGCGGACGTAAACAAAATCATATTGGAATTTTGCGAACCGGGCAAAAACTTTGTATAATTTACTAAAATACAGTACAAGCAGCAGTATAACTACGTCGTCGCGTTGGACACGGAGAGCGTACTCGTGCCCGGTGGTGTTGGCATGCAGCGTCACGTCACCTCGAGCTTCTGTGCCGTGCTCGTGCACACCCACGACTCGAAGGTGATGTGCATCAGGACGCACCACAGTGAAGATTTCGCGAGGCAGTGCGTGAAAGTTTTGATGAAAATGCGGGACGAGATGATTGCCCTGAACGCGAATGATGAGCAACGAGCACGGCACAGAGCTGTCACCCACTGCGCGTACTGTAGGCGGGAGTTCGCGCAAGATCTACTCCGTGTCCGGCACCACGACCATTCCAAGCGTTGTACTGCCGGCGAGACAAATTACATCGCGACGCTGTGCAACCCCTGTAACGTGGCGTGCACGACGAGAGGAAATCTACCCGTCATGGTGCACAATGTGGCCTACGATTTGGCCGGATTGCTGCGGGAATTTCACCTTCTCGGGTGGAAGCGAGCTCCCTTCATCGTGGCCAGTTCCACGGAAAAAATCCGATCGTTCGAAATTGGCACCTTCCTATTCAGAGATACCATGCAGTACCTAAATTCGTCGCTGGGAGAGCTCGTGGAAACCGTCAAATCCATGGGGGGGCGCAGAGGCGTTCGAATGCCTGAAGCGGGTATTTGGAGACGACTACGAAATTTTGCTTCGCAAAGGTGTATTCCCGTACAGCCACGTTAGCTCGTTCGCGGTATACGACAAATTGGCCCTGCCGGCAAAATCCGCCTTCCGAAACGATCTGGCGGGGGAGGATATAAGCGACGAAGACTATCAGTACGCGCTGCACGTATTTGAACGTTTTGGATGCTCGAATCTGAGGGATTATAATGCATTGTACCTGAAAACGGATGCCCTGTTACATGCTGACGTAATGCAGCACTTCCGGCGCCTGTGCTACGATGCGCGCGGATTGGAATTGCTTCATTGCGTTTCTCTGGCATCCTATTCGTGGCAATGCGCTCTAAATTACACGCGGGCAAAATTGGAATTGATCATCGATGAGGACATGTACCGAACCATTGAATCGGGTGATAGAGGCGGACTCTGTCAGGCGAGCAGGCGTCATTTACGGGCTAACAACCCGCTGTGCAGTGGCTACGATTCCGATAAAGAGGGGGTGTACATATCGTACATAGATTGCAACAGTCTTTACGGATTCAGTATGATAAAGCACCTCCCCGTCGGCGATTTTGAATGGGTCGAGGATTTTAGCTCCGTGGATTTTATGCGTCACCCCACGGATTCGGACGTGGGATACGTGTACGTGTGCGACTTGGAGTATCCAAAATCTATCCACGCGCTGACGCGGTAGTTCCCCTGGCTCCCGAGAAGGCGGTCGTCCCGAAGGATTGGCTCTCACCATTTCAGCGGGGGCTCCTAGAAGAATTGATGTATCAGCAAAAAGCTGCTGCTCACGTGCAAGGACAAGGTCGAGTACGTCGTTCATTACGCGCTGCTCGCGCTCTATTGTAGACTGGGCATGAGGGTGACGAAAATTCACCGAATTCTAAAATTTCGTCAGGCACCATTCCTGCGTCCCTACATCGAGGGTTGCCCGCCGCGTCGCCTCAAGCACGACGTTCGAGAAAACTTTCTATAAAATCTCAAATAATGCGGTCTTCGGGCGTATGCTTCTAAATAAATTGAATATGCGGGATATTCGAGTAGCCTTCGGGCGGAATGTGTACGAATGGAAATTTTGTCCCCCGATTGCGTCATGTATGAAATGCGCAAAAGAAAAGTGCGATGTGATTTCCCTCTGCAGATTGGCTTCACGATTTTAGAACTGAGTAAGTTAACCATGTACTCGTTCTACTGTGAAACCCTGCTGAGTAAGCTCGCTTGTCTGGTGATTACCTGCTACTTTGACACGGATTCTCTGATCCTCGGCCTGTTCTGTAAGGGCTACGAAGATCAGTTACGTGCGATCGCCGACGACCATTTAGACTTGTCTTCCTTCGATCATGATCATCCACAGTACAGCGAGAGGAATCGCGGTAGGCTTGGCGCGTTCAAAAGTGAAACGGGTAGCATACCCATCGAGGAAGTAATATGCTTGAAGGCCAAAATGTATTCCATCAAATTAGCCGGGGGAAAACAAATTGCAAGAGCTAAAGGGGTCAAAAACAACATTGTGCTCAAACACCTCCTCCATGATACGTACCACGATACTCTATTCAAGCACGCTAGTGTATCGCACGAACAGGTGTCAATAGTGGGAAAGAAACAGTGCATGTACACCATCAGAAATGTGAAGAGAAGTCTGATGGCGTACGACGACAAACGGTACCTAATAATGACGTGGACTCCTACCCGTACGGAAGCTGCGAATATGGTAAGCTCGAGTGGATGACGTAGATAGCGGGATTCCACCTGGCGTTCTTCCCCTCCGCACACATAATGCTGTGGATGAGTAGGAGTAGCATCATTTGGACTGCGTCACTGGAAGGATGTGGTACCTCGTTCTCTTCTCGCTCGTCTCGTGCACGCTGGCGCTGGACTACGGCAACTGTACGGCGCGCATCAAGCTGGCGAAGGATAAGCAGACGTACGCGCACGAATGCCCGGGCGACATCTTGGCCATCAGAGAGCGGCACGTGGTACCTATGGAGTCCGGCAATAACCTGGACAGGAACGCTACTGGATCGCTGAAGCCACTGCCGAGCGATCCGCGCACCATCTGGCTGGCGCTGGTGAAGGCTATGTTCAGTAGGCCAATCAGGACTGCTAGCCATTATGGTGGGCTTAGCATGGGCCAATCAGGGGGGCTTAGAAGTCTGTGGAGAAGAGGAGCAATCGGGATGAGTAGGCTTAGCGTGGACCAATCAGTGGAGCTGCCTAATTAGCATAAAGCATCAGCGATCGGCGTGCACCAATCAGCGTAAAGTGGGCGGAGCCAAGTAATTAGCATAAAGGAGCAGCGCTATGATGAACCAATCAAAAATCAGTAGGTTTAACATGGGCCAATCAGCGTGAAGTGGGAGGAGCTAAGTAATTAGCATAAAGGGGTGGAGCTACGGTAAACCAATCAACGATCAGTAGGCTTTGCATGGGCCAATCAGCGTGAAGTGGGCGGAGCTGAGCCAACTAATTAGCATAAAGGAGCGGAACTACGGTCAACCAATCAACGATCAGTAGGCTTAGCATGGGCCAATCAACGTGAAGTGGGCGGAGCTAAAGGGGACCAATCAGATGGCTTTAGAATTGGCTTGAATTGGATTCCAACTGGATTGTGTTGGCTTAAAAGTGGATTTTGGCTTAGAATTGGATTAGCATTGGATTAGAATAGAATTCCTGTAACTGGATTAGAAAATGGACGTCGTTGTTGGACATAAGGCCCTACTACTAGCATTCTCACGAATTCTCACGAAAACTCTCTGTGGTAACAGAAAGCATGGAATTGTTCATCCCGAAATATGCGCCTCATCAACGCAGGTATCCAGCTTGGTTTCCTTGGGAATTGCAGTCCTCCTTGAGGAAGAAAGTTCACTATCATCGTCTGTTTAGGGTAACTGTTATTGGTATGACATGTTTACTCAAGCTCGTGCCTTATGCAAGAAGTTGTTTAAACGAGAGAAGTGTATGTACGTAAATTATCTTGAGGAAAGATTTCGCTCTAATCCTAACTATATTTGGAGCTATGTCAAAAAGGGGAGGCAAAGTAATGACCATATAATCACTCTCAGGAACGGTTCCGAGTACGTTTGCGAACCGCACGCAGTGGCTGACGTTTTTGCTGATTATTTTGCTTCTTGCTATTCACAATCTTCAGTGTCTGGGAGCCAATCCAATATTCAGTGTAGCGACCTTTTACATTGTGCCCCAACGAAGTTCTGAGCGCGATCAGAAGGTTAAAGCCGAAGCTCACTGCTGAATAGAATTGCTGTGGTTGACGATGTTCCTGCTTTTATTGTCAAAGGTTGTGTTGACGTGTTATCTCAATTTTATGCCACATTTTTAATCTCTCACTGTCGCATGGGGTGTTTCCCAGTCCTATAGGAAGTGTTCTGTTGTCGTGCCAAGCATTAAAGGTTGTGGGTCGCATGTAACAGATAATTTTCGCCCCGTGTCACTACTGTGTTGTTTTTCAAAACTCTTTGAGTCAGTAATTCATGAGCGGTTCTATCCCTATGTCCAAAAGAAAATAAGCTCATCACAACATGGTTTCATTAAAGGAAGGTCTATTGAAACAAACCTCTGTACTTTCTTGCAAGTTGTTACCCAAGCCGTTCACAACCGCAGGCAAGTGGATGCTATATATTTTGACATGCATAATGCATTTTACAAGGTGAACCATGCTTTACTCCTGCTAAAACTAAGGCTCTACGGTTTTTGCCCTACCTATTGCAAGCTCCTTGAAAGCTATTTATCACAACGTCAAAACATGGTCAGAGTTTCAAACGCCTTGTCAAGACATTTTGCAGCGTCCTCTGGAGTACCACAAGGAAGTATGCTAGGACCACTTCTGTTCATTCTGTTCGTCAATGATCTAGTTGCAGCAGTTAAACACTCCAATATACTTTTGTGTGCAGATGATATCAAAATCTTCAGTCCTATTGAAAATGTTAATGACTGTGCGTGCTTACAAAATGATGCTTGCTCTGTGGTAAACTGGTGCACTGTAAATGGTCTGGAGCTTAACCCAAAGAAAACTCAAATGATTACTTTTTCATGGAGGCGTCAGTGTATAGAGCGTGATTATGTCCTTTCTGGTGAAATTATCTCAAGGGTTGTAATTGTACGGGATTTGGGCGTGCATTTTGATGTTCAGTTGACTTTTCGTTATCATGTCCAGGTGATCTGTAGCGCTGCCTTGCGCTCACTTGGAATGGTGTATCGTGTGTCTAGAGAAATCTCAAATATTCTTTGTATAGTGAAACATTATTTCTCACTAGTCCAAAGCAAATTAGAATTCGCATCTGTTGTCCGGAATTCAGTTTCATCAACGGTATCATCGGGCATAGAACGAGTTCAAAGAAAGTTTGTTAGATTGGTGTACGATAGATTTTACTATCGTAGGTTTTCTTTCTTTCTTTCTTTCTTTTATTGCTCTCAAACAACGAAAAACAACATACAATAATAAACAGGACTGCGAGGGCAAGCCCTGTGATGCAGTCCAGGCAGGAACACAATTCAATGAAACACACTGGGCGAGGAGCACTGTCATGAGTACAGTTGGAAACTAGGATACAAAAAAAATGCATTAACACATCCGAGTCGATGGGGAGAGTGAGGGAAGACAAAGACAGGAAAAATGACAATACATGTTGCGATCTATTGAGATGAGCGGAAGTAGTATTTAATACTGCGCTTAAAAGCGGTGGAGTTGGTAATTGTGCGCAAGTTTCGGGCAGATTATTCCAGGTCTGGCTTCCAAAACATGCTAATGATAGTGAGCCATAATTAGTTCGAGGCGTGGGAAAATGCAGTGTATTGGTGTCGTGCCTAAGCGGGTAAGGCCGAGCAGGATTTTGTACGGGAATCTGGTGCCTGCTAGCAGGTGTGTGAAAGAGATCGTGCATGATCAGAGACACTTTGTACTTCAAAAGGTCGAAAATGTTAAGGACACCAAGAAGTGGAAAAGCAAACCTTACGGATTCTCGAGGACGTAAATTGAGTATAATACGGAGCGCCCTTTTCTGAGCCACCAGCAAAGGCTGTAAGTTGCTGCAATACGTAAGACCGTATACCTCCAGGCCGTAGGAAAGGTGTGAATGGAACAGCGCGTAATAAACAATGAGCAAAGTGTTGATAGGGACAAAGGACCTGAGCTTAGCTAGAGCATACAGACCTGACGTGATTTTATTTTGAACGTGACTAATGTGCGCCTGCCAGTTTAGGTGTTCGTGGAGTATAACACAAGAACCTAGCCGTCGTTGCACGGGCAATAATAAGACTTCCGAGGGAAAGTTGCATGCCGGAAAAATCAAGAATTCTTTGGACGGGGTGGAATACAACATACGTCGTTTTCTGTGTGTTGGCCAGCAACTTATTCGATGTTAGCCACATGTGTAATTTTTGTAGAACAAACGATGCCTTACGAAATAGGTTGGGCAAGTGAGTATCCTCGACAAAAATATTTGTATCATCTGCGTAAAGAAAACAGGTAGAGGAGAGGAAGTCTGGAAGATCGTTGATGTATACTAGGAATAAGAAGGGACCCAAAAGAGAACCTTGTGGGACTCCAGTGGTCAACGGGCGAGGGAATGATGATGAGCCACAGTTGAAAAAACTGCTCACGACCCTCCAAGTAATTTTGCAAGAGTGATAATGGAACACCTCTGATACCATATCTTTCCAGTTTAGTGAGTAGAATGCTGTGGTTGATCAGGTCGAAGGCTTTGGTGAGATCCACAAAGATCCCCATAGTTAGTAATTTGGCTTCAATATTAGTACGAATCTTTTCGGTAGCGTGGACAAGTGCAAGAGTAGTGGACTTCTTTTTACGGAATCCGAATTGACAATCGCTAAAATGGTTGTTATCTTCAAAGAAACGTTCAAGCCTAACCAGAATTAGCTTTTCAAGCAGCTTGCTTAATGAAGGTAAGAGGGAAATAGGTCTGAAGTTTCCAACATCTGACCTAGCGCCCTTCTTATGTATGGGTATGACTTTTGCAAGTTTGAGTTCTCGTGGAAAAACCCCCTGAAGAAAACAAGCGTTAAATATTTCTGACAACGGTTCAGATAAATAATTAGAGAATCGCTTCAGGAAGCACGACGATATCTCATCGTAACCTGTTGAGCTCAAAGGTTTTAATGCCTGAATGGTTAATGCAACTTCGTGATGTGTGGTAGGCGAGAGGAAAAAAGTGTCTGCACAGCGGGATGGAAGCGAAACTGTGGGAGATGTATCAACAGACGACAGCAGGCGTGTTGGGACATTGCAGAAATATTCGTTAAATCTATTGGCTACATCCATTGGCTCAGTAACAGGCACGTCATTCATGAGAAGAAAACGCGAACCAGGGTTTCCCTTTTTGCGTTGCCTCGAAAATGCAGTATTGACTACATTCCAGATACGCCTGTGGTCTCCCCGTGTGGCAGAGATACACGATGAAAAATATTTACTTTTAGCTAGCCTTAAAGTGTTTTTAAGGTTATTATTATATTTCGCGTAACGACTGCGTAGATCACAGTTCATATGTGATAGCCTAACTTTCCGATAAAGGTTATTCTTATGTTTAATGCTCTTGAGGATTCCTTTTGTTATCCATGGTTGCTTAATACATGAGCGACGACTAAAAGCGGAAAAACCTGTGGAATTCTTCACTACCTCTCGAAGCTTTACATGGAAGTGAGTGAACTCGTCCCTAGCGTCAGCGAAGGGGCTCAAATCCCATGAAATTCGTGAAATGGACCTTTCGACCTCATTGTAATTTACAACAGGGCGCAAAGATCGGGCGTCGGGGATTTCATTATAGTCTGTGGTTGTACCACCCACATAAATAATTTCATGATCAGTTATGTCAGATGCCACAATGCCATGGCACAGTCGTGGTTCGAAAAGATTGGTAATAACATGATCAAGTAGCGTGCCGGATCCCGACGGACCAAAACGTGTAGCATCCGAGATTAATTGGTGAAATCCATGAGAAGCGAGCACTTCTATGTAAGAGAGACATCCGCGGTCAATTTTTCGGTTTTATCGGTCAATCGGTTTTATTTTACGTATGCACTCTTAAAAATGAACTTCACCGCATAGCACGCTCCTAACCAACCATTATCTCGAATGATATCGTTATCTGCCCTGATTTGTTGAAAACGGGGGGCGTACGCCATTTCTGTGACACTTATGCTGTTCATAATTGTCACAGAAAAGGCGTACGCCCCCTGTTTTCAACAAATCAGGGTAGATAACGATATCATTCGAGATAATGGTTGGCTAGGAGCGTGCTATGCGGTGAAGTTCATTTTTAAGAGTGTGGTATTATGTTATCCAGACTTTGCATTCACTTCCTTGAGCACAGGAGGCTATGCTGCGACGTAATGTTCTTAAGAAAGCTTATTCACGGATCAGTTGACTCTTCCTTGCTGCTTAGTTTTGTAAATTTGCATGCTCCGCTGAGGCAAATCCAGAGGGATGCAGATGAATTTTGATGTTTACGTCACGAGAAACAATCACCTAGACATTTTTAGTGCCAATTCATGCATCACTCTCAAGCACATGTTGCATTCCTGTAGCGTTTAACTTGTTAGCATGAATTAGATTGTTGTTTAGATTGAATTGTTTGTTTGCATTTTAAAATGTGTATTTCTGTCATCTTCTTTGTGTATGGTGCACCGCTATCAAAGGCCTAACAGCTGTTTGTGGGCACTCAGTGTGGAAATAAATAAATAAATAAATGTATGCATGCATGCATGCAGTATTTATTTATTTATCTATTTATTTTCAGTACCTGAAATGGCCTCCTGGGGCGATACATGAGGGGGGGGGGAAAGAAACAGAAACATCCAACACTTAATACAAATTGACAATGGTGCACTCATTAACAATGAAGGTAAGTAGCTAATGTGGCTCGAAATGATGCATGATTGGAGATGGATACGAGTGACTGAGGCAAGTCTTTCCAGCCGGACATTGTTTGGGGAGAAAATGAGTACATGAAGTAGGAGTTGTTACAAGTAATAGGCTGTATTTTACAGGAATGGGTTAACCTTGATGAGATGTAACTAGCTGGACGTATGAACGAAGGGCGAATCGATGATCCGTAATATAGTTTATGGAAGAGACACAGGCGTGAAAGTTTCCTACGCTGCTGGAGTGCAGGCAGACCAAGAGACGATTTAAGTAAGGTGATACTGGATGAATAAGAGTAATTAGAAAGAATACGATTCTGAATAGATTCAAGGAGATCGACGTGGTGTGGGTCCCAGATGCTGGAAGCATGCTCAAGTTTGGCCGGTCCAAAGTCTGATATGCAAGACATCTGATGGAGGCCGGTGCTAGCCTTAGAGTCCGACGAGGAAAGCCCAGGACATGATTTGCATCACTGACAATGCCATGAATGTGGTCAAACCAAGAAAGGTTAGTGGAAAGGGTAAGACCCAAGTATTTATAGGAGGCAGAAAAAGGAACAGGGGAGGGACCAATGTGATACTGATGGGTCATAGTCGACCTGGACCGAGAAAATGGGAGGTAGCAACATTTGGAAGCGTTTAGTGGTAGCAGCTAGGCAGAACACCAGTCGTAGATTGAGCTGCTGAAGAGCCATCCGGTCAGAAGGAAAACGTATAGGTCGATAAAGGACGCAGTCGTCAGCAAAGAGCCTGATAGTGGATGTTAATGGATTTGGAAGATCGTTGATAAAGATGAGAAACAATAGAGGTCCAAGAACTTAACTCTGCGGGACCCCGGAAGAACCAGGAATGAAAGGAGAAAGGGTACGGTTAACAAGTTTAGCCTGTGACCGGTTGGATAGGTAACTCTGGATCCAGCGAAGGACATCGGGGTAAATATTAAGGAGAGAGAGCTTATGAATGAGACCCACGTGAGAGACAGAGTCGAAAGCGTTTCGGAAATCAAGAAAGATGGAGTCCGTCTACGTAGAGTTATCCATCTGAGATGTGATATCAAAGATAAATGAGGCTAATTGCGTTTCACAGGAAAAAACTTTACGAAACTCGTGTTGAAATGGGAAGAAGTAGTTGTTAGATTCCAAATGACGTGAGAGTGCAGAATAAATAATATGTTCAAGTACCCTGCAGCATATGCTTGTTAATGAAATGGGTCGATAACCGGAATGACCTTTGCCTGTCGCCAGTCACTCGGGACTTCCCCGTGCTCAAGGGATTGCGAAAAAATGGCACACAAGTATGATGAGGACGCATCTTTCGTGTTTTTAAGAACTTTAGAATTAATGAGGTTGAACCCGCATGAGGGTGCTGGTTGCTGTTGTCCAGGCATTCCCGCCATTTTCTATCTTCTCCTGCCTTGGAAACGAGAGTAGCGCTGGCGTGATAATTTTGTCATGAGATTAGTTGAGAAAGCAAGCGCTAGGGGGTGCAGATGCGGGACTATATAGAGGAGAAAAAGCATTGCGAGTCAGTTCTCTGCCTGGCTGTCGGATGGAGCAGTCGCATCGTTCTGCGCTCCCCGTGACGGCTGCTGTTGTGGGCTGCTTTGCTTTTGTGTCTGATTCTTTTTGTTGTTAGCTCTTGATGGTTAGCATATTTACTCTTGCTTTCACAGCCTCTGTATTATGAGTGTTTTTCTCCTTGCATGTCCAGAGCTGTCCTAACCTGCCCAGAGATGCCATGATGACATCACAGGATATCCGGAACTGGTGGTCACAGCTGGGATGCTTTGCAGCCTACCTGTGTGCTCCGTTGCCCAGCGATGGTCAGCGGCCGTTCCGGACCGCTTTCTTCAAGATGGCGTCGTTGATCTTCAACTAAACTCCTTCTCTCCATTCTATTTCTATCTTTTTATTTTATTTTCTACCTATTTTTTATTTTTTATCAGCTCAAGTAGCCCACAACTCACACAGTGGTCTGGACACGATTTAGATGCTCCCCAATTAGTGTAATGACTCACTGAATGGTCCTAATTACTGTGGGGGTCCCAAATTGCTCTAATTGCTAATTAATGGCGTCCAGGCCAGTGTGTGAGTTGTGGGCTATTTGACCCAAACAGAAAAAACCTCCCGGGGTGTTCCTGTGGATATCCTTTCACGGAAATTCGGATCTCCCTGGGAGACAGACATTTTTCCGACGGACGTCCCCCACATCTCCGAGTGGCCACGGTTCGGACTTCCCACATATATCCGTCGTCTGTCCTCATAGGATGTTACATGGAGATGTCTGGACATTGCACGGACTTACTTATTTACATGCACACGTTGTGTGGATATACAAACATCCGTAGAGGAGAAAGACATTGATCCTCAGTTTTCGTAGAAATCAGCATTTTTCTGCCTGCCGTTTTGTTTTAATCCCCGCCTCCGCACCTTTTAATTTCTGTTGCTCCTCTTTATTGTTTCTCGTACATGCCATGACGGAGAACGAACGCAGCGTTTTAATAAGTAAAAAATATATATGAAAGCTCCGAGAAGACCACCCATTCCCAGAAGCTCACTTCCAAAGGCAGTGCCATTTCCTGCCAAAGAGAAAACAGATACTATATACTGCTTGTCTCGCGAGCATCCCCATATTCCAGATACCTTCTCGCCTGTGAATCAAAATGATGGGTGAGTTGTCTAAGCTTAATTCGATTATACACGCATACAACAACGAATGGAGAAATTGATTGGTGTATTAACTCGCTATCAAGACAACGTCTGTGTTTCTTACTGGGCTTTGGTTAGAGACATTCAGCTGGTACATCGAAACTCAAACTTCGCAGTGCTACATCGCCCCCAGTTTCTCTCTCTCCCGCAATAAATGATCCGTGTAACATCCCGACAGGAATCTAACTCGGACAATTCTTGAAACAGCCGCGACCGGACATCCTGTGGATACAGATCCTGGGACGTCCATGTATGAGGCTCCCAGTGATATCCGACGGATATAGATTTCCGGATATGAACCTTGGGATCTGTTTCGGACGTCCACAGGAGAATGTGTTCTGTCTGGGGAGCTGATCATATGGGGGGGGGGGGGGGCTGGGGCTGTGGGGCTGGAATGATCGCCGACCTTGCCATAACTCCCGGGGTCCCATCCTCGCCTCCCATAGGCAGGCAGGGAGGCCTCCAGACGTACAACTTGGTCCAAGGCGGTAGCTGAGTTCCGAAAGATATAGCTTCACGAACTAAGCTTAGTCTGGGCTCTCTTAGTCTGAGACGCTCTGCCCTGAAAGCTCTCTTCACCTTTCTGGATACCATAGGACTTCAATCCTCATTCTGAAGGGGCTCATTATTTCATTCCCCGCATCACCATCAGCAATGGGGTAGAATACCGCCCCTGGCGATGAAACTCCACATCCGTCATCTCGAAATAAAGTTACTGTTGTTGCTATCGTATCGGAAAAAATAGCAGAAAATCATGCTCTACACTCTTAGAAATGAACTCCACCGTATAGCACGCTCCTAGCCACCATCATGTCGAATGATATCGTTATCTTCCCTGATTTGTTGAAAACGGGAGGCGTTCGCCTTTTTTGTGATACTTATGCCGTTCATAATTGTCACAAAAAAGGCGTAGGCCTTCCGTTTCCAACAAATCATGGAAAATAACGATATCATTCGAGATGATGGTTGGCTACGAGCGTGCTATACGGTGGAGTTCATTTCTAAGAGTGTACGGAGCTCCCAGAGGATAGCGCGCGACGAATTTTTGAGCCAATCATTGTCAGTCCGACGAAAGGAGGCTGGAAACCCAGCCCACACTGGCATGGTAGAAATTGATAACACAGACATACACTCTTAAAAATGAGTTTCACCACATAGCACGCTCCTAGCCAACCATCATCCCGAACGACAACGTTCTCGCCCCTGATTTGTTGAAAACGGGAAGTGTGCGCCTTTTTTATGACACTTATGCTGTTCATAAGTGTCACAAAAAAGTGTACGCCTCCCGTTTTCAACAAATCAGGGCAGGTAACGATATCATTTGAGATGATGGTTGGCTAGGAGCATGCTATGTGGTGAAGTTCATTTTTAAGAGTGTAGCTTATCGCGTCCGCCTTCGTCTGGGAAGATCCCAGCCGAATCTCCCAGTTTCAGGAAGTGTCACTTTTTCTATATCACTCTGTGGGCCGGGTTTCCAACCTCCTTTCGACGGACTGGTAGCGATCGCGCTCAAAAAGTCCTCGCGCTTTACACTCAAGTACTCCGAGAAGCATGATGTTCGGCTATTTTTCCCGATAAGATAGGCCCTGAATACCAGTTTCAATTACCACGAATTTGAGTAAATTGGGCACACTCTTCGTGTTGGTCGGGTAAAAAAGTGACCTTTACTTGGCAAATTTCCGAGTTCACTTCGCAAAAAATTTACGTAATTAAACTTACACTCCAAAAACAGAACTTCACCGCAAAGCACGCTGTGCGCAAACCATTGCCACGAATGATAGGGTTATCGCTTCTGATTCGAGGAAAGGGGTGGGCGTACGCCTTTTTGTGGCAATTTGGATATATGATAATTGCCACAAAAAGGTGTACGCCCTGCTCTCTCCTCGAATCAGAAGCGATAACCCTATCATTCGTGGCAGTAGTTGGCGCACAGCGTGCTATGCGGTGAAGTTCTGTTGTTAGAGTGTAGGTTACATGACATGCACGTCAGGAGGTGGCAAAACCTAGTAAGAACAAATGCTGTTGACCGCATGATTCTAGGTGGCGTAGCTTTTTTTATTTGAAAAGAGACCAGAAGCCAGGAGTCATGCTTAATGGACTTTTCCCTGTTTGTAAACAAATGACGTCATAGTGTTCGACAGCGCCACCAATTTGGTAGAGTTGAACTACACTCGAAGCTAGAGGCGAACAAGGTCGCGCGCGAAAGCCACGGTCTTGAGGGAATTATGGTGGCCCCTGAAAGGGACGCGACCTTCGGTCCTACACTCTTCAAAATGAACTTCACCGCATAGCAAGCTCCTAGCCAACCATCATCGCGAATGATATCGTTATCTGCCTTGATTTGTTGAAAATGGGAGGCGTACGCCTTTTCTGTGACAATTATGAACAGCATAATTCGTTTCGGTTTCAGTCTGTCTACCAACGTAACAATGACGTTTCTCGGGTAGTGGTCTATAGAAAGAGAACGCTGACTTACATGTACAGTATAACAAAGGTTTTCGACGTTTCGACGTCTATATACGGACGTCATCAGCAGCAAAAGTAAACACTGCGTGCGAGTCCTTAGGGGGTGTATTTACATGCTTTTGACGACACATTGTGCACTCTTAAAAATGAACTTCACCGCATAGCACGCTCCTAGCCAACCATCATCTCAAATGATATCGCTATCTGCCCTGATTTGCTGAAAACGGGAGGCGTACGCCTTTTTGTGACAATTATGAACAGCATAAATGTCACAAAAAAGTCGTACGCCTACCGTTTTTAACAAATTAGGGCAGATAACAATATCATTCGAGATTATGGTTGGTTAGGAGCGTGCTATGCGGTGAAGTTCATTTTTAAGAGTGTGCAATCTCACAACATTTTAGGTGATTTGGGGGGCGTGTTAGGGGAGTTTAGGGGTTATCTGGATAAATCACTGACTGCCACGTCACGACAGCCGCCCAATAGTGTTGTGCGCGTCTTCTTTTTCTTTCTCTCTTTGGTGGTAGCCAAGGCCGTCCTGAAGACTGTGAGGTGGTGGGTTCGAATCCTACCACCGGCTGTGCTGTCTGAGATTTTCCCTGGGTTTTCCGAAGTCTTTCCAGACGAATGTCGGCACAGTTTCTCCCGAACTCGGTCCAGAACGCATACTAAGCCCCTGTCCCCCACACCTTCCAGCTGTCGTCTCTCCACCTGTCCACATCTGTACGCCGCACATAGCCACAATTTCTTCAAGGCGCTAACACGGAACTAAAAAACATATTTATTTCTTTGGCACCGCCTGTATCCCGTCTGAAGCAGAGCAGCCGACCGGTCGCATCACTCTCGCGCTGTAACAGACGGTTCTGGGCAGCCAATAAAAGTCCTCGGCTGACCTGACGTCACAACAAGCCAGAAGGAGCTGCGAGAAATCGCTGCCACTGCGCGCATTTTGGTAAACTAATTTTCTTACGAAATGTGGGCTTCCCAATGGAAAGAAGAACCTCGCTACACCCCTGGCTACCCATACTTCAATCCTGCAAATGGCATATTCAGTCTTGCCGTCTTGTAACCGCACGGCCCACATCCCTCCTGAGCTCGAGGATATATCGTGGCAACTACAAGCAACCGAACAGTGCAGTAGCGAGGCGAGTTTGCGCCCGGGGCACGGCAAATCTGAAGCGCCCCCCCCCCCCCCCTCTCCTCCCTCACTGCCGTGTGAAACCTTGTAAACGAAGAAAGGAAAACGCCAATTGCACTGCCGAGACGAATTCTCAAATTCTCTTCAGCAAATTCTCTTCATTCAGATTCAAATTTCTTCAAATTCTCTTCTCTCAGCAAATTCTCTTCGTTCCTACTGTACACTGTCCAACAAATCTGCCAGGGATTGCCGTTCAGCGCCCTCTCTGGCGAGAGCGCCCGGGGCGCGGCTGCCCCTCTCGCGCCCCCGTCGCAACGGCTCTGCAACGGAAGCACGTGCAATGGGACCTGTTCATCTTGATTTTCTTTAGCTTACCCATTTTGAGCACGCTTTCACCCATTTGAATTGGCCGTGTTGTGGGATTTTTTTAGTTGCATAGTTGTATATTTTCTCGATACAACTGCAAGCAGCTCTGTATACAACCTCTAAAAGCAGACACACACAAAAAGTGGGGCAACTTTTGACTGGGATAGGCCGCTTAAATCGCTCAAATGCATGGGGTGAGATTTTCCTTCAATTGTACTTTTGTTTGTACACGACAGCAGCACCTGCAAAGAGTAACAGCAGAAAAATGTGATTGGTGAATATATTGGTGAGTTCCAGCTGGGGTAAGACCCCTTCTTGGATATTCGCGATGCTACCGAAAGGTGTGATGACTGCGGGATATTCCCAGAATTTTCATCCTTGGGGGAGGGGGGGGGGCGCATGGGCGTTCCCAGTATTTCTCTAAGGTGCGTAAAGTGCTTCCAGGGGGGGGGGGGGGGCAAGCGTGCACCCCCAACATCTTTTTTCTATTATTGAGGCGGACGTTGCGGACTGTGCGGGTGTTCAGAGGTTCCTCTTATGACACCTGAGAATAATCATTAAGACCTATGACTAAGGGGCGCAATGTTTTCACAAGCGACCTTGGAGCTCCAGGGGGGTGGGGACGCCCCCCCCCCTTCCATCTCGGTACGCCCATGGGTGGGGGGGTGACGCCAATACCTGCTGCTGCTTTTGTAGCGTTTTTGGCCTTTCTTGCTGGTGTTGCTGTGCAAGATTTTGGGGGTTGTTAGGGGGCTGCTGGGGCGGGGAGTGCTGGGAAAACCCCTGCAACAAATGGTTCACCCTGCGTTCCTGCATCACCCCCAAAAATGGCAAAGACACGAGTACGGCGTCACACGCACCGAGGATAACGCACCAGAATCACACAAAACAACATACGCAAATAGTAAAAAGTCATTATTTACATCCTTATTCATCACAAGTCATTATTTACAATGTTCAGTCATGTCACGGGACGACCGTATCGCCATCGCTACCAAACAACGAGCAAGCATGGCCGCTGTTTTTGCTAGCAGCGTCGTCCGACTATTTCGATCTACTCAAGTAGGCAGACGTTTCATTTTTTTGTTTTTTTCACAGCTGTAGTGTGCATATGGGAACGACAGAGTGTGAGTTTAATGATGAGCACGTGGAAGTGATGTAATATGTCCTCCATTCATTTATTAACGCCCAGCAAAGCTTCTCTGGTGAACATCATTTTTACAGAATCTCACCGCACAGGGACGAGTTCTCCAGAGGTTTTACAGCGTCGAGCTTCCAATAACGTCGCAGAATGAACAAGGTAGTACTATATTTAATGATTTTTGTGCCATGTTCATGAGCCCACTGAGTACACTAGCTGCAAGTTTGTGAGGGCCAATCGTGCCTGCTAAAATATGAATTGATATGTATTTCTCGCTTTGTGCTTACCGAAAGTCACAGTACGAGTAATACTACTTTCCAGCACCTGCCAGTACGGAGCTCACTGTGCCATCACGGCCTTCCCTCCCAATCATCACTTCTCGGGACCTGGCCTACCCATCGAAGTTTACCAAGAATCGTGAGGCCTGGGTAGAGAACTTAGACACTGTCGAATCAGAAAAGCTCGGAATGGTGCCCCTCAACCCTCTTGTATTTGGTGCATTTCCCAGGTAATTTAATTCTGACAAACTATTCACCGTAATATGTTATCAGCCTTGTATTGATATTTTGTCCATATTTTCAGGATTGATCTTTTGCATTGGAACGTTCACTGGCAAATGAACTACAAGCGAGTGGTATAGCATTCTGTTACCTTGTGCGGTACCCTGTGTGTATTTACCGTAAAAGTGGTGACCTTTGTCGGGACATCATTTTAATAATTGTAATTTTCCCACAAAATCAAGACCCCACAAAGAAGTGGTGACCATTACAGAAAAGTAGGGGCATAGGAATTGCAATGGGTGAGCTTTGTGCAGTGCAAATGACTAGGCTTCTTCATTTTCTGGTTTTAAGATTTTTCAAATTCAAGGGGGGGGAATCAGGTGCTATTTACACGAGAATTCGAGGAGAAATCGGGTGCTACAATGTCTGTTTGATATGTGATCGGGGAATTTTTGGGTGAAACGAAAGGTATATGAAACAAGCTGCTGCTGTGACATTGGGATGAGAAACAAGAATCTCTATATTTCGGCTCGGAACTGGGGTAGTGAATGACCGCGGTATTCAAACACTTGCCCGAGCTCCACAAAAGCTCGTCTTTGACTCCTGCAGAGGGGGATTATAAAAGGAGGATAGATAGGTTGTCACAAATAGCTCTCTTTGCCGATATTATGATTCACTTTTCCGACGGTTTACCTAGAAAGGCAAGTGGAAGGACCGCAAGGATTGTGGGTAGATATCGGGTTTTACCAGGATTCTTGAAAACTTGTTCGGGTGGGGGAACTATCGTGAAAAATACGGTTTAACCCGAAAACGAAGAACCTTACAGATGACTCACTGAGTGCAAATAATTTTAGTCTGTCACAACTTTTAGCACGCTCTGGCAACACTTTCAGCCACTGAACATCGATCGCACAGTTAGTTTTTCCAACACCATTTCGGCATTTCACACCCGCTCCCAAACATTCAAATGTGAGCTCCAGCATAGAGCTTATCGAGGAAGGATCGCAGAGGCACTGACAACTTCCAGTGTCTTGGCAAAGCCTTAGACCTTCACTACTGTAGCCCAGATTAGCTCCATAGAACAACCGCAGGGAGCGTACGCATATTACTGCGGAATTTAATACCCACGAAATATTCCTCAAACATACCTCCACCCAATACAGTATTGTATTATTCTTGCGCCTTCATCAACGGTGAGCCTTATCAGTCAAGTAGGCTGTGACCACACTTTTTATTTACAGGACTGGGCAACAACAAAATCACGGGCAGAGGTTCGTGGTGGAGGTCGTAAACCCTGGCCTCAGAAGGGACTGGGCAAAGCACGACATGGCAGTATTCGGTCACCTCTTTGGAAAGGAGGTTAGTGGTGACTATAAGTTCTGCTACTCAAGTTCATGCTTTTGCAAGTCATCCAATACTTTGCACTCTGTAACACAGTGCAACCTATTCACTGAAATCTTTACAAATTTAAAGGACCATGCTGGCAACGACATTACATGCTACAGGTATTGCATAATATCATATGTCAAAAAAGACGGGACATGACTGAACTAGAGTGGCCCAAACTATAATGTAGACATAACTATGTCTCTGTATGTGAAGGCAGACTGTTGAGCTGAAATCAGAATGGATGGACTCGATGGATTGTTTAGAGGTGGTTTCAACACTGATGCTAGTACAGTCGAGCCCGTTTATAACGATATTGACGGGAACGCGAAGTCTGATCGTTATATCAGAGTATCGTTAGAAACGAGCTTTCGAGAAATTGTCGCTCAGGTTCGCATAAATGAAGTAGAACGCTGCTGAACATGCGCGTTTGTTGGGAGCACAGAAGCATTTTATCTAGCTTTAAATTGACACAGCTGTGCGTCGAAAGCTTTTGATAACATAACCGCCAATACCGTGTGAGGCGCCGCACCTATTGAGATCAACGACATCATCCATCACTCGTCATCCAATGCCGTAGTCATCATCATTCTCGCGATCGGGACTGCGAGGTTATCGACTGCGAGGCCTGCGGTCCATCGGAATGCGCCTCCACCACGGGTAATCCGTCGACGCGTGTTTGGGTGGTGACACGCGTGACCAGGAAATTTCTCTTGCAACTACTCAATGCATTCAATGCAGTGTGAAAGTTACGCTGTGCTGCTGAGACTACATCTTCTGTATAATATTTTGTTAGAAGATCCGCTGCCTGCTGCTTTTTGAAACGTGAAGAATGGCGAATTGAGGTCCCCAGGCTCTCAGCAATACTTTCAGTCGCTGCAGCAATGATTTCAATGGATCGGCCAGTATGATGACTCACAGGTGTTTTCAGATTGAACCATTTTGCTCGCATTGATCAATTGATCGTTGATCAACTTTTTAAATGTAGACTGATTTGGTGCATTTTGTTGACTGAAAATTTCATGCAATCAACAAATGGTTCCCACAGAATTTCGTTCCTATTTGCAATAAGTTTTCAAAATAATATGATGTTGTGCATCTGTGTAGCGTTCCATGATTACTGGTCGCCATGTGTTTACATGACAGCTGTGAAATTTTCAGCACTGCTAGAATCACGAAATGAAAATGGCGTGCAAATTCAAATCTTGCGCTCTTGTTGGGCTGTAGAAAGAAATGCAACTTTCTGCAGAGCTCTACTTCACCCATTTGCAATCACTTTAAATTGTTCATACTCATAGTGCAGTAGGCGCTGGCACGTGACTTAAATTTGACTGTTCTTTCATTTTTTGTGGAACAGGTGGTGTTGCCAAAGGTCCTCGAGGCCCAAAAACCTATTTTTTCATGCTGCCGTTCTTCTCCAGGGTCAAGGGGCTTATAACGGCATTGTCAACCAAGTTTGCTCAGGTGTGTCTAATTATTCATGTGTCAGTCATGTAGGTTCTCATGCTTCCCACTTGTAGTGTTCTTAATTTTACCATGGTTGAGGTTTCTTTTTTTTTTTTTTACTAATCAATAATAATGTATTTAATGTACAAGATGGTGCTTTTTATAGTGTGTATTACGCATCTTTATTAATGTCTTCCTTCAAATTTTAGGATGACCTCAAGATTGTTGATTCCCTAGACCTGCCTTCGGATGACCCAAAGGTAAAATGTGTATGCAACAGCTCTGACTAAATTGTCAGTCTTGAATGTCTTGCAAACTAATGTGGTTGAAAAATGTAGTTCCTAGAGGAACTCGTAGATGAGAGGATATGGGGACCTTCCGTACTTTTTGTCGACGAGTAAGTACATATATAAAATTTTTGGCTTTGTTCACGTAATCATGATTCGCAGCAGTCATGCAGACTATTTTCTTGTTTTCATTCAAGCACGGACTATGTGCCCAAGAATATTGCATTGGCTTGTGACGAAATCAAGCACATGAATATTATGCCAGTATATGGTGAGTAATTTTGTTATCTCGTTAATGCTAGTTGCCAACAACAACTTCCTAAGAAGGATTGGAGCTATCCCGCCAAGAAACTATGTCTCATGTGCTCCATGTTTTTGCGTATGCATGCACGAAACCGCCCGTGCCCAGAAGTTCACTTTCATGCTCCATTAAATGGGTTCTTCACTTCAAAGGGAAAATTCAATCGCATATTTCGTCTAAATAACTGCTCCTAGAGGTGATGTAATTTCTTTATAGTCGTGTGGCTTGCATGTTGTACTAATGGTTTAAAGGGGACAGTTTGCTCTCCAAGCATCAATTCGGAGATACAGTCAAACTCCTTTACAACGAAACTCAGGGGACAGCAAAAAAAAAATTGCAGTAAAGGTATTTTCGTGAAAAAGGATGTCCATTATTGGACCTATAGGGCTCCAGCGTGACCGCAAAAAAATTTGCTGTAGTGGTAGTTTCGTTAAAAAGGTGTTCGCTATAAAGGAGTTTGACTGTATTATCTGTTTCCACGGGTTGTGTGTTCCCTGGTTTACTACATCCCTACTTCACTTTTCGCTGACTCGACCTCTATAATCTACCATCAGCGTTATAAATCATTGGAATCCACATGGTTTGAAATCCATGTGCAGAAAGGTGGTGTGCACAACATCGGGGGGAGAAGAAAACGTGGCAGTGACTTCCTTCTCTCGTGCTGCGAGATGGGGGTAAAATCAGGTTTTAATTCAGGAGCTGTAAAATCTGGTAAAATTGGGCAATATTGGGTGGAAAAGCTGATTTTGGGGCAGGAACATTTAAAACAAGCACTTCTCGCATTTTACACGGACATGAGATGCAGAACAGCTTTGCTGAGTCTCCAATGCTTAGTGTTCTCCAGTGCCTGTATTGGTGGCTGAATTGGCGCTTTGCAAGTTCACTTTCGGGTTTTACCCCAAGTGATGATGATGCAAATCCGGGGGGGGGGGGGGGTAAAAACTGGTTTTACCTTAGGACACAGGGCCCTAAGAATATGTGAGGAAGAGGTGTAGGAGAGGACACTGACACTTCACGAAAAGGTCACGCGAGCAGATGAGCAGATTATCCGCTTTCTTCTCCCCGTTGTTGCGGGTCCAGTACCGACTGATGGGACAAGACACGAATAAATCTGGACATGTGTCAATTTTGAGCAAAAGGGCTTGCAGGAGTGTTGTTTGGAGAAAAATCTTCCTGCCAGGCATCGATTTCAACTATATCAGGGAGCACAGTTTTCCTTTATCTGTATGGGGCACTGCAGAAATCTACTGTCATCATTTCTACCAGCAACAGGGCAGACTGGGTACAGCATCTGCTTGCTGGTGATTTGCTGCAAGTGTGTTCAGACAAGTGGGAGATGCTGGGACTGAGTCCCACCACTGCCTGTACTGTCTGAGATCTGAGGCTGTTTTCGACTGCCGAGGCCGCTTGCAGACAGATATCTTCCTAGTTCCTCCTGAAGTTTGTCCAGAACGCATGCATACTCTACTATCTCCCACTCCTTCCTGCTGTCGTTTTCGTGTCCCCCCACGTCCGTACATCACTTATGGCCACAGGTGCTTCACAATGCTGAAATTATATGAAAGGAATAACAACTTATAGCATCTTTTTATTTACTAGTTTATATCTAATTTGCTGAGTGAACTTCTCTGCTCATGCAAAATAGTCAGATGGTTAACAACAAATCTCTTACACAGTTCCTAACACATTTTTACAGCATTTGAGAGAACGTTTGCAACAAATAAACACCTTCACCTTCCTTAACAAAATTTTGATATGTTTGAGCAACTACAGGGGTTACAGGATGGCAATTTGCATAGCCAAGTTGTAAACATAGTCGGTGGAACTGAATTTTAGTTCACATGTAATTTACCTGAGGAGAAACAATTTATATGTAAGCAACAATATGTGTATTGTTCTCGTATTTTCTAAAAGTGGAATGGATGCATATTAATCAAGCTCGGTAATACTGATATAGTATAGATGGTGTAGACCTTTGTTTTGTGTCACTCAAACCAGTCAGTTAGGTGAACAAGATTCTTACTTAAAGTTTCGTGTTTACCTTAGCAGAAATCCAGTTATGAAGTAGCATTGTAAAAATTTGAGCTCTTTGTACTAACAAAATTTTTCCTTGGGCAGGATTGAATGTCTACAGCATGCTAAAGCACGACACGCTGGTGATCACACTATCTGCTTTGGAGAAGATTGAAGAGAGATTACTTTTCCATCTGAACAGAACAGACGTAAGGGAAGCCATGTCCAGACTAAGAAAACCTCGTCTTTGACTCCTATGTCTGCATGGAGGTGGACCCAGAGGGAGATGGAGAAGTTTGCAAGAGAATTTGTAGGAGGCTGTGTGAGACACTTGTACATAGAATGCAGTTGTGTCTTAATAGAAATAAAGATTATTCATGATTTTTTGTGAGCAACAGTTTTGTGTCATGATTTAGGTATCAAAATTATCAAAATTTACAAGAGCAAGATTGGGGAGAGGAAAGTCTTGATGAATGCAGAGGTCAAAATAACCCTTTCTTGTCGTCAGTATGCCCTGCTTGGACGATAAAATGGAGTAGAAACAGGCTCGCTGGTGGACGACCTCCATAATGATGGTGCCTGAGCAATGGGCAGAAGACAGAGCGCTTCGTGTTGTATTTTCTCTGTCTTCTGCTTTTGCTTAGGCACACTCATTAGGGAGCCCTACTTGGAATTCGAATTACGAAACGTTCATGAAACATTGTGACATTTATCCGAAAAAAAAAGGTGTCGTATATGCTGCCGCCAAATCATGCATTCCATAGGCTATCTGGTTTCACGTCAACTCAGCGTAGAAATAGAAACCAAAACCATTTTTCTAGTCCGTTAGTTGGTTTCGCCGTTCAAAGACGGCAGCACCAGTTCTGCTCATGCTTCTGACGTTGAAAGTGACGTCGCCGTCATCAGCATTCCGCCATTTTTCCTATGTGGTTAAGTTTTCTTTTTTGGTCCATGAACTGGCCGTAATGCCAGCCGGTTCACAGCAGAGCTGAATGAAATTCGACGCCTGAGTTCCTCACCACTGTGGCAAAACAGCAGTGCACAACGTTCGTCGAATGTGAAGGCCTACATACTCGGGAAAGCTAGTCGGCTGGTCCTCCTGCGCCGAGACTCTGTCACTTGCAGGGTGGTACCGACTTTTAGGCTTATTTCTTGTGCATCACTGTATTTTTTCGAAGCGTGAAACGAGATCTAGCACTTCCAAAACACTACTACAAAGCCAGGTAAGTGGTGATGCCATATTCACTGCTCCGTATTGCTGGATTCCCGTGTTACTGAGCTCTGCATCCAGCGGAGTGTCCTCCTTGGTCATGAGTACTCCTCGGGGTGCTTCATTTTTTTATATTTTTTTTTTATGCGAGACTGTAGCTAATAATCGCCAGTTACGGTATCGGTGCAGCCAGGTTGAAAGTATAACTTGGCGTAGGGCCTACAAGTCCTTCGTGTTAAGTATCAGGATGTGTGGATGCGATGCCGTCTTTGCTTACGGCGTTGTGGTTTGCGTTGGCGACTGGCTGACACACAGATATAAGCTTATGAATCATATGACCGCATCTGCACTACCTACTCGGCTAGATCTGTCATTATATTGAAGTGGATAATGTAAGAGCGTGTGTATGTCAGCACATCTGTTCTCGCGGATGTCCTCACGTGTGTAGTTCGTGGCGTTGGATCTTCGAAGCCCTGTGGAAACGGCGAGAAGACTTCCGTATTCAGATAAATTTGGACAGGAATGTTGTTTTTGTGCGGCATTCTCCATGACACAGCATGCTCAGGACAATCACCTTACATGCGTAAAATGACATCCCCTCCCCTTTGTGATCTAATTGTGGCACATCATGTAAGCTAGGTGCATAATTCAGTCTGTTATCAAACTTAAAATAATATATGTTCACTGTGAAGCTCGCACTTTGCTTCAATGCTTTCCAGTGTAAAACAAACTCAGCCTGTACTTGTATGCGTCAGTGACTTTTCCTTACAAGGCGTACTCCTATTCCTACCTTCAACACTATAATGGAGAATTGGATGCCGCACATGACACTGTTCTGGCTTTGTCAAATTCTGCCAACTAGACTGGCACGGACCAAATGTTGCAAGCCTATCATCGCTTGGTCATTGAGGGCCCAAGAAAGATGTTCACCCAAATTGTCTCGTGTCCACTGTTCCGTTGGATTTTGCTAGATCATTGGTCTTCAACGTGACTGTGGCCATCTCTAGTGATAACTATTGCTCCGTATGTGATGTAGGCAACAAGGAATACAATTGGAGAAACGTCTACTTTGGCAGGAATTGCATTAGAACAAAGTGTACACTGTACTGTATTTACTCTGGTGCACAGTGATAATGCATATTGATAGCATAGGGAGTGAGGCAAAATGGAAAGAAGAATGGTTTAGCCCTTGGGAGGGGTACAAGATAAGATAGAATAGCATATTGTTATGGAATCAAGACAAGCTGCCATCTTGTCTATAACCAATTATAATGAGTTGTCTGGCACCCGAAATGCACGTTCCGTGCTTATTTCATGTCGTATTGTGGAGTTAAGCCACACAAGTACATGACACATCCCTTTTGCTACAGACACGGATTGAAACAATCACATAAATTGAATCAAAGTGTCAGCTGCTGATGGGCGGTTATTGTGCAATGGGCACTTGATTTGTTTCGCTACACTTCTCAATTTGAAGCAGCTCCAATATTACGACAGCTACCCTCAAAAGTTTCTGAGCATTTGAGTCATTTTCTGTAAAACACTTTGGTATAGGACAAGCGTGTTCTGAAAGAGGTTATTGACCCCCCCTTTCGGGGCTATGGCGCTGTAAATAACGTGCACATTTTTCCATATTTTGACTGCCTGCTGTAAGGCTTCGAACTATTGAAACTGCACAGATAACTATTTGAATGAATGGAATAACTTTTTTTCTCTTCTTCTTGTTTTCTAGCGGTGGTGCAATGCTGCTGCTTGTCCTCACTGTTTCAACAAACGAACCTTGCAATGATACTGACATGACACATGAAACGTTGTGACTAGTGGTCGGAGCTGTCTTTGCAATCCCGGGTTTTCCAAATGTGGATCCTGAGGGGGGATTGGTAGTTTTGTGCAACTGTTTCCACAAGGTCGTATGGGGCTGTATGCACTTGCTGCTATTACAAAAAGAAATACAGTACACGTATCCCAGCTAGTGATGCGTTTCTCTCTCTTTTTTTGTTTTTCCTCTTTGGAAACTATTGTGTTCCGGTCTGGAGTAGACGAGGCTAGAGTTCTGGAAAGGCTGTCCCCATGCTTTCTTTTCACTTTTAAAGCAGAAAATTGATAGAGATCCAAATGAAAAAA
The DNA here is from genome assembly GCF_037126465.1 of Ornithodoros turicata. Taxonomy (NCBI): domain Eukaryota; kingdom Metazoa; phylum Arthropoda; class Arachnida; order Ixodida; family Argasidae; genus Ornithodoros; species Ornithodoros turicata. The sequence continues at coordinate 55,501,505 of NC_088206.1, forward strand.
ACAGGCGTAAGGTCTGCAATACTTTGTGTAGTCTCGCAGATCAGAAGAACCCTCGCGATTTCGCAGGTGTTTTAGTGCTACTTGATGTCTGTTCTCGGCTGTCGATTGTGTGATGAGTTGGGTGAGCAGCAAATGTGTTTGCCATGGGCCTCGCGAAATCTCGGGATTCCGGGATATTAAAATATGCCGGGATCTCGGGATCTGAATCCTTGCGGTGAGTAGTGACACGATGTGAGGTAGCTATTTCTTGAAAAACATAAACATGCGCCTAACATCAATGCGCATCATCGCACATCATTTTTGGATATCGAAGACTAGTTTCACGATTAATTTAGAGAACGCTGGGTTAATTTGGTACTGAGCTGTAAGCCACACATATTCCAGTAGAAGTCGTCACAAAGCCGGGTTTACGCAAATTCCGAGATGTTTGTGGAGGAATGTTAATGTTTTGTTGTTTTTTTTTTTCTACTACTACTTCTTGAGTTTCCCCCCTTATGTGATGTCCTTCCAAAGCCTTTAAGGTAAAATAAACGGGATATTTATGAGCTATAAGATCGGTAAGTTACTATGCGGTTTGGTGGATAGAACGACTGTCGATATTAACCGACTTTATTAAATAGGTAACGGGAACTGTGCGACCGTGTGGCCTTCAGTCGCCGCACCACCGACAGCTGACTCACTTCGAAAGCAGCCGTGCGCGTTTTTTTGCGTGTTCCCCCGGTTTTTTAATTTTTTTTTCCTCTTCAGGAGAGGGAGAACTCTAGAGCAGAACGAGTTTTCTTCGACTCGGTCTTGCTCTGATGGACGCATTGTTCCCTCTTGCTCGCACCAGCAACGCTATTTTACCTGCCACGAATGCAGACGAATTTCGAAGCAGACGAGGCAGCAAGCCGTCGCCACTGCCCCCTGGCGGGGCCTCCGTTACTTGTCAAAACTTTTGACGTTGGAAACCGTTAGTTTCACTGTAGTCTTATCCCGAGCAGTTTTTGGATCACTTCGTGGTTGCTCCCGGTGTGCGTTCCAGGAAAAAAACTGGCCACTTTATCGTTGAACAGCGAGTGATGAAGAAGCTGTTCAGCGCACTTCGGGCTTCGTTCAGGAAGTAAGCTATATCTTCTCGAAAAACTTGCTTGTCTAACTTTTTTCCTAACGAAAGTTCGTGGATATCAACGACTGTACCACCTTTCCTTTCTTTTTCATTGCCTTCTGCACTTGATATGAGGCTCGTGTGTGTCGTCTGCTCCCCTTCCTGACACGAGAGTAACGGATAAAATACTGATCGGTAAAGTGCAGCCGTTGTATTCCTGTGAATTCGTATTGGGTGCATGCACATCAACAAACTGCAGGGTACCGAAAATATGTGCTGTCGTAAACTGCACGCAGTACGTCGGATGTCGTTAAAGTCGTCTGCTAGACCTGAACAGCGCTGACCTGAAGGACGCAGACGACAAAGAGGACAAAGAGTATGCGCAAAACATTCTCAGCTTGCGGCAGTGTCAGTTGTGTTGTCCGCAATGAATTGGGATGCTTCTTTTTATATGCAACGCAGTTCCCGTTTTGCGGTGTTCTCCGATGATGCTGTCTGAGTCGCAAAGAAACCAGTGCACGTTGAGTGCATTTCTAGAGTCCGCATCCGGTGTGAATTTGTTGAAGTGGAAGCCGAAATGTGAACTGAATGTGATGTAGTACGGAAGTAGGTGGAGGGAAACCTGTCATTAAAATATCGTTTGCTGAATGTCGTGCTCGTGCCACCTAAATGTGGAGAATTACGGGGGAAGGACGGCTTCGAGTCGGCAATTCCTTCCTGCATTGTCAGTCATGTAGTGAGCGTAGTGTCAAAATGCATTTTTAAGCCAGCGTGCATAGCAAGGGGGAAGAAATGTAGGTTAGAAAAAAAGAAAATGACTTCGTGCTCCATATCAGTGCAGTTTCTGGAACGTATCTCCTCAGTTTCGGTTTGTACGACTTCGTAATGGTTGTCGATGGAGTGCATTTCAGTCCCTTTCGAAACATATATATACACATTTAAGAAAGATCTAACAACTTTTATGTGTAACATATTGGACAGAACCAACGTAGCGGTTAAAGGGACACTTCGCTATTTTGCGGTTCATTACATGGCACACATTGTAGTGCATGCAGGAGTAATGAGGGAAAAACAAGAGCCTCGGCTGCTCCTATTGGTTCACGTCAACATGTGACGTGACCAGCGGCCGCTGCTCTGGTGGAGATACATGCCTTGATGGTCGCAGCCGGATGAGGTTCAGTATTTGCGGTACCGATTTTGTACGCATACGCGGCCATTGCCGACGCCACCTAGAAATTTATGACAACCTGATCGCGCAGACGAAGCGACGTAATTATAATACTATAATTATATAATTAAGCGATGTCCATTACGTCATGCACGCGCAGAGCGTAGAAGACAAAAGCTATTTTTTCTATGTGCCGTACTCCGCGATTTGAACAATTCCCATTGGTTCTCGTGAGCATGTGACCTCTCCCCAGCTTTCTCACTGGCGGAGACGCCTGCAGCGATGGAGACGCAACCTCGTCTATTTCCTGATGTATCAACAGTGCGAAAGGAGATACAGCCACTCGCGTCTGTCTGTGTCAAAACATCTGTTCTGCTCTAAGTGATACGTCGAGAGGATGGTTATTTGGTGTCACACAAAATCCTAGCCTGCTGGCAAAGACTATGCACCTCTCTCACAAGTGCAAGGCTCTCGCTCCAGTCACTTGTGACATCATGCTTTTGACTGAGTCTCGTATTCCTTTCGTCCTTTTGACACATCGCTGCGCACATAGCTTCGTCACTGAAATCTACATCGTGCGTCCGCTTTATCCATACAAATAAACACGCGTGGTCACGACACATTGTCTGAACTTGTGGTGCAGTTTTTCCAGTATCTTCAGAAACAATAATGTTAAAGAGATCCTTAAAGAATAAATTATACAGAGGGATGCTAGACCACAAATATGCAGCTCGCCATTGACATGACGGCAACTGTAAATCATTGATCGTTTTGCAGGTCCTCATTCAGTTTTATCGAAACTAGAACAAACGAAATGAATATATTCGCCCATGCACGCCTCGTGCAATGGCCGAACGCTATGCGCTGCGAGTCTAGTGCCCTCGGTGCTATTGGAAGCATAGAAGTCACGAGAAATGAAACATCTGGTTTCTAGTGAAGAGTTATTTTAGGTGTTTGCACAGTTAGCGATGCAACAGTTCCAGTGTGGCAAAAAAGTCCCTCGTACTTCACATGTAAACAGGGGTGGCTACCCGACGGCTGTCACGCCAAGTACCTTCTCTGAGGGCCGCATCGCGGCGCCACCAGTTTGTCGCACAGTCCCTCGTATTTGTGTTATTATTATGACATTGATACAAATAACGATCTTTTGCGTTTATCCGTCACAATTGGGGGCTATGTTTGACGCAAGGCGGACTCGTGTCACAGGAGACACAATTTATGGTTCCGCGTCTGAGGTAAATCTTGAAACCTCCAGGAAACTTGAATGTTGTTCGTGGCGGACCACGTCGAAGAGGCACGGGCATTATTTGTTGCGTGAATACGATAGTTCGCAGGTCCTCATAGAAGGCGGCGTTTCTAATAGGTGCCAGATGTTACGGGCGGCCGCGCCCTTTCGGTCGTCGTGATCGTCGTGCTTGGACAACGCCCTCTCGGCAATATTCGCCAGTGTTGCCAATTTGTCCCCTCGCAGAGTGAAGCCTTATTTATCATCTATACATCAGTGTGATTAAGTGACTCCGTCGTGCTACCTTTACTGCATGTGGCTTCTGTTTGTGGATCGAACGTATTCGCGTATTCACACGAGCGACATTCCCAGAATACTCCAGCATAGGATGCAAAAAACGTCATGTCTGCTGCCCCGTAAGCACGAGAGCTCAACTTTCCGTGCAAATCGTGGAGAATATCCTGCGGCGCAGCCACAACATATCCCGTAGCAAACGATAGGGAAACACGAATACTGTGTCGTCTGCTAAATACGAGAACATATGACGCCACCTAGATACAAAATGCTTGCATGAAGTACCAATACGGATTAAAAATATATACATATATATATATATTATATTTATTTATATATATTATATTTATTTATATATATTATATTTATTTATATATATTATATTTATTTATATATATTATATTTATTTATATATATTATATTTATATACAGGGTGTCTTTTTTTTCGATGCAGATTTTTCATTAAACTATAAGGGCTATAGACATCCTGTTTTCACTTCTGTCATCTCTGGGCCGGGGGACGTGCTTGGCCATCTGTTGCTCAACCGTCGAATGACAATTACCTAAAAATCGTTAATTTTTATTTATAAAAGCTACGAAGTTGTCCTAATGAGAACATCTGTTCCTTTCGGTCACCTGATATCGTAGCCGTTTTCAGAACAAAAATCGGTTCGATAGATCGTCCGCTGAAAATTCGTGAAGGAACACCTTTTTTTTCTTTATTTTGTTCATCGCGCATCTTCGGAGACCCGTCTTTCCTTCACCGCCAATGTGCACATTGTCGCCTCTTGCGTCCTGGGAAAAAGATTAAAAGAAAATGGTAGGTGCAACCCAAGATGAGGGCAGTTCCGGTAGCGTCACCCGACACATGTGTTTTTGCTTTGTTTCCGCAAGTTAAAGCTCATCTTCGACGCATGAGGCGGCACTGTGCTCCTTCACCCTCTCACATGGGGGGTGAAGGAAAGACGCGTCTCCGAAGATGCGCAATGAACAAAATAAAGAAAAAATGGTATTCCTTCACGAATTTGTTGCAGACGATCTACCGAACGGATTTTTGTTCTGAAAACGGCTACGATATCAGGCGACCGAAAGGAACAGATGTTCTCATTGGGACAACCTCGTAGCTTTTATAATTAAAAAATTAATTAACGATGTTTAGGTAATTAGTCATTCGACGGTTGAGCAACAGATGGCCAAGGACGTCCGCCGGCCCAGAGATAATAGAAGTGAAAACAGGATGTCTATAGCCCAGTTTTTAATGAAAAATCTGTATTAAAAAAAAAGACACCCTGTATATATACATATTGCCTTCAGTGAACATTACGCGCTCCCACCATATTAACCCGTAAAATTTTACGGGATCTTTGGGAAAATGGTGGGAGCGCGTAATGTGTGTAATTTACTCTTGGAGAGTCCAAAACAGCGGGATTAACCCTTTGTTTTGGACTCTCCAAGCGTATGTGACGTCACTGGGAGCAGTGGCGTCTTTCTCCAAGCAACAGCGCGCGTCTTCGCTCTCCGTCCCACGTTGGACAACTGCCCGCAGCTGTGAAGCTGCTCACTAAGGAGACGAAAACCGGCCTTCGAGGAGAAACGTCGCCAGGCGCGTTGGAAGATCATAGCGGCAAATCCGCTCGCTACCGTGGGTGGCGCTCCCTTGTGAGTGACGTCACGCCAATAAACCCTACATCTCCGTCTGGTCCTCGTTACGTTCTCTCATTCGGATGACTAGGGCCGTGCCAATGCTCCGGAGTTGAAAACGACAGAATGAAATGTGTCAACGTTTGTTTGTTTGTGTAAGGCGACAGCAGGGACCAGTCATGGCCTCACACATATTCTAACATCAACCCGTGATGAGAAGCAGTGAAATTAGTGTATCAGTTACCGAAAATGCCTTAGAGCTTTTCAAACTTCAGCGAGCTGTACTAATTGGCATCTTCGAAAAAAAAAAGTATATATATATATATATATACATATAAAGACATGTAAAAGTATTTTCCACACCCCTCCCAATACTCTGCCTGTGCAAGCTTTAAAGAACAACCGTAATTTCTTTATAACGCTGAAAATAAAAAGCGCATACGAAAAGCCAGGGAATAAGTGTTTTTGAGCGCGCTATTTGACATTCTGTAAGATTCTTTGTAGATATAGCAGCTCATGCGCACAGCTCTAATGACAGCAAGCGTCAGGAGCACCGCGCATGAATCGCGCAGCACATTTCTTTACACCATGTTCCAAATTATTATGCAAATCATATTTTTATCTGATTTTCCTAAATGGTCTATGCAGGTGACGGTAATTATAATGACCAAATCATCGATATTTGTGGTATAAATTAAATTTTATTAGACAAGCCTCCCAATGCTAACAGTTTTCTTCTTTTCTGTTCAGCAGAGGAAACAATCAAGTTCTTGTGTTCCAAATTATTATGCACAACAAACGTTTTGTATGTTGTAGTGAACTGAAAATGGTAATTTGTTGCATTTGCAACGTTAGGAAGTCGAAAGAAGATTAATGGGATGGGGGGGGGGGGTCAGTCAACAACATCGAGGCCACCGCCCTCGAAGTGGAAGAAGAAAAACATCGTAACAGGCCATGTTACATGTTAATATAAGACCCCTTCTTTGATATCACCTTCAGAACTCTTGCATCCATCAAACTTGAGTTTTTCCACGGTTTCTGCAGGAATTTCCTTGCTGGATGTCAAAATAGCCTCCCAGAGCTGCTGTTTGGACTTGAACTGCCTCCCACACTCGTATATCTTTTGCTTGAGGATGCTCCAAAGGTTCTCAATAGGGTTGAGCTCTGGCGAACATGGCGGCCACACCATAAGTTTCTCTCATTTTTTACCCATGCAGGCCAATGACTCGGAGGTATTCTTTGCAGAATGAGATGGTGCATTGTCATGCATGAAGATCATATTGCTACGGAAGGCACGGTTCTTCTTTCTGTACCATGGTAGGAAGTATTGAGTCAGGAACTCTACGTACTTTTCAGAGGTCATTTTCACGCCTTCAGGGACCCTAAAAGGACAGATCTCTTCCAATGATTCCGGCCCAAAACACCGCCACCTCCTTGCTGTCGTCGCAGCCTTGTTGGGGTGTGGTGGCCGTCCGCCAACCATCCCTCTGGGCCATCGAGGGTTGTGCAGCATTCATCAGTAAACAAGACTACTTCAAAATTAGTCTTCATGTATGTCTGTGCCCACTGCACACGTTTCTGCTCGTGAACACTGGAGAGAGGTGGCCGAGTAGTAGGCTTGTGCAAAGCTGCAATCCTGTGGAGGGTTCTGCACCTTGAGGTTCGCGGGACTCCAGAGGCACCAGCTGCTTCAACTATCTGTTTGCTGCTTTGTAAGGGTACTTCAGCTGCCTCTCTCTTGATCCGATGCATTTGTCTGGCAGAAACCTTCCTGATTGTGCCTTTATCTGCGCGGACCCTTTTGTGCTCGGAGTCAGCCACAAATGTCTTCACAGTCCGATGGTCACGCTTAAGTTGTCTCGAAATATCCAATGTTCTCATACCTTGTGCCAGGCATTGTACTATTATTTGACTCTTTTCAGCAGCGGAGAGGTCCTTTTTCCTTCACATCTTGCTTGAAACTAGTTGCTTGCATAATAATGTGGAACGCCTTTCTCCCCTAGTTTTTCTGTATCTGGGCTGACTGGGCAAACGCGTTATCACTGGCGTCTGAGATTGATATCAGTGATCCAGGACTCACCGAAACACGATACCACCTATGAGTTGAATTTAGAAAAAAATAAAAAATAAAAAAATACATCGTTATGATATGTAAATCGGATTTGCGTAATAACTTGGAACAGGGTGTATTATCATCATCATCATCATCACGAACACCTGCTGTATCGGTTTCGAACAACCCGCCGCTTCATTTGTGGAACGTGTTAATTTATAGGTGACGTGACAAGACGTCTCGACTTTGGCGACACAAGTCCCGCTGTTCAGCTAGCCAGCTCGTGGGACAGCTTTTTGGCTGATACCAACCCCGAATGAAAAAAAAAAAAGAATAATAATAATAATAAATAAAATAAAAATAAAGCGGCTAAACGAGGGTTTTCAACTTTCACGTGGCCCTGTCTCGGCTAAATTCGCGTCCCGGCTGGCGTCTTGACGCGATCTAGCCAATAGGACATTATGATGTGTTGACTAACAAGACATGCCTAGAGTCAATACTTCGTAAAGCAAAGGTGGCTTGCGCACGCTTTGGACATCGAGCTGCCTTGGTGAGAGCAGGGTCGTGATCAGGGATCGGAAACGGTATTTTTTTCGGTACGGTTCGGGTTCAAGCATATTGGTTGGGTTCGGGTTTAGCTCCGCTTGAACCGGTTCAAGTATGTCGGTTCGGTTCGGGTTCAGCTCAGGGAGAACCCCCCCCCCCCCCGACCCCTAAAAAAAATGGAAGAAAGAAAAGCGGTCAGCTGTCGGGACGCTTACAGGGGTGGGAACCGTTACTTTTTCGGGCCTGGTTTAACCGGTTCTTGGGCAGTAATTTTGCTCCATGAAAACGAGCTTACCCTCACCATACACTGTTGTAAGAGTGTGAGATAACCGTTTCAGATGAAAACACAAGACAAGTAATAAACACATTTATTATTCACTTGTTATTTTACTCTATTGTACTCTCGTGGTCGTCTGCGGAAAACGAAAAGCGAAGTGCCTTTTGGTAGAACCTAGTCAGGGCCATCTTTTGCTCCGACAAAAAACTGGCGTCATAAGAGTCAAGCTTATACTCGTATCTGGCATCGTACAAAAAATAATCAAACAAACAAAAAGGTCGGTCGGGGGTACAATTATTTCACCTCTGAACCGATTCCCGAACCGGTAACCGTAACAATTTTTTCGGTTCAGTTCCGGTTCGGTTCAGGACAAGCAAAAAATTGTTGGGGTTCGGTTCGGGTTCGACAGAAAATAACTGTTTTTTCCGGTTTTCGGTTCGGATTCAGTTGCGGTTCCGATCTCTGGTCGTAATACAATTATCAACCATTGTTATGCTGACGATAATGACAAAATGGTGCAATTTAACTGAGTTCGGGGTGTACAGTGTTCGGGGCGTCAGGTGTGTACAGTGCGTTGTGTGCATATGTACTGGCGTGTTTTCTCATTCAACTCCAGTAACCCGCGAGGTGGGCGTGACGTAGCGTCACGTGACCCTAGAGTAGCCACATTACTCTGCTCTGCAACATGGCGGACGTTGAAGTTTCGAGCGCTGCATTGCACCAAATTCTAATGGGCATTCAGGAAAAGGAATGGGGGTAACAGTCGGAATCTGCTAAAAATCTATAATTCGTGGTGAAATCCGGTGCTCGTTAGTTATAGTTTGTGTCTTTTTTTTTTCTTTTCATCGTTTCTTTGTCTCTTGCTGTGCAGCAAGCAGTTCACATTAGAAGATGCATAGATTGTCGCATTGATTGATTGATTGTCATTATTGCTACATTCGTCGAGAATAATATTCAGAGGCACCAAATCAAACGTGCCCCACAGAATTTACCAATAAGATTTACATGAGACATGCGTACAGATTGGTAGTAAATAATGTGCCTGTAGTGCAGCGGACGAGTTGTGGAGTTCGAGCACCGATGTGACCTGTGGTACTACCATTGTACGCTGTGTACTACCATTCTGCACTATTGCAAAGTACTATTTGATACAGACGCGGGCATGTTTTGAAAATGCTCCTCAGTTTTGTTCCAATCTTCTACGTAGGTAGTAATCCTCTAGTATGTTACAAAGAGAACATTTTCCTAAACCCCAACATACAACGTAAAGCTTTCAAAATTCGGTCAAGACCAAGCAGACGAGTGTCAGCTGTCGCGTAGAGCAGACGACTAAAGCCGCACGCGCATATGTATACGTCCTAGCCTACCCTACTTCGAAGCAGAGTAGAGTTGTTACTCTGGTTATTTTTTGCCGGTGAGTTATGACGTCATTTCCGCTACTCTGGAATTTTCCTCAAGTTAGAGTTACTGAAGAGCAACTCGGAGTTACCAGAGTTGAATAAAAAATAAAAATGAAAAATACACCCCCAGATAAGCCTCCGACGGCAAAGGGTGGGCGGTTTTAGTTTTGGGCACATTTGCATAGCTTTCAACTCCCATTCTGCTGTTTCGCTTTTGCCAATAATTCTCTATTTAAAGCATTAATGAATTTTGGTAATAACTTGTCATCCGTAGTTTCATACTCTCTTAGAGAGGATGATGCCCGCCTGAATGCCTGCATTTATGTTGCTCTCGTAGCTTTTCGATAAAATATCTGTAACGAATATTGAAAAGAAAAAAAGACGCCCCGTATATCGTAACTTGTTAAGCATACCACTGTCCAACCCGTGGACCTTGTTTGGGACTCTTCACCACGGTGTACTCAACGCAACAAATCTGCGAATGTTTTGGTTTGAATTACATCCATATATAGTCCAGATAGTTTTGTACAACCTGCAAGCTTTCAGGTGCCTTTCACTAGACGTAAAAAGTTGGAAGCGGCTGTTGACCCTCGGTAGTCGCCCGGTCGAAGATTGACCGGAAGGTTAACGGGAGGTGGACGCTTTCCAGACGGCCAGTCAGTGCCAGAAACCTCACTCACGCACTCGACTGTGGCGAATGACATCTGTTGGACAAGAACGGTTACCTATGCGACCGGTGCGAGAGCCAGGTAGAAATGGGATCCCGGAAGCGGAATCACATATCTCGTCTCTATATGGGGAAATGTACGGCGGAATGTACGGCATACTGAGAGATGTATATCAGCTTGGGAGAAAAGTTAACGGAACGCGGCACTGGAGTATTTCTTCGTCGGAGCGGCCCCTTTCTAGCTATCAGGAAGAGATCGAATATGAAACGGGTGACTGGCTGTCAGTGGAATTTCGTCCAGAATTTCGTCCTTTGGGGGGTGTTGGGCTCCGCAAGGAGGTGTATTTACGTGCTTTTGACAAAATAGTGCTCAATCACCCAAATTTTAGGCGGTATCCTTCGGATTTTTGGGGGTGAGTGTTAGGGGGTGTAGGGGGGGATCTGGATAAATCACTGCTAGCTATACTTAGGGAGTGACTTTTTCGGGTTAAATGCCTTTCTCAGATTCGGGGGGTAAAAATCGGGCGCTATTTTTAAAGCTGTAATTTGGGGAGAAATCGGGCGATAATTGTGCCTTCGGGTATTATCGGGTGTTTTTGTTTCTCCTCTTGTCTATTAAGTCCTTTCCTAATCTCTATTTTTTGTTCTTTTGTTGTTGTTTTTGCGAGATCGTGACCTTTCAGCGCTAATCACCGAAGGCATAGACAGTGTTGACGCACCTGATGGGTGTATTGCTTGGAAAGTAAGTGACCCATTCTTACATGTGTTACACGTGACGACCTTTGTTCGTCTTCAGTGGAAACGTCACTTGAGGATTTCATAGTGACTGGAATTCGGGGAGAAATCGGGTTTAACCCGAATTGGTCGAAGGTCAGTTCGGGGGGGAATAACCGGGCGGAATCGGATTTAACCCGAAAAAGTCACTCCTTAGCTGTACTATCCATCTCTCAGTATGCGTGTCCGCTCCTGTTTGCTTCTAGGGTGTTGCTCCAACGGTGAAATGCGACACCCCGGTGTTCCATAAGTTTTTGTCCCAAGCTGTACAACGGGAGATTTGATCATGCACAAAAATGTTATATGCATTTTGTGCGTTTTTTTTAGACTTCCAAGTACATTGAAGTATTGAACAGCATAAACATTTATTAGTTACAGTGCCTCTTCCTCCCCCTCCCCCCCGTTGCCCCCATTTTCTGGCGCCCCTCCCTAGTAGCACAAATCGTTTTGTAAACGTCGAGGAAAGGTCTAGCCACAACCACATTTTCGTCTTGGAGACGTCTTCAATCTGATCTACATAACGTCTTCTACCCCCGGATAAGTTGACGCTTTCCCGAGTCTTGAAGACGTGTTTGTGGTCGTCTTGAAGACGTTCAAAAAATGTTTAGAACACTAATTGGAATGTGAGAAAATTCAGCCCTGTGGATATCCACCGGGTACAGTTTTCCGGAGATCTGCCTCTTTTTTCATTTTTCAACCTCAGCCACCGTCACCACACCAACCACACGTTCCATTTTCTGTTTCTCCAAGTAGAACTGCAAGCAGCACTGCCACGTGGCATTTTGGCCAAAATCGAAGACGCGGTTCACCGCGGTGGACCGCGTTAGCAGAGGTCCTCCCACCGTAAGAACAGCAAGCTCCCTCCACGGCGTTACACGTAGGGGAACCAGAGCGTAGAGGTCGTCTATTCCCTTGCAAAGGGAAAACAGATACTATACATTGCTCGTCTTAAAAACTCCCGTAAACACGATAGCCGTGCTCGCCTCTGAGTCAAAATGGAGGGTGAGGTGTCTAAGTTTATTTCAATTACGCACACAAATAACACTGAAGTGGGAAATTTCTGGGAGTATTAACTCACCGTCAACTCAACACCTGTGTTTCCTACTGCTTTTGGTTTGAGACAGTCAGTAGGTCCACCGAAAGTAAACTTATTCAGTGTACACAAATCGTCCTCGTCTAAGATACGTCTTGAACACAGTTGGCGAAGACGTATTATAGATGGAAAGTTGGCACGTCTAGCAAACACGAACGGAAGATATTTACAGGATGTCTTCCTTAATGATACCTCTTCAACAGAGATGTCGAGGACGTATTATAAACGGAAACTCGGTACTTCTTGCAAACGTGAACGGAAGGCGTTTACGGGAGGTCTTCCTTTAGGATATCTCTTCAACAGAGATGCCGAAGACGCATTATAAACGTTAAATCGGCGCGTCTTATAAACGTACTATAAATTACGGCTTCTAGACGTCGCGTTTACGTCCTGATCGTCTTCTATCCTAATTTGACCAAATAAAGACGTTTCTGCGACGTTTTGTGCTACTAGGGCTGAAATCTTCGTACTTTTTGGGCTACAATTCCTCTTTGTTTCGTTCTTATTCTTTTTTCGGTGATAGGAAATACGATATCCGCGGAAACATCCGATTTTTATAAAAGGTTCCCTCATTACTTACGCAAATTTTCCTTAATTTTAGCCATCAATCAATTTTAGACCTCAACCCATACTCCGCCAGAGAGATATAATGGAAGCAAAAAGTTTTTTTTTTTTTTTTTTACCCAGTCTCTACATTGGCTGAGTCATCGTGACCGTCGTGCATTTACATCGAATTGATCGTCTGCTCCGCCGATCGATGCAGAACTCCGCTGCCTGGCACTCGGCGTGTTTATAACCAGCGCCGGTCTGTCGGTCGGCGGCGGGACGCCATGTTGACACCACCACCACTGCTCTACCATTAGCCGTATAGTGCCTTCATGCTGTAAAAAAGGCGGTGAACTCAACGGAGGTGGTACACCAGTGCCTCTTCCCAAACTAGGGAGGGAACAAGCTCGGATATGTCGCAAGCATTGAAAGCGTATAGACTGTGAGTACACCCGCCGAGCTATTTGCATCTGTGCCAATGTTGAAGTCGGACTTTTTAGTCGGTACTCTAATAGCGATGGGCTTCTACAATTTGTAGTTTTCGTTTGTGGACAACGAAGTTTATTGTCGTATTAGGAGTACGATGTAGACAGTCGTAGAGAAATCGCAGTCTTTTATTGTGAGAGTCTCGTCGACTCGTGTTCGTGATTTATTGGAATTGATTGTCACATTCTAAAGATAACTCTGTGCTGAGGCATCAAGACACAGGCTATCTGGCGGTCCTAAGCGTTATGTTTATCAAATTGTCGTCTGCCGGTGCGCCTCCCCCGTGTTCTTTAGGGACGTTGCTGTGCTTTATATAATACTTGCTCTGGCCTGCGTGGTAATGGCAGGATAGAAATAAGTTACTTCACTTTATCGCCGCAGCTCCTGCGTAATGATTGCGCTACACGTAACATACAAACTTGGCCGTGTTAATTAGCACGCAGCCGTGAAGGTCGGGTGTCGGTAGCGTGGACTGTAAAGCGTGCTCCACCCTAGTACATGTGCGCTGTACGTGAAGCCGACTTGCGTATTCTTTCATTTTTGGTTTGCTCGAAAGAAAAATGCGTGGTTTTTAAAGAGCGGTTTATCTACAATTGCAGGCACGGGGGATGTTGCAAAAAAAAAAAAAAAAAAAAAAACTGGAGGTGGGGGTCATTATTAGATTTGCGTTAAAGCCATAACTATGGTGGTCACGGGGATCCAAGGGTGGAATCCCGGCTTTGTTTGAGGTTCCTGAATATCGGAATTTCCTCGAACACACTGATAGCTACGCATATCTCTTTCCTTGTGCTATTCCGGTGAGCAGGCCTTCGATTGTTGACGCCTGTGACATACGCGCCGGTGCTTCCCTGCATTGCTTTGCCCTTTCGAGGGGTATCGACGGCGTCGAACCGACTGTGCGGCGCCGTGCTTGAGAACAACATCAAAAAGAGAAAGGCGATTAGAGAGGTTGGCTTAATATCTACGATGAGCAGACAAACGAAGTGTTGCGACTTCCCGCAGAAGTCAGGCAGTTCAACCAGCGGTTTGCTTTATGCGTGCCAAAGATGAACCGGACGCTATGTGCCAGAAGTTGTGGCGAAATACTGAAAACTCTTGAGACCTCTTTAGAAGTCCTGCAAACAAATTTATTTATTTATTTATGTTGATACCTCGAATGCCCACATAGGGGCGTTGCATGAGGGGAGCAAATCTCCTTCAACGCAACGTGAGCCACTCACTCACTAGTTTGGTAAAGGCTTCGCAAATGAACCATCTAGAGTTTAGAAAGCCAGCCTTTTCGTCAACATTAAGTAACCAGGGGCGTCTACTCCCTGCTGCCTGTCAGGTTTTGATACTCAGGTGATTTAGCTTTGCAAGTTGAAGATCGGTTTCGTCCTTGGTGCCAGTATGAAATGAATCGATGGGTGCTATGTGTGACGACTGCAAATAAAACGAAACCTCTCACCTGAGCAGAACAAAGAAAGTCTCTATCATTGTTTCTATAAAAAGTACCAGATATTATAAACAATGGAAAGCATTAAGTTATTTTGAATGTTTTGTTTGGCATGTAGAGACAGAATGAGGTGGAAGCACACACGTAATGTACACGGGAAACGTCAGAGTTATACTCCAGACATGCACGTTGTCTCGGTTTTGTACCAACCACAAAATCCCGTCCCTGGATCCCGGGATTTGTCAGAAGCAATCTTGACATCCTGTGACTGCAAAAATGACCCGGGATTCCCAGCAGTGGTTGTAACAGCTTTATGCATCATTCCGTACATGTCTGTCAAGCTGAACAAACAAAGTAGAGCTTGCACGGGAAAGAAAGTGTGGGGTGACGTCGCCGAACATTTGGAGGTGGATGTGTTGTAGGATAAATCACTCTTTCTTACGGTGTCTCCGACTGGTTGTCCCGATACTTTGAGCTGGAGCGGGTCAGACTGTATCTCACTCCCGCTCAGAGCCGGAGGAATCGTACAGAAGCCGAATGCGGCAGGTTCGAGCGGAGTGGAAATGTTAAGTCACGCGACTTCCGGTGTTTCTCTCGTCGTCAAAACGACGCCGATGCGAAATGCAGAACATGGCAAGAATCAGGCATGGCGGAAAAGAAGCACTACTAAGCAGGAGATGGGTCACGTGACCGGAACACAACCGGATTTCGCAGCCGCTCTGACAGTGTTGGTAAGAGCACTCTAGAGCGCTCAGAGTTGAGGTAAAGGTAATGTCACAGTAATGGGTGACTGAGACGAAAGTGGTTGGGGTCTGTTTTGCGATATGGTAAAACGTAATCAGCAAGTTTTGTCTTAAATTAAATTGAAGAAGTCTGAAGTTTCTGACAGTGATGCTGTAGCAGCAGAGGCTCTGGCTATAAAATTTAATCATAAATAATTGGATGCAAATTTAGTAGGAACGCGTCACATGATGAGCATCGAGGAAGCATGTGACAACAGTTTTGTAGCTTTCGTTTTTGGGTCCCAACTGTCACTTTATGTCACAATTTCTGATCCATTGCTGATGTCGGTACACAAATGACGTGCATTCTTTGACAACCTCTTTCTGATTGGCCGTAACTCCTCTTCTTTAGGAAAAAAATTGAGACCATCGGCAAGATGACCGCCATGTCGCAGGAAGACATTGTCAGCAACACCAAAACTGTTATCCAGGGCTTGGAAGCTTTACGTAATGAACACAATGCCATTCTTTCTGGGCTGCTTAGCTCTGTTCAAGCAGTCCAGCAGCAGCAAGATCAGAATGACCAACAGAGTAGCAAAGGTGGTCTTGTTGTTGAAGAGAAGGCAAACATTGTGCACAAGTCCTTAGAGGCTCTCGAGCTGGGTCTTGGCGAAGCGCAGGTCATGGTGGCACTTGCCTCACATTTGCAGGTATGTAATGAATTCTTTTGTCACAGTGAAGTTTGCAAGTTGACAAAATTTCAATCCATTCTACAGTTATAGAAATTAGCCATTGTGAATGCTTATCACAACTCAAGCAGAATGGTGGCTGACGAGGTTTATGCTCTTTAGCTAGAGACATGGAGTCATGGCTTGGCAAATTTTAAAGCAAAGTAAGACTTGAAAACCAAGTAATGTGGTTACTCGATGGAACAGAGCAAAATATTTTTGTTATGTTGATGCTTTCCCAGAGGATTTTATTCTAAGGCCCTCTGATAACATTGAATTGCTCACCCTATACCGTACTATTTGGCTGGTATGATTGTGGTGAGGTTACACGAGCTATCTTTGAGGTTCTCCAGAAAATTAAATGCTGGGCACATTTGTATGTAACTTCAGAATTTGAGTGTGGTTTGAAGCAGCCTATAGAGCAAAAATTTTGTAGATGTTGAAAACTAGAAGGAAAAAAACTTAAACTGACCTCTGACTTTGTATTTGCTCTGGTGATTAACACACCCGAACTTGGACACCCAAATGTTGATACTTTTTCCTGCATATTCCATGCACCCTGACCTCAGCAGCATGGCCAGCTTGTATTGCATGCTAACAGCCGGTACAGTGTAGAGCGAGCACCAGTTCTTTTTTTGCATGATTAACCAATGCCACCGAGGTTAGGTGCTTGCTTAATATCTCCTCTCGCTTCTTTGTACGTAGACATATAAAGTCAGGATGTCAGCCAATCGCTGCAGACTGTTTCAAACGCAGGCTTTCTGTGGCTACCAGTGACCACCCATGTGGCTGACGTTGGCTCGTCTCTGTAGCTACGACTGCCGAAAGCACGGTTGTGATTGGAAGACCCTTAATGATTACGTCATGTTGTTTAAGAAGTCAGGCTTTGTTTCTAGATGGTGTTGGATTACCACACGTACTCTACAGTGCCACACTTTTAGGAAAAACTGTTTAAACTATACGAGTAAACATGATAGTAAAGGTTTACGTCTCCAAATGTTTGTTGATCTCGAGGTTCTTATGCTAGTTGATCAGATGTTGAGGTCGCGCATATGTGAAATGTGTACCTATAACTTGATTCTTTTAGGCAGTTGAGGCTGAGAAGCAGAAGCTGCGGGCTCAAGTGCGGCGCCTTTGCCAGGAAAATGCGTGGCTCCGAGACGAACTGGCCAATACGCAGCAGAAGCTGCAGGCATCCGAACAGACA
Organism: Ornithodoros turicata; assembly: GCF_037126465.1. NCBI lineage: Eukaryota > Metazoa > Arthropoda > Arachnida > Ixodida > Argasidae > Ornithodoros > Ornithodoros turicata. Next base: position 55,518,854 of record NC_088206.1, read on the forward strand.
GTTGCACAGCTTGAAGAAGACAACAAGCAGCTCAGCTTTATGAATTCTCTCAAGAAGTATGATGATTTATCAGCATCATCTACATCGATGACGTCGTCCACTATTGGTGTTGATGACGGCTCTAAAAGCAGTCTCGGTGGAGGTCGGTATAGTTTGTTGACTATAAAGTAACTACTGCACAGGTGGAGTGCTGTATAGTAGCTTGTGCAAACCCTTTCTTCTTTTCTTTTCGTGACTTTGTTCACATTTTTTTTACTCAAAGACGCATTGAAGTACAAAAGTCTCTCCTTGCAGAATTAAAGATGCCGTTACCGTAACACCAACACAAAAGGAACGGGGCTCATCAGTTGTGTTGTTTGTGATTTATGAGCAAAAGAAATCACAATTTATGCTTTCCCTCTCCCTCTCCTTCTCTAGAAGGCTGACATTGTGGAGTGGGCTCGTTGGTTTCTGCTAACAGAGGCGCCATTCATTTGTCCAATCATTGTGGGAGACAGTTTTTATAAACCAGTCCGAGGCCTCTACACATAGTCGCGCTTGTTGTGGAGGAGAGGGAGAGAGAAGGCTTAAATTGGGATTTCTTTCGCTCATAAATCATTATTTATGCAACCGACAAATCCCGTTCCTTGTGTTGGTCACAAAGTGATGGTGCCTTTCCTTCTGCGCTGAAAAATTTTTGCACTGTAGTCCTTCTTCAAGCAAGTACAAAACTCTGACATGGTTCAGTAATATTCCGAACGCAACATGAGATTCACCACACGTGCTCTGATCTATATTAGTACCAAAATCTTGTTCAAAATTCTTCACTTTCAGCTAAACACAAAGTAGGTAGTGTCAGGTAAACATTATATTTGAGTAAATTGTATGTACTTGATAATTTGCTTAAATTATAGTTCATAGTGTTATATTGGTCAGATCTCCAAGGAATAGTCTGGTGCCACCAGCTAGCCATGCAGCTGCATAAACGCTGGATAATCTGTATCACTGCATACGTGTATGTCTAATAGGAAAGTTCTCACACTGCTTGAGAAGCAGAAGCTGCTTCACGAAGTAGAAACTGGCAGCACAAAGTATAAGGGCATTGTAGAGATGTTTTGGGTCTTCAAGACAGCTGTGTCCAGCATCTTGAAAAGCGACGTGGTTGAACACATGGTTGCAAGTGGAGCCAGTGTCAAGTGGCAAAGACCATAAAAGTGTGCATATGGAAACATTGATGTTGAGCTTGTCGGATTGGTTCTATGAAGCTCACGCATCAAACACTCCAGTGTGTGGTTGCCTTATCAAAAAGGAAGTGTTGGCGCTGTAGGATGTGTACTTCTGTAAATGAGGAGTAGTTGTCACGAGGTCCTGGCGGGAACGCTCAGTTTGGTTAGCCAGGTGAATCTCACAGGTGAGTACCGGAACCAGTTCCACGGTATGAACTTGAACCTGTGTGGTTCACCCGAGGCACTGCCGAGGCGATGACACTTGCGATATAGTGCGGTTACCTCGTCGCTGTGGCACCCGTAGTTGTCACCGGCGGATACAATCAACCGGCATTAACGGCCGCTACTGAACACCCCTTCGTGCCGAAGAACTTCAAAGTCCCAGTTTACGCCGGTCACTGTAGACCGATTCGAATAGGCTACATGCCCCGACCAAGTCTCTTGCACGGCTCACCGGCTTGCGTGGTTTCTTCGCCCCAACGATATACACCCCCTACAAGGTTTACATCTCCACCTCGAACCGGACGAAAATAAAAACACATAACCACAAATATTGGTTCTGTTGGCCATGACATCTTCAAGATTCCCCCGAATTTATTGCTTCCCGCTGTTTGTCCCAGATGCATGGGAAGGAAGAGCCCAGAGTTGAGAAACCCAACACCCTGACTTGAATGTGTTTACGTCCTCCACCAGGTCGCTCTCCACGACCACCCGCGACAGAAACATGGGTGCCATTTCCCGGTTACTCCCACTGTTCACCATAATACGATACCACGTGTTTTGTCCCTGAGTCTGGGAATTGTTTCCAGACCTCAGGCATTTGGAGAAACAAGACTAAATTATTGCCGTTACATAAAGTGGTCAGCCGTGTTTTGTGACAGTAGTGTCTTAAGCGAGAGTCGGCTAGTTGTCTTTACAAAGTATTCCACAGGTTATGTGTGGCCGAAACTGTTAACTTCTGATGCAGTAAAGCTTTGTAGCACCCGAACCAGCCTCACTACAGACAGGCTTTACTGTATGATAAATATAATTGGCCAGAAATTGTGGCTTCTAAGCTCGGCAGAACAGATGCTGTTGTCAGTGGGATCACAGCTGCAAAGCCTACGGCTATAAAATTTGATTATAAATCACGGGCTGCAAATTTAGTTGAAATAGTTTGCATGGTAAATCTGAGCATCATAAGAAAGCACGTGACAGTGATTTGGGTACAGATTGTCCCGTTAGGCACGAAGAATTATATCGCTGATAGAAATATCACAATTCCTTGAACCACCAGCACCCTTACATCAGTAAATTGCTTACATACTTTTCATAGGTGACAAGAGGAGTGAAGGAAGCTCTGCAGAGCCACCTCTAGATTTAGGCTTCCCGGATGATGAGGAAGGCCCCCAAGATGCGCTTTCCCCCAACCCTAACCCCGGGGCTGCTGCAGCTGCGGCCGCAGGTGCCGGAGGATACGAGATTCCTGCGCGGCTGCGGACGTTGCACAATCTAGTGATCCAGTACGCGTCGCAGGGTCGCTACGAAGTGGCCGTGCCGCTGTGCAAGCAAGCACTCGAGGACCTGGAGAAAACTAGCGGACACGACCATCCTGACGTCGCCACCATGCTCAATATTCTCGCCCTTGTCTATAGGTCAGTCTACCTTGCTTACGATGGGACTGTGCTTTATGTGGTGTAGGCTGTTAGCATCACACAAATATCAAGAATTGACATTTGGGGTCCGAAAGTTTCTGCTGTTACATAATTGGAAAACGTTGCACAACAGCTATCGTTTGCAAATGCAAATTTGCACAAGGTTGTTGCACCACTGGCAGTTTAGTACTGTAAATAATGTTAAATGGTGCGGGGTGATTTGCTCAGTCATGGGAGAGGTGAGTTCAAATCAAATTCAGGTACCAAAAAAATGCATTTGGATAAAGGTGTGCGAATATAGGAATTTTCGACTACGAATTGAATACGATTACTAGAGCTGGGTGAATATTCGAACTTCAGAATACAAATCAAATAGTTTTCGAATAGTTCTCCAATAGTTCTGGAATATACCGCAGTACCTCTGTGACTCCATTGGCCCGCTTTGGCCTGATCGCCATCGCCATCATCCTCTTCGTGAGATTGTGCGTGCGTTTGATATTAGTCTTGCATTGCTGCTGCAGCAGTGTGGTTCAGATGGAGGACGAGGGTATGCCTGATGAGCCACCGGCAAAAAGGAGAACCGCCATATGGAAGTACTTTGGCTACTCCAAAACCGCCGGAACACGTAAAACGTGTGGTGCGCACGCTGACGGGTTCAACGTCTGTTCTCATTAACCATTTGAAGCGGCATAGATTGGCTTTCAATGTTTATGGGAAGCCGAAGGAAAAGTGCAAAGACACAAATCGGCGAAAGATAACTGGCACGATGCAGCCCTATGATCGACTGCCCGCGCGAAGGAAACAGGTTCTGGGCGCTAAAGTTGTGCGAATGGTTGCTGGTAAGGTTGCTGGAATGGAATTGGTAAGCTGGACTTACAGCCATTCAGTGTAGTAGATGACCGGGGATTCCGTTATCTAATGGCTGAAGCTGCCCCAGGATACGCACTGCCTTCAAAAAGAACCCTAACGCTGGTTGCGATACGGAGGCTTTACAGCGACATGACAACTTGTGCTCGTGATACGTTCCTATCTAAGTCCACAAGCACAGTTCTGCTACACATATGTGATTGTGTATTTCCACTACGTGTTATTGTACTCCGTAACGTATAATTAGGGCCTGACTTTTTTGGGTTATATTTTCCAGCAAAATCGGGGGTAAATATCGGGTTATATTTTGCTTCAATAATTTGGGCGTAATCGGGTTGAACTGAGCCTGATTCGACCCAATTCTGGTTGTATCAGATTGGATCTGGCGTAAATCTTTGGTTTACTCGGCATAATACACGACACACCAGTAGACACAGAGTATCAATATTTAGTCCATGCATCCAAGAGACAGCAGTGTATCTGTTTTGACAGTTTGTATGAGCATATTTATGCATTTCCAACACAGTTTCCAAAGTTCTGTGTTAGTTGTGATGACTTCGGATCCCCCTGGTCCAGCAGTTTTTGGGGAAATACCTGGTTCAACCCTGTTTTTTTCTGATTTCAATCGGGAGGTAAATATCGGGCATAATCGGGTGTATAGCCCTAAAAAGTCAGGCCCTACTTATAATTTACATTGCAGCTCCCAGTAAACATATTCATAGCTTCTAGAACTGTGTTTAGTAATAGAGGGAAATATTCATACTAGTATAGTTTGTAAGCTGATGTAGTTTCGAAACTGGAGGATACACATTGCTGCGGAATGCATTGGATCCTCACACTCCCGCTGTCAACATAATTTATCCTGGCAACATGATGCACATGTCAAAGCCTGAAGTAGAGGAGCCTGTTTTTTACTTTTTTTGTGTATACAGTCGATGACAGATTTTTCGGACATGCTCGATTATTTGGACTTGTTCACGAAACGGCCATGGGCCCCATAGAGTTGATGTATAAGAACGTCTAAAATTTTGGACACCGTACAGCCCTTTCGCTCGATATTTCGGGCTCAGTTTGCCCAACCAGCAAATCTCTCTCTTGGGGTGACGGAAAATATTGGTATCATCTGAAATTTGTATCAAAAAAAGAATTCAACCAACTAAAATATTGAGGCAAGAAAATAGACAATGATTCTTCATTTTCGATTCCTCTGAGTAGAAAAGGTCTGTTGTAACGCTTTTGAGTCTTCATTTTTGACCAACGGCATGGTTCAAAAGGCACAGCACTGCTGTCCGCCCGCGAGTCTCGCGACAGTGCTGTAAAGCGAGCTTCACCTAAAACACGCAAGCGTTAGGCGAAGTCGACTTGCGGAATGGTGGTGATGGCGGTGCCTCCGTGAGTGAACAGTGACAAAATGTGGTGTTCGGAAATGTTGATGTTATCAGGCAGAGCTGGAAATCTGTTGACTTTGAAGCGAAATTAGTTTTTTCGGACTGCTCTATTATTCAGACTTTTGTGTGATCCTCGCTTTTGTGTGAGTCCGAAAAATCGGACGGCTGTATTCTGACAGAAAGGTCAAGCTACGGCCAAAAACAGTAGCTGTTTGCTGATGGACATACTGTGACAAGAATTAGCTATTCGAAATATTCAAACTGTCATTAACAACTATTCGATTCAATTCGCAATGGCAAAAAATATTCGAAATGTATTCGCAGTGTGCCTGAAATATTCGTATATTCGAAATATTCGATTCGCATTGAAAATTTTGCTATTCGCTCAGCTCTTGACGAATACCTGCAAAATTGCCGTCCGTATATCGAATACAATTTCGAATATCACATCATAGGATAAAGGTTTCTAAGAATGACAATTAAGCCCTGGTAAACTAACATGGTCACAGTTTTGTGCTGCTGATTCTTATAAAAATGCCCCAGGACGTGCACTTGAAAAGGGGATAATGAGGAGTAGTGTATGTATTGATGCATTGGCTTAACACAAGGCATACATGCTTATTTGCATTGTTATTATGCATTGTTGTCAAATTATTTTTCAATAAAACAATGTGTTGTTCTCATGAGACAAACTGAAAGCTGTAGAAACAACTTGCACTTCAAAAATCCTTCATGGGCACTGAAAACCTGCATTGGCATTGTAAAGTGCTGGGGAAACAGACAGACAGAATGGAAGTAAAGAAAGAGCAATGACATGTTCAGAATGTTCAAAAATTTCCATTGCGAATAGTTTACGAATATTTCACTTACACTGTGAATCGAATCCGAATAATTTCTTCAGAAGGCAAATCGAATTCGAATAATCGGAAAAGGCCCAATTCGAATCATTTCCAATACCTCACGGTGAAATATTTTGCGGTGTTGTGCTCATTAGCTGTTCTGCTCCAAACATGTGAACATAACACATAACAGCGTAACATATCGTGAGAGAAGGGTCCCTCTGTGTTGTGCATGATAGACTGCATTAGGCCACGGTTTCAATTTGGTGTACTTTTGATACCTATGTTTGATAATAACGAGTCATTACATTGCAAATAATTAATTGACACACCAGGGACCAGAACAAGTACAAGGAGGCGGCAAATCTACTGAATGATGCCCTGGAGATCCGTGAGAAGACGTTGGGAGAGAGTCACCCGGCCGTGGCGGCCACCCTCAACAATCTGGCCGTCCTCTACGGAAAGCGGGGCAAATACAGAGATGCCGAGCCCCTCTGCAAGCGGGCCCTCGATATCCGCGAGCGAGTGCTTGGAAGGGACCATCCTGACGTTGCCAAGCAGCTCAACAATCTTGCGCTCCTCTGCCAAAACCAGGGGAAATACGAAGAGGTTGGCCATCTTGATTCTAGTCTAGTTGCGTTCTTAAAGGGGCTATGAACTCTACCAAGCTAGCCCGCCGACTGTGTCTTCTCCAAACGGCGATTTTAACTTGTTGGCTGTGACACCTTTTGTATAGATGAATCTGATAGGTGAATGAATCTTCACCACATATAGCACGCTGCTAGCCAACCATCATCCCCAATGACAATGTTCTCGCTCCTGATTTGTTGATAACAGGAGGCGGAGCTTATTATGTACCCGTTGTGTACGGCATTATGGCTACAAAATAGGCCTCCCGTTTTCAACAAATCAGGGACGAGAACATTGTCATTCGGGATGGTGGATGGCTAGGAGCGTGCTATGTGGTGAAGTTCATTTTTAAGACTGTAGAGCAGAACGTTAGGTGTTGCAGAACGTTAGGTGTGTTAGGTGTGAACTATTGGGTGCTACAATTCTTCAAATGACGTAACAATGGATAGAGGTATCTGGATGGCGGTACGTCTACTCGCCTGTATCCAAAAGAGAAAGTACGTTATTGTATTAACGCTGCACACGTTATGAAGGAGAAGTACTGAACAATAAATTGTAGATAGAATTATGAAGCGTAGAAGAACAATATTACACCTATTACGCCCGTGTAACTACCTGCAGATCGGAGTTCTTACCTCCTTTAAGCATTTATGAATTTTATTGATTTTTTTTTGCTCTCAAGGCTGTAGTAAACTACGGCATTAAAGAATGGGTGAGCATTTCAGTTGAACCTCTGTATGCAACACGGGATAAGTCTAACAATCCTAGACCATGGGCCGTCAAACTGAGTTCCATGGGACCTCTGTGTTTCGCGGACTGCTTCGCTATGTTCCGCTAGCAAGCCAACATCTCCACCAGAACTTGTGTCGCTTCTCTTAGTACAGTAGAACTGCATTAGAGTGCACCTGGCGGTGACGCGAAAGAAGTACGTACAAAGTGGTCCTATGGCATAACCGAAAATCACACAAAAGTGCCTTCCTGCCGACCGATGGATGGGAAACACTGTTCAAGAGACTATTTACGAAATCTGCACAGTCCTAACCCCTTTATTTCATTGGGACTGGCGGAAATCTGTTAGTTCCGCTTGCCTGTGGCTTCCTCCCTTTCCCAGTTTATGAAGTGCACGGCTTCCTTTGGCTAGGAATTGTAGGGGAGGAGGTTCAAGGCGGTCCTTGTGTTCTTGCAGTTCCCGCACGACCTCGCACTTTGGAAAGAGTAATGCTCGGCTGTACCAGAAGCACCGAAGCTATCATGTGATAACTGGCCACGTGCTTTATACCATGACTCACAGTCTCTAACCTGTAAGCAACCAAAATGGTGGCTGGTACGGCAGGACAACGTGAGAACACTAAAGAAAACAGAACCGGACAATTTGAAAACTTGTGTTTTAGGCTACAACACGCTAAAACCCATTTTTTATCCCCGATTTGCATAATTGTCACTAGGGCGAAAACCCGAAAAGCCCCCAAAACGAACTTCGCAAAGTGCCACTTCAGCCAGCAACACAGGCACTGCAGAATGCTAGTATGTATTGTACATTCAACGCAACTGTTCTGCATCTTGTGTGCATAAAAAAATTGCCCTTTTTTATTTTCGACCCAAAAATCTGCTTTTCCACCTGGTACTCTATCTCCCGGTTTTACCCTGTTTTGCGGCCCCTGCAGTGAAACCCGATTCTTACCCTCCGATTTTCAAAAAATGTAAAACCCGAAAACACACAAGGCCTACAGGGCATATGATGGTAGGGAAAAAAAATATACAGATATGACTTCCGACAGTTGTCTGAGAGTCATACTCGGACAACTGTTAGAGCATCATGTGTGCTGAGCACAGAAAAGCGACATTGCTGGAGGGCCCTAGAGGGCCCTCCTGAATTCACAGGTGCTTGCTGCCTCTTTGACCCTCCATGTTTGAGAGTCATTTGGCCAACATCTGTCACAGAGATGCTTTTGTCTTTTGACCTGATAATAAATTCAGTGTTCATCAAAGACATGTAAGTGGTGCAGCTAACACTGTTACTGCATAATGTGCATTCACTGCGTGCTGTCACTGTTAATGCATAATGTTTTTTGATCATTAGAGCATTTCAGTCTTCACTTCCCATGTCACGGTGCATCGGGCGCAGCACACAGGGTTGTAAACTGCTTGTGGGAATACAAAAATTCCACTTTTAAACATACACACGTTTGCATTATATGTGGATAACTACGGTATGTCATCTCTACAGCCTCACTGCGGGGTGTCTACCTACCTGGAAAACAGGGAATTATCGGGGAATTTTGATGCGACTGGGAAAAGTCAGGGGATTGTCAGGGAATTTGCCAAAAAGGCAACTGAAGTCAGAGAAAATCGCAGACAAGTACCGTCACGATGTGCAGTGAATTGCGAGCGCTAATGAGCTAATAGCTGCTAATGAGCTAAGAGTGCTAATGAGCCACGCCGCAGCAATGTTGCTGCGAGTAACAGTTTGCCAATACGACAAATTCAGAGGCAGAAAAGTAGGGCAGTCTTACTAATTTCTCAATAAATGATCTGTTTAGTAGGGATCTGTATCAAAACGTAGCAGCAGAAACCAGGTTCCCTTTTGTTTTGGTCAGGGAATTCGCTTGCAATAGTCGGTGAAAACCTGGAAAAGTCGGGGAATTTGAAGGCTACAGTTTAGTAGACACCCTGCACTGGCTGTCTTTGCCTGGAGGTTGAATCTGGAAGGTCCTCTCTGTTACAGGTTGAACGGTACTATCAGCGGGCTTTAGATATCTATGAAAGGACACTGGGGCCAGACGATCCTAATGTGGCGAAGACCAAAAACAACCTTGCCTCTGCCTACCTCAAGCAGGGAAAATACAAGGAGGCTGAAGTGCTGTACAAGCAGGTAAGTGACTGACATCATTTGTCTGCCACATGTTTACAATTTTGAGCACCCTTCAAGTACGTAAACAGCCTATTGCCCAGAAAAGCCTGCTTCACAGTGTTCTCTTGGAAAATTATTTGCATGGAGGAATGCAGGATTGGTTTTTGTGAGACGTGATTGCACTTTCATTGCCGTGATAATCGCCAGGCATTCATTACATCAAGAAACATTGAACAGTTCATTAAGAAATGCACATTGAAATTATGCTTGATGTTTTTGCTTATGGCTGCTGTTTAGAAATTTAAGTACAGTTGCCGACCAGACTACAGACTACGAAAATTTGGACATTCCAATTTTTTAGGCAAAACTGCTGGAACTGTCAAACCCCCATGGAACCAATGTATTTGTGCGTCCAATAATTTGGACCGTTTCTCAGAAGATTGGCTTCATTATTAGTACTCATCTCGCTTCAAACCTGCATGTTTTTTTTTTTTTTTAATTTGCCAGCTCCCGAGTGCCAGAAATATAGTAGAGAAAAATGAACTCCTGCGCCCAGTGTTTCTCATTCAGCATGTATGTCATGAAGGACTGAGGTCATTCGCCATTCCTGACATGACACATGTGTAGAAGCGCAGTTCACACGTGCGGAAAGGCGAAGCTTATTTGCGTGTGACCGAAACCAAACGCTTCGCTTCACACACGTTGCGAGAACTTATCTTTCAATACGCGTGTCTTCGACTACAAGTATATTTGAGTATTGGAGGTACTGAAAATGCCGATCTGAACTTCAAGTGAGAATGTTGATAATGTTACTACGATAGACATAAAAAAAAAGGTAAAAATGAAGGCTGCAACGAGGATGTCGTTGATGCACCTGCCGTCCGCAGGGGCAATCCTTGCTGTAGTGACTACACTGAGCATGCACTCGTTAAAATCCACCGCGATACGTTGTTGCGTGTTCGTGTAGTGAAGCAGAATGTTCTGAGTAAATGCTTCGGAAATAAATCGGATTTACCGTATTTGCACGATTGTAACGCGCAGGTGAATTTAGTGAGCAAAATCACCACAAAATGTTAGATGGCAACTGTGCGGGTATGAAACTCTAGGCCAAACACTTTTTTATGACTAGAACAAAGTACTTTATGACTAGAACCATGCAACACACTCTTCATTCGACTTCACTGTCCGAAAGTTCCTTGTCTCTATTAACTGACCACAGGCAATCGTCCTCGCTGCCGTCCAGGGAGTTCGAAATTCCGCACTTTTTGAATGAACGGGTCACCATCGACTGTGGGAGAGCTTTCTAGGCCCCGTGCACCCAGTCGATAAGTTCACCAAGTGTTGTCTTCTTCAGACGTCCGGCCGAAGTCAGTGAATGTTCGTCGGAAACAAGCCAGTCGTTATAGGCAGTGCGCACATGGTCCTTCATTGGCTTGTTCAAGCACACAGTGTTCGAGCAACTGCAGTTGCAAGGTCATCCCTCCAGGGATAATTACCGTTGTTTGTTTCCGGGACGCCGAAGACACGCGATGCCGCTCGGTTTCCATCTTGCTCTGCTGATAGAATCACCTTCCGCTTCAACGACACTTCATGATACAGTCTTCGCTGTATTGTGCAAACAAGTCATAAACCGGCAATACAACGTGCGAAAATCCGTCACACACGACGGGACGTCCGTAAAAAACATATGGTGTGGGCCACGTGACTCGCGATGTCAATGCCAATGTGATCGGGCCGCCTCATACAGAGTTCCGTGTTTTTCTTACAACACGCCCCCGATTGTAACGCGCATGCAATTTTGAGTACCAATTTCCCCGGAAAAAGGTGCGCGTTAGAATCGTGCAAATACGGTATGCCATTCACTAAAAATTTGGACTGATTTCGTGGCTCCTAGAAGTCGGAAAAATTGGTCAGCGACTGTATTCCCCCAAAACACATCAATAGAAGCTCAGACACTGCTATCTGGGGCAGTCATGGTGAATAGTGTAACACAGAAGTTTATTTCTTTTATTAATAGCTGTACCTGCTCACTTACTTTTGTGCTTAGTAGCTGTACAGGGCCAGATCTCTGTTTGACATGAAGGCATGAAGACACAGGGCATTTTTTTTTATCCTTTACAGATTTTTTATTAAAAATCTATGAGAACAGGGTAGGCAGGTATTTTTGCAGTTGAGTTATACGGACGGACGGACATGCTCAAAGAAAGCATGTAACTACCAAATCATTAATGACATAAAATTCATTAATTAACTATTTATTTAGGGGATGTTGAGCAAAAGCGACGTAGCAGAATCAGAATCAGAAGCAGGCAATCCTTGTTGAAAGCCATTTTTTTTAAAGCCTTTTTTATAAAACTTCTGTAAAGGATAAAAAAATTACCGGTATATACATCTTTTTTAAATTGCTTAAGGAGCCCATCCTAAACATCAAGATATGGTGATAACAAAAGTACAGCTCCCGTCAACCTTAATAATAACACTGGAAAAAGTACGGTCTCGTTCCCGAGCGCGCTTACAGCAAACCTTGGGGCCATGAGGAAATCTTAATTGAACAAAATTATTGTGCTGGTTTAACGCAAAGATTTTGTTCACTTAACATTCCCCCAGTGCCTCTAGGGCGGCTGCTATCGCGCTCGGAATTTTTTATTTTTTTTTAGTGTTATTATTAACGTTGACAGGAGCTGTACAACCTGTGCTCCGTGCGTAAATTATCGTAAATCCTACTTGAGCAGTGACTGACTGATTTGTCGTGCTTTAAAGGTGCTGACACGTGCTCATGAACGTGAGTTTGGCAGCATTGGTGGTGAGAACAAACCCATCTGGCAATTGGCTGAGGAGAGAGAAGAGAATAAGAACAGGCAGAGGGAGAACGCTCCCTATGGGGAGTACGGTGGGTGGCACAAGGCTGCAAAGGTGGACAGGTGGGTGTGGAATGGAAGCTCCTGTGCAAAAACGTTTTGTTAAAACTACGCACATATAGTTACAGTTGTGTGAGTTTACTGCATGTATTAGAGCAGAAGTTTTCAAGAAGTAATACAGCAGTGTCTGGATTATACGAACCTCTCGGGGGATCACGGAAAATATTCGTATAATCCGAAGTTCGCATGATCAGAAACAAAGTAGATGAGTAAACCAAAGTTCAGGAGATGCATACTTGCTATGTACCATATTTACTTGTGTACAAGACGCACAATTTTTACCCCCAAAAAATTGCGCCATCGAGGGGTCCTTCTTGTTGACTGCGTGATTACAGCGTGATACGCTGGCTGGCGCTGCACGAAGCAATCTGGCTGTGGTACTAAAGTCTAGGTGCATTTAATGTGCTGGAAAGAAAATACCAGCATTTCGGCGCTCAAGGTAGGTTTAATACACGAGTGTTTGAACTTATTGTTGTCTCTCACGCAAGATCGATCTGTTGAAACTCGTGAGGCACCTAAAATCACACGCATGCTGTTTAGTCAGAGACGAATGAGAAGCGCCGCAGCCGAGTGGCTGAGTGCTGCATTGCTTCCGGTGCAGGCGTGGGAGGTGTGCACAGCATCTTGCTCTTTGTATCATGTAGCATTTGTCGTATAGGCAAGAAACTGCATAGTTTCACTGTGCTGTCATGCCTGACGTCACGCGTGAAACCATCATTCTCGACGGTAAAGCGTGGTTTCGAACGGCGTCATTCGTTGGCGCAGTAAAACCACGATCCTCGTCGATGTTGTACGGCTGTGTTCATCACACGTGATTGTTTCCGCGACGTTCGTGTTCAGCGCTTCTTACATTTCATGGCGATAATCTGCACGCGCGCCTCAAAACTTTGTCGCACCTATGCACGAGAGTCTCAAGCAAAATCGCTCCATGCGGGTTGGTCTTAAGGCTGTATGCGTCTTGCTATCATCTGTAACAACAGTTAGTGCAATTTCAAATGACTTTGTATAGCTTAATTGTAGTCTTAGTTGGCACTTTTAACATTGGCGGTCGCACAGCGCCGGAGTTGGAGAAACTATCTCAAAATATTGTCACGTCCTACTCCTTGATTATTAAACGATGAATAGATTATATTAAAACGCATTCGAGACTTGGGTTTTGGCTGTGCATGCAGTGGCACAGTGAACAGCGGTGTTCAGCTCAACGCCAACAAAATGTCGATATTTAACCGGAATTTCACCAAACTGTAGGCCTCACACGAACGTTCAGATTTCGTTGGCAATCCACTAAAGCCACGACTGTGCTGACGATGCATGAAGTGTACGGCAGTTTCGCGTTTCGCTGAGGTGGACTTTAAAATGGCGGTTGCACACAACTGTGTGCTAGTTTCGGTTCCGGTTACCGAACGTGTAGCGACGCATTCTCAGATAAGCGTACCTCGAAAGTTCTGCGCGTCGCTTTACAGCTCTTCTACAAAACATGTTCCTCACTGTTACCGCAAGGTACAAATTCCAGCGCGCAGTCCGCAACAGCTTTGTAATGAGCCGCTATGATATTCGAAAAAAATCGAATATTTGAACTTTTACGAATATTTGAAAACTTCTAATATCAATTTTTCGAATACGAATTGAGTATTGCAAATATTCAATTTGTATTCCAAATTTCGAATACAGTCAAACTCCTTTATAGCGAATACCTTTTTAACGAAAATACCACTACAGCAAATTTTTTTGCGGTCCCGCTGGAGCCCTATAGGTCCAATAATGGACATCCTTTTTAACGAAAATACCTTTACTGCAAATTTTTTTTGCTGTCCCCTGAGTTTCGTTGTAAAGAAGTTTGACTGTATTCGCACACCTCTACTCTTTAGCAAATGTGATGTCCCATCTTGTGGCATCTTGTGTAAAGCACGGTATTCTCTCTTTTCTTTTTCGTGTTTTTCAATATTTTTTATATAGTTAAGAATCAATCTCCTCAAGTGCTTTCAAAAGTAGCCTTGTGTGTACATACTGGGTCTCACCCGAGCTCGCTTATGTCTGTCGAGGGGTCAAGTAGTACATCTTCTGGCCCTACTAGTTGGAGTCATATAATGGGCACTGGAGATGGTTTCGTGACTTCCATGAAGTTAATTACGACTTGCCTGCACTGTACCTCAAATTGAAAGGGTGAAAATGAGTTATAACTTTATAACAATGACATTGTGGTAGTACTTGTTTAAGCACTCTAAAGGAGGGAGAAGGAGGCAGGTATACTTTATTTGCACTCGAACTAGGGAGGACTTGTAGACATTACTACCTCTCATGTGGCTCAGTGAACAAATTGATGACTAACAAAAAAACAAAGTTGTATTTTGGGGTGGATGCCAGTCGACGTGCTGTTTTGTATTTCAGGTTAGTGCACTAAATAAATAATGCATCTCTGCTCACAGTCCCACAGTAGCCACTACACTCAAGAACCTTGGTGCCCTGTATCGACGGCAGGGCAAATACGAGGCGGCCGAAACGCTTGAAGACTGTGCTCTCAGGGCGAGGAAAGAGGTGCGGGGGACACTTTGTGGACATTAAACTCTTCTATAGCACATTTACATTTCTCCTCACTGTGCTGTGCAGGCCTTGGAACAGCGCCACGGCAAGTCTATCCAGTATTTGGATTTTACCATGAAGGACAAGCGGGGAAAATCAGGGTCACGGAGGGGCTCGCGGGAGTCCCTCGACAGTGTAGCCTACGAGACGCAGCACGCCGCAGACGAAGTAAGTTATGTCTCTGCTTTGAATGGTGGTATTGTTACTGCATGAGGATACGCTCTGTCGAAGTTGAGTCAGTTTAGAGTTTATATGTAGAGCCCTCTGTCTTAGGGTTAAACCTGGTAAATACGATTTGCGCAGCATCGTCACTTCGGGTACAACCTGAATGACAGTGAAAACAAAGTTGCCGCAGTGTAAATTCAGTCTCAGATGCAGGCACTGGAGAATGCCAAGCACTGCACATGTACCAAAGCCGCTTTGCATCTAGTGTGGCATCTATCAAAGGCGCTTGCATCACATGCGAGATCTGCTCATCGTTTTATTTTCCACACAAAAATCTGCTCTTCCACCCAGTATCACCCGATTTTACCTTATTTTACAGCTCCTGAGATGAAACCTGAGTTCTACCTCCCCACCCCCTTCAATTTTCAACCTAAGATTTTCCTAATTGTCAGCCACCTAGCTGATGATGACATAGTCCGGCATGCTCAGTACTTTTAAGAAGCAGATAACCTGATAGGTTCAGCTCAGACAGCAAGCACTGCTTTGAACCATGAAAGGTCACATAGGCTTTTGCTGTGCTAAGGGTCTGTTGGAGCTTTGCAGTGGAGCACTTGACTTTTTGTGCTGCTGCCAAGATTTTGTTATATCTTGTCAGATGGATTTCATGCAGTTTTTAGCAAAATTAATAAACAGCACAGAATGTGCACTTTCAACTTTTTATTCATCTGACATATTTACGTTAGGATTATTTGTACATTTTAAGTGACTTTAAATCATTTACAGTGTATTCAATGTAATAATTTAACCAAGCTAAAGAGCTGTCACTATACTCGGAGCCTAAAACGCAGTCCAACCTTTGCTCTAGAAGTTTTGGTTTTCAACTTCAGACTCTAGAAATGGAGGAACAAAATCTGGTAGAATATTTTTGACACAGAATTAACTGTACAAAGCATATTCGTATGCTCAAGATATTCTGCTCATTGTAGCCAGTCTTTAACAGCTTTTTTTTACATTCTGGATGGAGAGACTGTGTAGTCTGTATCTAGTGAAGAATGACTGATGTGTTCTACTTGCCAGCAATAGAGTAACATTACGCAAAGCAATTACTCTGTCACGAAGAAGTACAAAATACAAATTACCATCAGAAAAAAAGAGTGGCACACTGGCAATTACAAACTGACACAAACAACGACTGACGCACTAATGACTAAAATGTGGCACGTGCTAATGT
This sequence comes from Ornithodoros turicata, assembly GCF_037126465.1. NCBI lineage: Eukaryota > Metazoa > Arthropoda > Arachnida > Ixodida > Argasidae > Ornithodoros > Ornithodoros turicata. The sequence continues at coordinate 55,535,162 of NC_088206.1, forward strand.
GTTCTGTTTCATGGTTTCATTATTTTCTGGCTGAGCAATGTTCCATTTGTTCAGGCATACAACTACTAATCAGAACAGTACAAAACAACAAACAGTAATACTCAGCAATAATGTCTTATAATTTGAATTTTGTGTGCTAGATGTTCAAACAAAAGTTCACTTACATCTTGTCGAGGACATGCACACTGTACATTTCTGCCACTTTAGCAGGGTTAAGGGTCAAGCCCACTTGTAGGAGACATGATCATCGCACGTCATCTAAGTGTATATAATGTGAATTTTCCATAAAGTATCTAGAAATGTTAAGTCAAATCATAGTCAGCTATGCATAACATTAAATTCCACAGTGCCCTCCTGCTGCTGAAAAGTGGACCGGATCATTTAGTGTACCAAACCAGCTTGTTTAGTACAGATGCCTATTAACTTGCAGCCCTGGTGCATAAACGCTACCCATGTGACATTATGCATTGGCTAATGCACACATGGTCACTGGCTAAGGTTAAAACATACATTTACAGACGTTCATTCTGTGTGAGTGAGGTTAGTTGTTGAAATAGATGTTGCAAAAGTTTAGCAGCCTTCTTCGCCAATAAGCTTGTTTGCGTTATGAGTCTCAAAATGGATTTGACCTTCTTACCCGAAGAATTTGTAAAAGTACTAAATGCAAATTTGAATTTTCTTTAAATAGTGTTAAAAATGGACAACAATTTGTGCGAGACCTTTAATTATGAATATCCAGATGTGGCTGCCTGTTTCAGGCACACATTGCATGCATACTAAACTTGCATAGCACTACAACCTTGTCACAGCTGTAATGTGTGAAGCTGCTTATTAACAGAGTTCCTCAGTGTGCTAACAAATGTTACTTGTGTGTTGTGTTATGAGACAGGACTGAAAACATGCCCTGTCCTTAATATTCATTACCCATACATTTAACTTTATGTGGACATTTGCTCCAAAATCTGCTTCATCAAGGTAGGTAAGGTTATCTCTGTTGGTCACTAGAAGCACCCGCTCAGCCACTACTTTTAATTTACTGCTTCATAAAATATAAACTTTGGGAAAACTAAGTGGTTCAGAACCTTTTTCCTTGTCGACAGTCACCGTTCTTCTGTATTTGTCGTACCTTCTGCTGACTAACATGAGCAAAAGGTTGCACACCTAAGGACTAGGTAGTTGCATTGAGCCTTATTTCGGCTGGCCGGGCACGTTTGCTGCCCCCACTCTGCTGGTCTGCCTCCTTGCCCTTTCCCTTGTTTTGTCCACCCTCCTCTCTGTCAGACTTGTTGTCGTTTGCTGCCATTTTCCAAAATTCTAGTAATCAGCTTTTTTTCTTTTTTCTCTGTCTGCATTGCTATTGAGTCACTTTTATGGTCTTGTCTCACAGTGTAACTCTGCGTGACTGACTCATGCTTGCTGAGCCTACTGTTAAACAACACAGTCAGGAAGTTGAAACACAAGATTACTGAGTTTACTGAAGTGATTTACCTGACACCTAATGTCTACAAGTGTTGTAAGTCTCGCATTGGCTGCAAATGCTGTACAACAAGAGATGTGATTTGTGGGTCAAGGGACATTCAGACTTTTTTTTTTCTGGATGTCACTGCAAGGTTATCACTGGGTGAGCTGCATCCAGTTCAAAGGGGGGTGCAATGAGGTGCGCCTGAACCTCTCCTGTGTAGAAAGTGCAATGAAATTGTTTTGTTTTTTTTTTTTTGTTTTTTTTGCTGTGGGCCTCTTTCCTAATTGCTTATGCACAAACATGTGGTCAACTCACGTGAAACACCTCTCTCCAGATGTGATGCACGCTCAGGAGAGAGGACACTGCAACAGCTCGACTGGTTTCGCGGATGGGTACTTTACATGTGATTTGGTTTGGCGCACAAGCAGAATGGTTCCTTAAAGAGCCACCAGGCTTTGACATGCTTAGGGAACAGGTCCATTGAAAAATGAAATCCAGAATGAGGCACAAATTGGTAGCAATACTATGTGCATACAGAAACAAGTGAGTGGGCATAGCTCGTTTTGATGTGTGGGAGAGCCATTGTTGCACATCCTAATTGTTTAATCAGTGTCGTTATCCAGTGTTTTCTACTTTTCTATGTCGCATGAGAGTCTTGTTTTCAATGTTATAATATGTGAAAAACTTCTGCCTCCAAATGATTCTGGTGGCATTTGTGCCTCAGTTTATGTAATGCTTTCGCCTTATCTCCAATTATGCTTGTTTGTTGGCCTGATTCACTGATTCTCTTGTTTTGTTTTTTCTCTCTCCTTCCCACTCCCGTTTCTTTCTACCTAATGCATCACTTCTGGCACCTTGTGCTAAACAAAAAAATCTTCTTTGTTTTATCATTTGCTGTTTATTTCCTTTGTTTGTTTCGTGACACACCAGCCATTGTTCAGTGCCCCTTCCAGCGCTGGTGGCGGCGGACCGATCAATCCAAAACCACCGGACCACCATCACCAGTCTGCCGGACCCACCCCGGGGATTAAAACCAAACTTTTTAATGCTCTTGGTTTTCATTCGTCGTCATCACCATCGTCTTAGCATCGTATACATCTGTAACTATGTGTTATGTTTATGCTATCAAGCTGCTTCTCTCCTCCTTTCCCAGAGCAGTTGCATAAGAATGGCAACAATCTTTGCTGTTACATGTCACATTCTCACTGTCTGCCACTTTTCTTTTTTTTTCCTTTTTTTTTCTTCAGTCACCCTTAAAAACTCTCAAAGTACACACTTAATGGTGTATATTGCCTGAAGACATACTGTGAGGGGCTACTCTATTGCTTGAAAAAGGTCCACGAAAATTGCTTGCGATGCTGATCATGTGGCCAACAAAAATGTCTTTTTTTTTTCTTTTGCTCATCAACTGGTTGCAAAAATGGCCTGCCACAAAATTCACGTTTTTGGCTCAGCGAATAATGGGAATGCAGCAACATGGCTTATTTGCTTGTAATGTTTGTCTTCAACTTAGGCTAGGAAAAAAAAAAGAAAAGAAAAAAAGGGAGTGTTACAGTGTTCTATTAGCAGCACTAAACTAAGGCAGTCCTCGAAATATTGTCTTTGTGAAATGGGGGTACTGAACGCCTGGTCTTATGGAGTTGTATGCTTTTATTGGGTGCTCGTGAGTCTCATCTCATGTTCCTGGAAGTTGCGCACGCAGCAAAAAGCAGTCTGATGACCTGTAAGATCTCACATGCTCTACAAAGGTTGTCTTTGAAACGTCTTCCAAAAGACATAAGGGTCAGCGTGCATCCAATACTATAATTGGATTTCTTGATAGCTCCTATGTCATTTTTATTGTCATGTTATATCTTCGTGTGTATGTGCAAAGTTTGTAAAGCACACGTGATTATGGTTGTGGTGGGCTTGAAATTTCACAGCACTGAAAGGAAGTTCTACCATATTGAAGCATGTGCACTGGTGCTTGTTTTGTCAAGGTTGTTGAAACAGGCTTTTTCCGTATGCCACATTGCCGCCCTCATTGGTATGTTACAACCCCTCTATTGGTATGTCACAACCCCTGTATTGGTATTAATGCCATGCATGCAAAAATTAAGGTTGGTTATGGGTCGGACAGACAAAATTTCGGACATGGTTTTTACGATAAGTAACGACACATTAGTAGGAATTTAAAAACAGTGCGAGATTTACTCATTCTAAGGCTCACTTACCAAGGTGTTGACTTTTCCCTTGTTTTGGTAATGAGTGGCAAAAAAGAAAAAAGTATTAGTAAAGTAAAAAAAGTATCAACCAGTAGGACTTTGTGCTCTGTGTCACCACCTTCCAGTCTTGTAGTTTTGGTATCAAGAGTCTGATGAGAGCTTTAACCTTCACGTATCAGGTGTTGTGGCATGGCAGATATTTGGAACGGTCATTCACGCCACAGTCAGAGTCTTCAACCTGTTCAGGTTCATCACATCGCTCATCACGCCACTCGTCAAGCAGTGGGTTCAGGTGATTCACCCACTGTCGCTGGCAAGGAACTGTCAGCTGCCGCATGGCTAGTATATGTTGATGCACTTGGATTTCAACAATGAAGTGTTCATCTTAACCCTTAAGTGTCTTTGAATGTGTACGCCTTGTTATCACTGCATGTTGTGGAATGCAGATGAGTCTCTGAGGATGTTTTTATAATTACAAGTTTTAGAGCAGCATATGTAAATACTATTTGCAAAAATGGTGGTGTGAGTTCAGTGTTTCAACAGGAAAGTACTTCCTGTCATTTATTTACTGTTGTTTATATCGTTACCAAAAGTAGAATTCTTTGCTACAGAATTACAGCTTTCAAAATTATGCCTTAATGGATGCCCCACGGGAATACTAGATAGTACTTTATCTGCAACACGTATGTCTTCCATGTAAACAAATTCAGCACGCTAGTGGACAACACAAACATCTTTACGTGCAGTAACAGAAATGGAGTACTGATATAGAAAGAAAAAGAAGGTTCACTTGCAATCTGTCTTCAAGCATTGAGTCTTCATATTCCCAGCACTGATATCTTCTCAGTCGCGACACTTATCAATCTGATCTTCCAGTGCTACATATATACATGTGCAAAGAATCTTCATATGCACGAGGTATATCGTAAGGACTATTTCTGTTCACTATATCTTCAGCCAACTTTTGTACATTTTATGTGCCTTTGCTGGAACTGTTTTTTTTTTTTTTTTTGCTCTGCTATTCCTGCTGTCCTGCATTTTTGTTTTCTGTTTTTTGTTTGTTTGTTTCCACAAGCTTTTGTCCTCACCTTTTTTTCTACAAGTCTTTTTAACTGTTTTGTGTGCTGTGAAGATGGTTTTCTTCCTGTACTTGAGTTTTGATTGTAGCCCCTTTTTAATACATTTATCAGGGGATGGGAGCAGATTTTGCAGTTTGGAGGCAAGCAATTTAAAATGAGACTGTGATATATATTATATTATGCAGTGCGGCACATTGACCGCAGTACCTTTTGTCGTTGCTAAAATATGTGTGACCAGATTCTCTCTTCTTTTTTTTTTTTTTTTTTAGGCTTAGGAAAAGTTTTGTGAGCGCTAGCTAACCAAATATGAAGAGGCCAGGACTTACGTTTAGTAGCGTGCTACACATTCCCCCATATCATCTTACGTGAAACGTATGCTCGCTGGCATGCACCAGACGAGGACAGAGGTTTATTTCCACACAAGTCAGGCAGACGTGTTTGTTGCAGTCTACTGGCCAATTAACTCCCAAGTATATACGAGCTGGCAAGCTTGATGCAGCTAGGCTTAGCTTCGAAACTGATGTGGCTACCCTTGCTTGAGGTAAACTTTTTTGAAGGATGTGTAAGGAGCGGACAGTCTGAAATGCTTTTTCATTTTCGCTTATACAGTGTCTTGTTTAGTGCTTAATTTATTATTGTTGAAATGAAGCTCGATTTAATATATGGTAGAATATGGTCTCGCATAAATAGGGGGCTGATTACATAGACTATCAGCGTCCTGTGTGCATGTCAGTCCTGATTACAATTAGATTGCTTTTAGTTCAAGTTGCCTCCAGCCAGCATTGCTATTTTGATGTTTTCTGTCACCCTTTAGAGCTATTCCTTCTGCAGTGTACTGCAGTCTCTGAGAAACGCTCCATTCTTTTCTTTTTTTTTTTAGAACATTAGTTTACAGGCATGTAACATTTGCATGGATAGGTTCTTTATGGACGTAGCTCATATTAGTCGGAACATGTCAGCATTGTAAACGACTCTACATAGGGGATTATATACACAACATCTTGCAGTCGCATGCATATGTTCAGGATACTCGCAAGTCTGTTTAGGAGATATTGAATTGTTACTGTTCTGTTTTAATACTGCAGATGTCAAATAAAGGTACTGGTCTTTTCATTGGGTTCTTTACAATTAATTTCCTCTGCAAAAAGTAAACTTGCTTTCTTTATTTCATTTTTTTTACTCAGTAGGAGCATGTTTTCAGTCCTGATACACGTTTGTCGCCATAAATTATGTGGCAGCTTTTATCTAGATGTAGAACATAAGCATCACAGCATACAGCTACTAGTGGACATTATCTCATACTCATCTCCACATCATACAGCATAATTTACTGTGTTTCACTGTTGTTCATTGCAATGTGTTAAGCCGTAACTTTGTTCGACAACTAGCAAGAGTAAAGGCAATCAATGTGGCCCTATGATCGAGCAGTGCTCCAATAATAGTTTCCCACTGGCATCTGTGTATGGCTTTCAGATTCCAAACATTATGCTTGCATCATATGATGAACTCATGGTTGCTGACAAAGTTGTGAGTACAGCAGCCAAAATGTGGTGTTTTAAATATTGTGGGCTGAATTCACAGCTTCGTACATCACCGCACCGAGCACAATCTCATGCATCATTCCCATAGTGGGAAAAAAATAAGGCTGTTTCGAGCACACAACATTGCACGAAGGATTAGTTACACGGCCCTAACCAATTGGTTCAAGTAACAAAATTGAAAAGGCAGTAACTTTACCTAAGTATGTTTGTGTTTTTTTAGAAGTCTGTTATGTGTGCCCCACAGAGCAGATTGCCAGGGTTAAAGCAAAAGAAAAATGTATTGCTGCAGCTAAACTTAGATACAGGCATCCTCATATGTGCCCAATTCTGTACTAATAAGAGATCAGTTTTAACTAACGAAAGATGGTGGGGGTTGTGAGCATGGAGACAACAGGAGACATGACAAATGAGGTATAATTAAAAGCAAGATAACTGCCTAGAATTTCATTCAGGCTGCTTCTAATTTGTGTAAGTAATGTGGTGATTTCAATTAACGCTAAAATTTTAAATGAGGCAAAAAATGAAGGTATTGTGAAGCACTCGAGAGAACCTATAAATGCGCATTCTTTTAAAAGTTATCTTTTACTTTGAATTTCGAGGCCACACTTTACCTTTAGGTCTTCACCAAATTATTATATAGGATTACAAGCAACATTGTACCGAAGGAGGCTTCAGACTGATGCCACGTACAGAGCTGAAAATGCATTCCATGTGTGCACTGTCTGATGCCTATGGTGAAGTGACATTGACAGCAGGGATGGTGTGTAATGCCTTGTAGCACCTTCAAGAAGTTGTCAGCATCAGTCACTTACAAGGATTCAAAAAGTGTCTTGAACACGTGTCACAATTATAACTTCAGCGGTGTGTTTCTGCCTAATTTAACTGAGCAGCCAGTTAGTTTACTTCAGCATTAACCGTTAACTTCAATTTCCATGCCTTTTGACACCGGATTGCTATTTCGATTTTTAATAGATTTGGATTTTTTTTGTTAACTGCTAAACTTTCCTTATCGCATTGTGTTATGGACCTCCCAGAAGGATGCTTATTAAATTATGTTTGGGAACAGGCACATTGCTTTGCAACCCTTGTGATCTGCCCTGAAGAGGGTATACTGTACATGAGACTACACCAGAAGACTGCTTTGTTTACAGTTATTTTCTAGTATTCCGTAGTGCTCATCATATGCACAATATGACATCCTGCCATGACAAATTCTAAAGTTTGAAAAGACTACAGACGACTCGAAACACCTTGTTTGATATCTCACGGGCACATGCACCAACATTTCGCACGCATGTTCATTAATTCACCTATACGCAACCGATGTCCTGTATGCAGAAATAAGTGTACTCTTTCTACTCCACACATTGCTATGGTATTGCCATGAATGGAATTGCTAATTGTGGCAGCAGTGTTCAAAAGTAGGATTCATTCCTACAGTGTTGCAAAACTGTGCTTTTACTTTGCAAGACTCGTAGCCTAAACGTGTCATTCACAAGGCAGCAGAAGTGATGCACCCTTTTATATATATTTTTTTGTTTTGATTCCTCCCCCTTCGCATCTTCACTTCTTTTTTTACCTTCCTCCTTCCCAAACATTCCGCACCCATTGCCTTACCCATTCACACCTGCTTGACAATTTTTTTTTTTTTATTAAAAAATTGTCAAACGGTGTGTGTGTGGACCACCAGAGTGGGCGTTTGAAGCGTAGCAGCTCGCTTGGGAAACTGCGGGCCACCATTCGGCGGGGAAGCGCCAAGCTGGTTCAGAAGCTCAAGGGACAGGACTTGGTACCAGGTGACAGCGACCTAGCTGCCAGGTGGGTCTGCATGTGCTTAGGGCTCCTTGTTTTTGGGTGAAGTCCGGTACCACCTGGTTTAGCTCTGGGGAAGAGCAGTGGACAGATTTAGGGCTCCTACTTACGGTCTACACATACGGATTGGAGTCTTTTCAACGTTTTGTGGGGGCTGAAAAAACTGATAAGCATTTTTAGTTGGTTGGCGGCTGGTTGGCGGCAGACACATTTGAAAGTTATATTTGCTTGGTTCTAGATTGAGTTTTTGTTTCTGTTATACTACTGGTTACGGCTTACCTGAATCATTTCTCTTTCGGTCCTTTTGGCAACTTTTTCTCAGCTTTTCTTTTTTTTTTTTTTTCAAGTACCCATACCACATATTTATGGTACCCAATGTTTAATTATGGGAAGAGCACTTCATAGTTATGCTTAACATACTGAGTACTGGGCAAAGTGCTTTGAAATACTCGTCAACTACACCTTGTATCGCTCAGCATTTCACAGTTCGGTGGTGACTGGAAGTAATTATGTAAGTGATTGGCATTTTTAGCAAGTCTTTAGCAGACATTTCTGAGAAGTGCTAATTCTGAAACATGACTACCGTATTTTCCAGTGTATAATGCGAACGTAATACATTGTAAAAAGTGTCACGATGCAGCACTGCGCATCATCAAATGGTGTGCGTTATACATCTGAAAAACCTTGTTGTTTGCAACAAAATTTTTATCATAGCATGTGAAAGAAGTACAAAGTAAGCTGAAATGAAAGCATTAGTCCCGTGTAGTCGCTTCATTTCTTTCTTTTTTTTTTTTTCTATGGTAATTGAAAGCCAACTGTGCATTGCAAAATAAAATGGTCATTGCACTGACAACTTGAAATTCAAACACAAGTGACTGCGCTGCCTGTCACAGTGAATGGCTTATGCGAGTGTATTTTCGTATTCCCCGCTCTAAGCCGTTAAAGAACACTGTCTACATATCAAGCCGGTGAACATTGTATTTTATGCTGGTGAGGCAAATGTTCTAATGATTTTCTTGGTTGTATTGCCAGTTGGGTGCCCTTGTACTTGACAGGGAGTTACAGACCTAAAGTACTTTTAGCCCAGTACAAAGTACACTATTTGAAATAGACTTAAAGTAAAGCACTCTGCAATGTATCACTACTTAAAATACTCCCCATAACTGCCAGTAGGCCTACATTCCATGTCATTCACTGCAAAAGAGTATGTTTGAGAAAAGTTTCGTGTTTCCAAATCTGTTTCCAAGATTTTATAGTAGCTTTTCTGCCACATTTTAGGAAAAGGACTGAAAAGAGAAAGCCAGTAGCCTCAGTTTTGCATCAGTTCTTGTGTTGTATGTTCACAAAATTGAAATTTCATTTAATTTCTAGTTTCAGTGAAACAGCTCTGAGTTAGTTCCATTTGAATAAGGCTCCATGTTGGAACTATCTTATGCCAGCTGACCTTACCAACATTGATTGAGTGATTGATTAATTTGCATTATTGCTCATAGTTGGAAAATACAGTAGCACCCAAAGTTAGTAGCAAATTTTTAACGTGTTTATCCTGTTGTTTTCAAATATTACAATGAAACCAGATAATTAGCTTTCGAACACTGAAGCACAATAATGCCTGAAAATGAGGAGCCCTTCACAGATCTTGTACAAAGAAAAAAAAAAATGCATTGCATAAGTGTTGGGCTCAGGTGTCATCTACGTGAAGGAGGTAAGTATTGTACAGGTGGCCAGCATATAAATTGTTTTACAGGCGAAAAACAGCATTTGGTTGATTGTATTGGACAGGCTTTGCCTCACGTTTCTCTTCCATTTATTTCTTCAGAATGAAACGTGCTAGTTCCATGTCTACCCTCAGCTCCAATAATCAGGTACGCAATTATGTTTTCTGTTGCTCCAATGGAGCTATATCATAATCAGTAGCACAGTTTAGAGGTGTCTCTGTGTGTGATGTATGCTCCAAATTCAGTATTCAGTTTTGTATAAAATTCAGAAAATATCAATTTTGACTCCATCGAGCTTCACTCCATTCGGCTGTCAAACACGACAGGAAAAAACAAGGAAGTGTCCTGGCTATTTCACTTATCTTGGTAGTTTAACAGCCAAGACGAAGGCAGCATGTCCCTGAGCTTGGGGATAGGGCAACGGGACGAACAAACAAATCTACAGCACGGGACAAGACTCGTCTGTGAGCCTTGTCCTGTGTTGTACATTTGTTTGTTTGTCTCCTTGTCCCAACCCCAAACTCAGCGATATGTCGCCTACCTCATGTTTACACCAGCTAGCTTGCATAATCGTTTTTGTTATGTTTAACTGCCATATTCTTGCGCCGCCCTTGAGGACCCCCGCAGTCGAGTTCACTTCAAGGGGCCCCCCTCTTATTGCGTTGGTTAAACAGCTGTCTCTCCATTATACAGCCTGGAGAACTGCAGAGGCTGCGTGGTAGCTTCATTTGTAGCCCAGGCCTGGCCCGAGCCTGGAAAATTTCTAGGCTACGCGGCCCAGCCAGTCAACGACGTAGTAGGCTGCTCTAGCCCAGCCCAGGCCCGCCAAAAGAAGGCTTTACCTGGCCCGGGTTTTTGGGTAACCCCATGCCACTGCTGTGCTCTAGAACAATCTTAGTGTCTTCTCTTAATCTAACAATGTATCCCACAAACTCGACAACAGTGCCACCATTGTCGTCCGCCCTGCTCGAAGCTCACTCCAGACACTGATTGGCTGCTGGAGGGCAGTTGAGCGCATCCTTGAGTGGAGGGAATGGCAAGGGAAGACCATAGCTCTGCATTTCGGGCCTTGAAACTCACAATCACATTCATCTGATAAGGCGTGAGTTCAGGCCCGGCAACGACCTCACGTGAAGGTCGACACGGCGTATCGGTGAGCTCGATCGTGCCCATATTAGTGCACTCACTGGATAACATCACACTTGTAAACGGAGAAGCTGTGATGTTATCTGGTGAGTTTGTTAATATGTGGCATGGATCAAGCTCACCGATACTCACCAATACGCCAATGTCGACCTTCACATGAGTTCATAGCCGGGTCTGAGCTCATGCCTTATCCGATGATTGTGATCGTGAGTTGCGAGGTCCGAAATATGGGGAAGACACTGTGGTAGAGTGCACTTTGTGAATCAAATAGAGGGCCCCTCGGAGTGTTATATGCCCTAGGGTAGAGCACTGCACTGGCCGCATTCTTAGGCCAGGCCTTCCTTTGATTTACCCGCCTGGTTCTGGCCCGACGGGTCCATACGAGGCCCGAGCCCAGCCCGGGCCCAAGAAATGTATAGGCTACATGGCCCAGCCCGGCACAATGTAGCTGACTGTTGACTGTGGCTAACAGTGGGTAACACAGGTTCCAACCAGACCTAGGCCCTGCCCCACCTACTGGCCGGGCTCTCAGATAAGCCCATGCAGTGCTCTACCCCAGGGATCCTTGAGTGAGGTAGAGCACTGCTGGGGTAGAGATCCCTGGGGCCTCTACCCCAGGGGCTCTACCCCAGGGACCCCGAGGGCAGAAACTGAGCGCCCCTCGAAGGAGCAGTGGTTCTCTAGGGGTTCCCAAGGGCAGATCATGACAACGGCATTAATAGTTTATGCAGAAAGTTTTGAGCTCTATGGGAAGACATTGCTAAAGGCTTTTTGTGTCGTACATATGGAAAAGTGTACATGTTCTTGATAGAGGAGGTTGATAATTGTCTGATGAGCTGCAACATTAGCTAAGCATACATTTATATTGTGTTTTGCCAATAAATTGTTCCACAGGCCAAGAGTAACCTGCTGAACATGAGACCCTGCACGACAAGCTCGGATCAGCTGCGGACAACAAAGGAAGGCCTCTAAAAATGGACAGCAACACAAACAACAGACACGACACTTTGTAATTTTCAACACACAATGACACACACACTCCTTTGGTCACATTCTCGGCTGTAGCATATTGCACAGACCAAAAATTGAGATCCAGTGTTAGGCCCATAATGTCAAACCGGGTGTGTACTTACCAGAATTAATGGCACGTGCAAGCTGTTCCAATTATGTTGCAAACACAAACAAAGGATACACAAAGAGCAGCATCCCGTGAGCAACCTTGAAACGCTCCTCAGCGTGTTAGCATGACTATGTTTGGCCTCAGAATGGTACTTTATGCCGAGTGCTATTTATTTGATTGTTGTTTTAGTGTTTAACCTGACATGAAAGTTGAATGTGCAGCTTGTCACAGCTTTGTTGTCAGATGTATCACCTGTGTTCTTTCTAAAGCGAAGCACGCTAATCATTTTAAAGGAGTAGAGAAACGACCTTCCAAAGTCCTCAGTAATGCACTCGTAAAGTGTGGGGATTTGTCTCCTAAACACACTTAATGGCATCCTGTGCTAATGCACAGAGGATATGACACACCGAAAGTCTGAGAAGTCTGACAAGGAGGCCCTGTCGCTCTCTGAGGCACACCTCTTGTATTTCCATGGTAACCAGTTGCAGCTCTTTGCGCATTCAGTGCCACGTCCAATATTTGTCGGTGAAACTACGTTTTTGTAAATCTTAAAGTAGCCATCCTGAGAGTCCACTGGAGGAATGTAAGATCTTGCAGACACAAACTTTGAACCACAATCCAAAATGGAGTGTGTTAAATATGATTACTTGCTGGTCGTTTCTCAACTCCTTTATGCAAGTGTTGTGAACGGGAAAAATCGTAAGATATCAACCATTGCCATCAACTTATCAGACGGATGAAAATCAGACTTTGAAATGCTGCGAAGACCAGTGTGGCCTGTATAAATAACATTCCTTCACCTTTGTATATTTTTCTTTTATTTATTTTTTAGTGCATTGGAATGTTTGGTATTTAATAACCATGCGGGTACTTCTGCATTAGCAGTTACTTTCGAGCTCCACTACAGTCGTTCAACAGCTGCATTGCATCAACTCCCTTAACGAAGGACTGCGACAACACACATTTTTTTCCCAGAAAATGTAGCTGTGTTGAAGCTCTCTATTGCGCCCATGATGGATTGTCAGGAAGGGCCTCGTATGAAAGGAAATAATTACGACATAATGTATTTCACATGCTCTAGGATACACGTGCTTCATGGGTATTCCATACAGTCCACCATGATGCGAGGTTAATGTTTTCTGGTCTCTGTGGCACCTTTTTGCAGGTTTGTTTGCAGCATTTGCAGAATAAAGAGATGACTTCACTGACGTTGCTACATGTTCATTGTGAAACATGCTGTAGCAAGCAGAGCTTGGCAGCATGCTTTTGCACTGAATTTTATCTTCAATAGCGGCTATTTTACATCGGGTTACTTTTCAAGCCTGCAGTTGTTACATCAGTTATCAACAATTGTGTACATTTTCATTTTGCATCAATGCTGCTGTGGGGTTTGAGATTGCTTTATTTATGACTGTGACAGTACTGAATTATAAATAAATGCTTGCCATTTTCTTTGGATTACTGTTGACATGCTTCAGTGAAAATAAAGTGTTTCTGCATATAGCGGTGATGAAACCACGTGTTTACCCATATATTTCACAGTCTATGATGTCACATAATCGAAAGCTTCACCAGAAAAGAGAAAGTATATTATTTTCTTTGTGTACCATTGGCCCTGTTGTCTCTCGGCCTGTTCCTTAAGGCCAAAACTTTTGCCTGCCCTGGTGTGCAGGATATTATGGGAGCTGTTGTGAAGCCGGAACAGCCGGTCTTCTTCTGATGTGAGGCAACGAAGAATTGTTGCTGAGCTTCTGCATAATCAGTTTGTAAATTTTTATTTCCACGGGTAGCGCATTGTGAGGTTTACTGAGGAGTGGGAGAGCGCGGGTTACGTGGCTATCCCGACGAGGACGTCAGGGAAACTTCATGCGAACTGATTTACCGAGGTGTGGGGTTGGGCGCTAACACGTGGCCATCTTTGCGAGAACGTCACGGAAACGTTGTGCGAGCTGATTTACCGATGAGGAGGTGTTGGATAGGGCGCTAACACGTGGTCATCCTGGTGAGGACGTAAGGAAACGTCATCCGAGCTAATTCCCCGATTTACTGAGGAGGCGGTGGTGGGGAGCGTGCTGACACTTGGCCCTCCTGGCGAGGAAGTCACTGAAACGTCACGCGAGCTCATTTACCGAAGAGGAGCGGGGGAGGGCGCTGGTACGTGGCCGTCCTGGAGAGGACGTCACGGAAACGTCACACATGAAAGAACTGATGTTCTGAGGCTGGAACAACGTAGAAGGGACAAATACATACAAAGTCTCAATTTGCCTAAGAAATTAACGACACACAAGCGTCAACGTCATGCGAGCTGATTTGCCGAGGAGGCGGAGTGTCGTCTGTGATTTCCCTGTATTTTATTTTGTTATTTTGCACTTTCTTCGTCAGTACTGTGTGAACTTTCTCAAACTATGGATTCTATGGCAGCTATTACTGTTAGGCCCTGCCACGTCTCCCTCCATTTTTTGCCCTGTCTTGGATTGGATGATCTGGATTGTTAGAGACTGTATCAAATTATTGAGACCTGAATGCTGAGCGCTGGGTACAGTGTGTTCTAATTATTATGAGAGGTTGTCTACAGTATCCTAATATGGCTCTACGTAGCTTTGATTGCTCATTTTAGCTATCGCTTAATCTTTGGCAGCGATGACGCAAACTAAAAACTGAAGTCGAGAGGTCTTTACTGCGCCTTCGCCAATTTTTGGAACATTTCATGTCCAGACTACATCTTCACAATGACACCGAACTCAAGCCTTGAATTTTCGAACTGTTCGGGTGAAATCCGGACAGGTAGCAACCCTAAGTGCGACGATAACGAAACGAAGCCTGAGGGGAACTCTCCGGATCGGGTCCGAAGCATTCAAAACTCGCGCGCCGAAGTCACGTGACCGTCTTCTTCGTGACCGAAAAGGTTCTCCCCGCGCAGGCGCTTCGTAGTACTCCTTCGTCCCCCTAGGTGGCCTAGCCAGAAAAATGACGCGCGGCACGGGAGACACGCGCCGTGCGCAGAACCACATACCATAACTTGCTAAGTTCGGATTCTGTTCTTGACGTAGCAATAGCACTACGCGGGCAGCGTAATTCCAAAACACTACCCTGTACAACGGATCGCGCTTTGTCTAGCTTTAGCGGGCGATAGCTGATCGTCTGGCAACCTGCGTTACCATGGCCACGCAGAGACGCTACTGCATTTCCACCGGTTTCAAATATCGATGGAGCAAGCAGATATCTTTTCGAGTTGATGTCTCGTCGTCAGCGATACTTTTTTAGACTGTTCTGTTTTTGTTTCGTTCTTATTTAGTACCTACGATTATACCAATAACGTCAGAAACATAAAGCGGAGCACCCAGTGGGAAAAATTTCATGTAATTTGTAATTTCATGGCTCAACTTCCTGTCGTACGATATGTTGAACTATGAACCATGCAAGGTATCAGCTGAGACATCGTATCAAGAGACGTAGTGGTAGCGTATAATGACGAACAATGGTCCACAACTTCTGGCTTAGAGCTTGGGAACTGTTATGGTCTTTTTATTTACTATATTTTTGCTGCTACGTCAGCACGAACAGCCGGCTTCCGGTTTTCGGTGTTTACAATTTTTGAGACCTCTCGAAGCACGGTAAAAATGAATGCCAAATCAAATTACAGCAGCACAAGATTGAATTGACTTACAACAACATAATAAAATAACAAGATACCTTCTCTTTGTCACTTATCTTTGCTCTGTCTTGTAACGCATCGGAAAATATAAACACTGAAAACAAGAAAGCTTAGCTGATTGCGTTTTTTTCTTCTTCTTGTTCCGTTTAAATACAAATAGACTAGGTGCTATGTGTAGGAAACTGAACATGTTCGCTGACCGAATTCCAGCTTGTGATACTTATAAATATGCGACGAGCAGTGTGAGAGTAGTGGGCGCGTTGTACACACAATTATATCTTAGACATACTCAGCAATTAGTTGCTATAGCGCAATACTGAAACATACGTCGGCGCTTTTCACGGACAGACCGAGAGGTGACACCCTTTATATGGTGCACCACTCTCAACTGGAAATTAAAACTGCCACATATGTGCCCTTTGTGTGATATGAAATTATTTTCATAACTAAAGAAAGCATCCACTTTGCGTTCTGATTCTGTTTTTCTGGCCATGCATGTACCTCCCATTTACGCTAGCAGTGTGCCTGAATGATATCACAGTCTTATGTGCACTTCACGCCTATAAAATTGAGAAATGTATTCACGATTCCCGGAATGTTGCTATCATCTCAGTTCGATGGAAATCATCACAGTATAAGCACCACGAGTCTTCGCAGCTCCGCTGGCTCTGCTTTCGTGCCAAACGCACGACACATTTTTCTCACAGTTCAATTCAAATAATGATGAACATGAAAAGGCTGCCTTCGTCGACGGCCTATGCATGGCTTGTATCCTACCTCAAGAGTACCAAGCCATTAAAACTGGCTGACCACTCTCTCCCCATACCAAGAAGTAGTATCCTTCTTTTCTTCGTGAATCACAGGTCCTGATTTAACACAATCAGTTCACTTGGGAAGCACCACGCAGCCAACATCTGCAATTTAACACAGCTTATAGAAAGTTAGGTCATATCTTTCCGTCTTTCGTTCGTTTGGCTCATGCCAGTGCACAGTTGTTTTCGTCATGACTTCTACTGGCTTTTGGAACATTTGTGCAACGACAGAGAGCGCAACAACAATTGAAAACGGTGGCGTGAAAACACATTACAGTGCCAGGAATGAGCTATGAGCGGCGTACAGATGTGGACAGATGGAGAGAGAACAGCAGGAAGGAGTGTGGGACAGGGGGATTGGTGTGCGTCCCTGGGCTGATTTCAAGGGAACTGTGCCGACATTCGTCTGGAAACTCGAAACACAAAGTAATGGTGGTTGCACAGGTGCAACAAAACAAACGTATGCTTTTTTCCCAAAACGACTGCGGATCCTCATATCTCTCAAGCTTTCTCTGTAGAACAGTCTCGTATGCTGTCACAGCTTCCGCACAGAAGAAAGCTATCTCCTACACAATGAGCAACCATATCGCACAACAAGAGGTACGGTACCAAGAGGATCCGAACTCAGAGGTTTCACATATGGCGCGGGGGGGGGGGGGGGGCGTATGAAGATTCTTAAAAGGTGGATGGATGGTTTGGCATCCCTGGCGGGCCTCTTTGTAACGAGGGTCCAGCTCCAGCGGAGCGGACATGCAGTAAGAAATAAAAAGTTCACAAGACTGCAAAGAATACACTGCTTCTTCCACTCAGTCTGCCTCTGTTGTCACAGTCTCTTGTCCGGTAGATC
Source organism: Ornithodoros turicata (assembly GCF_037126465.1). Classification (NCBI taxonomy): domain Eukaryota; kingdom Metazoa; phylum Arthropoda; class Arachnida; order Ixodida; family Argasidae; genus Ornithodoros; species Ornithodoros turicata. The sequence continues at coordinate 55,552,558 of NC_088206.1, forward strand.
GTCGTGTCTTTTGAAACCAACTTCTTAGTCTTCTTTTCGTTTCCCTGACTTCCGTTTCCGGTTCGTCGCCGTCGTCTGCGGTGAAACCCAGTGCATTTTCGAGCGAGCACAATCGTCGAGTTCCCAACCCCTCACATTCGAGAATTACATGCCTAATATTTTCCGGTGCTTTATCCTTGCAAAGCTGACATCGTTCCTCTTTGTCTTCGTACTTACTCCTCAGTACCCTGGTTCGGAGCATTCCCGATCTCGCGTCGAATAGTAGCCCGCTCTCCAGTGTGTTGTCATAGAGGTGTGCCTCGTTTCTTATGGATGATTTTGCAGTTCGGTATAGTTCCAATGATGGTTTCTTCTCCATTTTTCTTTGCCACTCCTAAGTTTTCTTTTCCGTGATTCGTTTTCGTATTTCCGCGTGTGAGGGATTAGCCGAATTTCCGTTGATGAGCATTGTCGTTATTCCGTATCTGTCTGAGAGTTTCTTTGTTCTTGATTTCCAATTCGTTGTTAATCCCATGAGGTGGATGGTTTTATATATTATCTTCGGCCACCTGCCTCGACTCAACGCTCCGCCTCGACTCCAACGAGTGGAGGAAAGTGGCGCTGCTCCACTCGAAGAGCGCATGCGTTTCATGAACCCGCTTCGGGGATTCCTCCGCCAAGGCGCTCCTCGAGAAACCGTCCTCGAATAAAGCTGTAGTCTCGTCCCCAGCCGTCTTTCGGGACCACTCGAAAATGTTAATTATCGTGCTTAAAACACACTTATGGCATGAATAATAAATGTAATTCTTTACTTTATTTCGACCAACGTGCATTACAAATACAAACACAAAGGTCTGCAAGTGTTTGAAGAAGGGTGCGGGTGTTACGAACAGGGAAACAGACTGATAGGTTTCCTAGTTTTCTGGTCTGGCAATTACAACCACAACGGCAGCAGCTAGCTTAATGGCATGGTCACCTCGTATCAAATAATATGAAAGATGATGTCACTGCTTGTCACCCTCCTATTATGTTACAATATGTGGCGTGAATGACTGTTTGTTAGCGGAAGGGTACGTTTACCCAACGCCCGCCTTGAGGGTAGCTATAAACAATCAAACAAACAAAACAGATTTTACAACAACATCCCGAGCCAAGAATCGGGGAGACCATTCTTGGGGAGTCACCGCGAGCATGTCGTCCGAACTTTTATGACCCTCAATCGCGCTCTGCCTAAACGGTGGAGCCTGATATCCCACCTAACAAACGGAATTCGTACTATTGAAACAACAATTGAAGAAAAAAAAAACGAGAAAAAAAAAACATGAATGGAAGATTTGTTGAGCCGTTTCGGTGATAGCTGGAGCAGGGGTTGGGCCAGCTTGATACAGTATGAAGATTACGGAGAAACATTGAGGAGGCAGATCAGATGTTTATTTTTTTTAGATGTCCAGTCACACTGTTGCTTTTTTGCACCACTTTTTGCGTGAAAACGTGCTTCAAACACACCTTCTTTGTGCTAAATAGCGCGACAGAATGAAAATTTATTACACCTTGTCTTGAAAAGTGTGCTTGTGAGAAGGTGTGGGATTTTTTCCACAACGCGGCACACCGTCGTTTCTGACACACACAATGTCTCCCGTGGCAGTTCGAAAAGTCCTAACGCCATAAAATCACACGTCGACGGGCAGCTGTAGCACAGGAGGTAGAGGCAGCCCACAATTGCACACATTTTCCTCCACTGGCAATGTATCCAAAAGGCTTCGTACGGTTTTCTTCATGAAGTGGTACCGTATACCATATGAGGAACTCGTGATCATCAAAATGGTCAAAAGGAGTTTAATGGCCCCTTATTGAACGTTGTCGCTCAGTGGTAATGTTGTCAGCACCCAGTTAAAGGCCATCGTGGCACAAAACGCAGTCGATGGACGCAGTGAACGACCTGTCTTCCGCCATGACACCAGCCAAACTCGAGTTGAGGAGCGTTCTCGAGGTACCGAGGAGGAGTGTCGTTGGGAGGAACCGAGAGGTCTGCCGGTCTGCCTGCCTGATTCGGCGGCATGTTTCTCGGGAAGGGAAAGGTGGTGGAGAGGAGGAGAGGAAAGGGTGAAGTGGAAGACCGAGCGGAATCCGCTCGGGGGGAGGATAGCTGCGTCCATGGGCCGACTTCAGGGGAACTGTGCCGGCATACGCCTATTACACATCTGAGGGAAACCCAGGAAAAACCTCAGACGGCACAGCCGGCCCGCGGATTCGAACCGCGGACCTCCCAGTCTCCAAGCGCACGCCTCGAGGTACCACCGATGTTACCTCGAGATTTTCGAGGAATGCACGGAGGAATTCCTCCACTCGAGGAGCGTTTCGAGTCAAGGTCGATTTATGAAGCGCAAAACCGGCCTCGAGGAGCAGCTCGAGTCGAGTTCCGAGTCGAGGCTCGTTCAAGAATACGGCGGTTAGTCTCCTTTCATATGTTATCTTGCTCAGGGCCTCGCTTGCTTCGAAGGACGAGATTCCTAGGTCTCCCATGACGGCTTCATTCGGAGTAGATCGACCTCCCCTGAGGGCCATTCTTCCCACTTGTCTTTGCTTTCTCTCAAGAAACTCTCTGGTTGCGCTTCCCAGGCAGATTACACCATTACCATATGTGATTCCAGGTACTACCACTGACTTCCATAGCTCTCTAACCACAGTCAAATAGCTAAAGCTCCACTGTGCTACTCTATTTAAGTAACCCAGCGCCTTCTGTGTTTTTGCCCTCAGTTTCCGTTCTTGCGCTTGAAGTCCTGGTTGAGTGCTCTCAATTATTATACCCAGGTATTTGTAGGAGTCGAGATGGGGTATTGCGTTTCCTTGGATGGTGAAAGTCGGAGGTGGTTCCAGGTTATTGATCAGTCAGACAGAGGTAGGGTTGCCACCTTTCGTAGTGAAAAATACCGGCTGAGGGAGAGGAGGTGGAATAGAGGGAAAGGAGGAACGGCTCACGGTAAAGGGGAAGTGGGTGAGGGTGGACGAACACACAGAGAGAGAGAGAGAGAAATAGCGAGCGTGCTCGCTCAAGATACTACGAGGAAACATATGTTCCTGTGTGTGGCTGGATCATTTATGCTAGAAATTGCTACGTATACGCGAGGGCAAGCCCGTGTGAAGTGGCAACTCTTTTGTGGACAGGACACGAAGAAAATAAAACGGAGCCGTCGAACGCGTTTGTGAGAGAGGGTGTTCCTCGATTTGCGTCGTACTCGTGCGGTGGTGCTTGCTGGCTACACAGTAGCAACAGACATTCGGATGGGACGCGATCGCTCCAACCCAGCAAGAAAGCACTTTACGTATGACATCACGACAAACAAGTCCGTTTGTAGCATGCGCTTCAAGAAAGGAGAAAGCCCATTTGAACAGACAGTAACCTACAGGAACCAGGAGCTACCAATTTCATAGCTGTAATTTTAAATACCAGGTATGCGGAATAAACAGGTTTACATTTTGTAACGTTGATTTTTTATTTGTGGGGATGAATATTCCCAGCAGAAGCGGAACCGGTTAAAAACCGGTATGAACCGTTATTTTATGAACCGGTACCGGATCGTTTATGATGTAACCGGAACGAAAAACGTTTCGGTTCGACACCCTGTCGAAAGGAACCGAAGCTGAGGTCGGAAAATACCGCGGCACCAAGAAAGCAAAAAAGGTACCCATTTATTTGTTTTGTCAGTATCATGCCTTGTGATGAACCCTTTTTTACGCAGATGCTCGTCACAGGCGCCGAAACGGCAGCCTCTGCTTGAAGCAGACGAGAACAGAGACCCTGGCATCTGTGAGCAGCCTCAGGTAGACAGGGAGGAGGGAAGCCAGTGTACACCTCCAGAAGCTGCAACAGCATCCCGGAGCATATCAACACAAACAAACTTAACGAGGAAGAAGATAAATCAATACTGCTCAAAGGTTGATACACTGACAAGGAAGTGCCGGAGGCTTCAATCTAGACTTCGTGAACTTCGTGGGAAGCCCTTCTTGGAAAGAAACAGAAGGAGTCCACCAAGATGCTGAAAGAGAACAATATCATCTCACTAGAAGTGCAAACATCTTCCATCAGTATGAGCTGTATATCACATTACTGACATGCTTCCCTCTATGCTTCTGTAGGCAGAGCATGGCAAAGGGTGGACACGTGGCTGCTGTCTTCCTCAAGGAGCAATTGAAATGCATAAACCTCAAGAGGCCCCGCTGGCATGAAGAAACCATACGGCACTGCATATTGTGGTATGCCAAGTCCTCATCGACGTACAGGCTCATAAGAAGGTCACGGCTCCTCAAGCTGCCAGGTCGGTCTACTCTAAAGAGATATCTTGGGTCCTGCACCGGTGCAGTTGTAACTTCACTGATTAAACAACGGCTGAGCAAGGAAGCATCTCAGATGACTTGTGAGCAGGTACAACACACGGTTTGGCTGTCTGCTTGGCTACCAGGTTGACTTAGTACTTTTACTGCTGCAGGCACGCTTTGGGTCGCTTGTGTTGGACGAGATGTCCATCCGACCTGGAACATTCTACAATCGGCACTCGGATGAAGTTCATGGCCTTGTCTCTGTTGACGTGCCTGATTCAGCAGAGTGTGAGGAGAGAGAGGTTGCAATGCACCTGCTCTGCTTTGTACTCGTAGGGCTCTCCACCCATTACAGGTACTTCACTCTCAATGCAGTTTGCTATTTGGTTCCCCATAGCTCAATCACACTGTTGTTGTTTCAGAATACCTGTTGGGTATTTCTTCACCAAAGTCACGACAGGTACACAGCTGCACGCAATCACCATGAACGTGCTTCACAGTGTGGAAACAGCAGGATTCAAGACGCTGCGTATAGTTGCGGACAACCATTCCACAAACACTAAATTATTCTCTATCCTGTCAAATGGGCCGCCCTGTGCAGTTATTCCGTACGTCCTATCTCTGACACATTCCAACCTCATGTTGCTGTCCTGCTTTGAAGGCCTTTATTGGTGTTTCTTTTTTTCTGTAGATGATCCAATTGACGAGGATCGACCACTCTTCTTATCTTTCGACTATAGCCATATATTGAAAAATATACTGTCACAGTTCCTGGCAACAAACAGACTATTCTGCAACAACGGAAAATTCATTGACCCAAAGTACCTACGTACGCTTCTGGACATTCAGCAGAAGCAGGTTGGCTTCAAATTGGTTCGTGGCTTGACCCGAAGACACCTATTCTCAACAAGCTTTGAAAAGATGAATGTAAAGTAAGCTGTGGACCTGTTCAAGCCTGAGGTGACACACCTCTTGCATTCACAATACATACCTGCCAACTTGAGGACGTCCAAATTAGGGAGATTTCAAAAGCGGGGTTAAGGGGGTGGGGGTAGGAGAAAGCCGATATTGGGTGGCTTTTATTTGCATATGCAACAGGAGCACACTTCCCCTAGCAGGCTTCACTTCCCCTTTGCGCGCCCTGGCGGGAGCATCGCATCGCCAACTAATTTTTTTCGGTAGTTTTCGCCAGTACGCTTTTCGGTTGAGGCGCGCAGAATGGGTAGGTCCTGGTCTCGGGTTCTTGGAAACAGTGTCAACAGTTCGGACGGCTCAAAGTATTCTGAATAAGAATGTGCAAATTTTGGTGCAATTTTGTGGAAGACGCACAAGTTCGAAAAATACATACAGGGTGTATGCTATAAAAGGTCAGTCACATTTTCGCGCGTGGCGCGATACCTACTTGACAGACAGGCTTCCGCTGCCGCAGAGTGAAGAAGTTACGGCAGGAAACCCTACAAAAAATCGTCGATATCCGGCACTGCGTAACAAAATAAATACGGCCACGCAAACTTTCGTCTTCATGCATTTCCTATGCGCTATACCGACGTAAACACGCTGTCGATAGTTGTTTGTAGCTTCCGCATGGGGCGCTAGTGATGTTGAATCCACAGGTGTACGCTCTTGAACCGTCAACTGGCGCACAGCAAGGCACAAAGGATACAAAATACGACAGAAACAAATGGAACACGAACAAATATAATAACAGGAATAATAGAGTCCAATGAAACTGCATAGAGACACAAAATGAATGAAATAAAAACGTCAGAAGGGCGGCTAAAAGTGTCGTTCTCGCAACAAAGCAATCGCAAACAGACTGTCGTCTGCTAAGAGAAGAAGCAGAAATGTTTCGCTAGGAAGCGGCATACAAGCCGCAACATGTGCACAAAACATCTAAAACAAATCGGATCAAGCTTCGTTAAACGTAAATTTCAATGAGTACCACGGGTACGTACCGTGCATAACCGAAATATGCGCCCACATGAGTTTGTTTCGGATTCAACGTCACTAGCGCCCCATGCGGAAGCTACAAACAACTATCAACAGACTGGCGTGTTTACGTCGGTATAACGCATAGGAAATGCATGAAGACGAAAGTTTGCGTGACCGTATCTATTTTGTTACGCAGTGCCTGATATCGACGATTTTTTTGTAGGGTTTCCTGCCGTAACTTCTTCACTCTGCGGCAGCAGAAGTCTGTCAAGTAGGTATCGCGCCACGCGCGAAAATGTGACTGACCTTCTATAGCATACACCCTGTATAAACACGGACAGAATGACTATAAACATAAAATCAAATCTCAAATATCATATATCTGCGCAGTTCATGAGTGCGCAGTAGAGCTATATGTGAGAAGAGGCTGGCTTGTAGTATATAGGAGGCTATTGCCGAGCTCTGCTTACATCCCTCGAAAGTCAATCGCAGACGACGCAATAGCAGATTGGCTGGATCATCTGCCAAACGACGTGCACTTCTCGTGGATGCAAAGGTATATAGAAAGCCGAGAGTTTCAAGCATCGTCTTGAACGATGTTACTATAGAAACTGGGAGCTTCGGAATATCTTGCAGAGTTTGGTATAGGGGGAGAGGTAGAGACAGTGATTTTCCCAGCACCCCCCCCCCCCCCCCCTTAACACCCTCCAAAAATTTGTCGAACACCCCCTAGGAATTGCTCATGACAACCCCCCAGGGGAGTGTCATCTGGCCCAGTCGAGTATTCAAATCAAGCTTTGATATTTACGATGCCTACTGGTTTTGCACGTTGTGAGTAAAGCATAAAAAAGTAACGGCAGTTACACTGGATCATCGTGCGAGAATACGGTGCACTAAGTGGATCACGTTGCTAAATGTGTGGTAACTGTACTTGTGAACCAGATATACAGGAACGGAAATCATGTGTTTTGCTCTCGCACTAAAAGATTGGTTTCATGAATGGTTCTATGAATTGAATACTCTGCTCAGAACGTTCGCAATTGCTTCCTGAGCATGTTGACTCTCTGATGAATATATCCATCGAAGGACCACAAATTCAGCGACAGCAGGTGACGCCTGATAGCAGCGCCGACAAGTACTACGAGTTAATAGATAAAGCTTTTGAAAAATGGGTTCGGAAACCAAGGAGGCTATGAAGGGGGAACTTACCGCTTCACATGAAGAGAACTGCTCTGCGTCATGTGTGTGTGTGTGTGTTTTTTTTTGCGTTTCTCGTTACCTGTCCTCGTTTTGTTTTTAATGTCACACAACATTTTTACCAGAAAGAAAGATCCCCACAACCCTGAACTACCTAGGCGGTATTTTGAGAGCAGCAAAACAATGTTCACCATAATAAAGCGTTACTGTTTGAAAATTGAATGTTGATACATTCAGTCAGAAACACAGTTGTTAATGGGCAAGTCTTCTAAAGCGCGTTTGTACCCCCCCATACCACTCCTTCAAATCCCGATTCCCTCAAAACGGAAATCCTGGGAAAAGCCACTGGGTCACATCATACGTGACGTCATAGGATATGGTCACGTGGCTGTGGCGTCATGCAAGACTGTCACCATATTGTGTCGAACCCCCACCCCCACCCCCACTGATTTCCAACACCCCCCTAGAAGAAGATCCTGGGAAAATCACTGGGTAGAGAGCGCCGCACCCTTGGTTTCCGTGGAGCGGATGAAAGGACTTCAACTTCCCCTGTGGATCTTCCACATGATATCGTTGTTCAGGATTCGGTTTGCTCTTCTTCAGAGCATAGACACTGCCCCGTTACCCCCTCTCCTCCGCACACACAAACACACACACACGCTCAGAAAAATTCACAGAAGATGGAGAATTTTTACTCGTTGCAAGTTGGCCTCTTTCATCAGAACCTCGCAATTCTGTCGATTATGTCGCATACTATACACATGAATACACAACGTTTCTGCAGGACACAATAAAGGCTAAATTAATTAATGCAATTAATCTCTTTCCTTAGACCACCATATTTTGTGCTCACAATGCCTGTACGAATAGCAGTTGTGGGAGCTGGCATCATTGGCCTCACAACAGCTGTAAAGGCAATAGAAACGCTCCGTGACGTTCACATCACCATACTGGCCGACAAATTTACTCCAGAAACAACTGGAGATGTGGCAGCTGGGTTTTTAGACCCCTCCCTCATTAAGGGGGTGCCAGAGGAGAAAGTCAGGTACAAAAATATTCAGTTGCACAGAAGGACACAACACATAACTGGCAATGACCCAATACTATAATTTTCCAGAGACTGGTGCGTTCAGACGTCTGACTTCTACCTTGAACTGTTGAGGGGAGACAGTGCTAGCGACCTGGGCCTGTGCCTGATTCCCGCATACTTTTTGAAAACTGAGTGGATTGTAAGTATGATAGTCGTGCTAGTTAGCTCTGTTTCGTAACTGCACCTTGTCGCACAGCCCCGTCCACTACATGCCGATGCATTCTTACACTACCGTGACATGACTGCGAAGGAACTGCAAATGTTTCCCAGTAAATATAGGTACTAATCATGGCGTAGAACAGTGAATGACGCATGCCTTGCTGCAGCGCAAATTTTTCTTGTTTTTAAAGGTATGGTGCTTTTTTCGTTTCCATGATCATCGAGTGCAAACGATTTCTGCCGTACCTCATGCGGAGGTAAGGTACTCTCCGTATTTTATGCCCTCAGATGCACTAAAAATTAGCTGGGCATGTTTGTTGCAGGTTCGAAAGAAATGGTGGAAAACTGAAGTCCTATAAAGTCCACAACCTCGAAGAAGTTTGTATTAGATAATTTCAGCTAATTTTGTTTAAAAATTTTACAGCGGTAGCTGTTAATGCGAAGGTCTCGGGGAAATCGCTGTGACTGCATCACCAAACCCCCGGCTTCGGTGAAGCAAAACAAGTTTGAAAATAAACTAAAAGCAGTTTTGACATTGTATATTGTACTCGTCACTCTAAAGTAGTTGAGCATATATATCAGCAATAAAAGTGTCAACATCCACGCACAACAGCTACCGCTGAAATTCGCGTTACACAATCTTAGCCGTCCTGCAATTTTTTTTTAGCAGACTGAAATCTAGCATGTCAGAGGGAAAACAAAACTCCTCCCGGGTTTGTATTCCTCTGAATCTTTCTTGCGCCTTCCATCGTTTCTGCAGTTGGCCTCAAATTTTGACGTCGTCGTCAACTGTTCTGGAGTGGGAGCCAGTGCGATAACTGCGGATGACATTCTCGAACCTGTCCGAGGTCAGACCATTAGGGTATGATCACACTGTTCTTCTGTTAGCTGCTTATAATTGTGACTCGCATGTGTAGCAGGGAACCAGTAAATGATGTGTTGCAGGCAAAGCCCCTGCCGTGTGTTATTATTATTTTTTGCTGTTGCGGATTGTGCAACGCATAGCATGCGCCTCTGTACCAGTACGATAATCACAGCTGACATTTAGTACACACCCCCTAGAGACATCTAGACTCCTTCAGAACTACTTTGTTAGTACAACTTCTCACATTTTCTAGGTGCATGCTCCGTGGATAAAGCACGTCGTCCTCGGCGATGGCTTTCACGTCATTCCAAAGTATGTGATACCTTCGCATAACGTATGCACGTTAATCAAGTTTTCTTTCCTATCATCACACGGCCATGTAGCATTGACAATGTCATGCTTGGCGGAACTAAAGACTTTGGAAATTGGTCACTGATTCCTGATCCAAAGATTAGGGACACCATCTGGAACGGCTGTGTCGAGCTGATTCCAAGCATCAAGGTAGTTAAGAGATTACCGAAACGTAAAATGTGTGTGCTTTTGCGACGTTTTGTGGCTTCCAGAAAGCAAAAATCGTTGAAGAAAACGTTGGACTGCGTCCCGGACGAGACCCTGTTAGGATCGAGAGAGAACAACGGAGTATTCCAGGCCTGCACAAAAAAGTAGGACTTCAACAATGCTACAATAACTATTACATTTATTGTCTTTGTTCTTACAGTTACCAATAATCCACAATTATGGGCATGGTGGTTCAGGCATCACAGTCTGCTGGGGTTGTGCAGACGATGCTGTAGAGCTTTTGAAGGGTGCTATAGAAGATGGGAAGTTCGCCGTGCAAAAGTCCCGCCTGTAGGACGACACTACTGTCGTGCAGTTTTTTTTCTCTCTCTCTTTTTCTTGTGTGTGTGTTTGTTACGAGGACGTCCTCGTACTTGTACCTTGTACTACTACATTTTTATACTCCTGTAGCCAAAGCATGCATGCTCTATGTGCATGTATAATGTGGATTTCTACCGCTATGTAAAACATTACTCTGGCATGGCTGACGTTGAAACCTTTAGGTTTCCTACCATAGTTTGAAACCTTTGTTAATGATGCATGCCTCTGTTAACCTTTGTTTTTGAAACTTTTTACCCACCTGACCTTTTTTGCGTAAGTTAAGAAACAACTGACAAATTATTTCAGATATATCTTGTTAAAATCTTATTCTGCCATTTGCTTCAGCTGTCAGGGACTGACGTGACAGGAATGGACACATTTCCGATCGGCACGGTCCTTCGATACCCTTTCTGGTCAGGAAACTCTGCTCGAATACAATAGACTAGGTCACTTCGGGACAGTTGCTCCCGCTTGGGGCAGTCGCGTCGTTCGGGGGGAGACACCCTCGTGGAGCAGACGACGTTTCCGCAGCACTGCGTGTTTTCAGGGAATATTTGATAAGCTACTTTTTAAAGTTCATTTCGTGTTCATAGCAGAAACAATTAATTATCGAAGCGATTCATGATTTGAGCCGGCACATTTCAGTTCAGTGGACGTAAATTTGCAGATTTGCCGCGTAAATTACAACTTTCGTTGTCTTTCTTTGACACGGAAAATTTTAATTTTGCTCTCACTCGTGTGGCTCTCAATGATGGTCGAGAAACATATTATAGCATTTTGTTGCACAGTCCCTCGATCCAGTGATATATTGTAAGCTAATGACGCTTTCGGTAGTTGTTACGTGAGGGCAAAACTTTCCAAATGCGTGATTTTCTTGTTTTCCTCGTAGCAGTTTGTTGTAACTTGAACAGAGATAAAATTACAAGATAATTCTATTTCAGTGCAGACAGATAAGACTTCAGATGAATTACGTATAGAAATCCTGTATTTTAATCATCTAATATGATCTCTGGCGGTATGAGAGCCGGGGGGATACACATGCTATAAATCGTATGGCTCGACCGTTCTCGGCGAGGAAATATACTAATCTTCTTTTATATATATAAATATATATATATATATATATATATATATATATATGTGGTGCAGTGCCATGCACAAGGTTTAACGTATCGTAGAGAGCAATTTTTACACACTTTGGGAAGAGGTGATGGGAAAACCGTTGTGGGAGGTCACAACGAAGCAAGCAGGCACAATATTGGGGCCTCCTGAATGTAGTTTGGACGAATACTCTGTAATTCCGTAGGAAACAATATTTTCCTTTGCCGATTCCAACAAGATTCAAGCCGGGTTATTAAATTAACACGATAGAATTTCCTCTTGCTGAAGTGTGACCTGATAGCGCTTTCCAACTAGAATTTGGCTGACAAGATTCAGATGTCGAACTCAACGGCTACACTATCATCGCGTTGTAGATAGTCTCGGCATATGAGCTAGATCAGTTCCATAATATTTAAAATGGTAGAATGGAGTTTTATTTGGGAGGTCAGAAGGAAACTTTAGAATTGCCCAAAAACTACATTTACGAACAACACGGTGGTATGTGGTAACAAAAATGAAAAAAAAAAAAAAACTGGAAAGAGATATAAGCAGGGGGAAAGAGAGAAAATCTCTTGTGCTAGCCTTTCTCTTCAAATTCAGGATGAAGACAAGGAAACTATATATTTTTGGCACTATATACTGCTATGAATGGGCTCTGAGTCTGTATTTTATGGTCCGCAGAAGCTTTTGAGGCATTGCAGAAGCATTGCAGAAAGGAAAAATGAATAGATAAAAAGAGAAAAACATCACACCTCCCTCTGCCTGCTTCCGGTGCAGCAAAAACTAATGGGTATGAGCGGACTTCGTTTACTAAGCTGACTTGGCATTACATCTTTCCCCCCAAGTTGTACCCTAACACATGTTATTGTATTGATATCATGTTGAATGATATATCTTTGAAAATTTTACGGTTCTTAGTGTTTGATATGCTACACATGTCACACAGTGATCAATTTGAAGGAAATCAACAAACCACGCTCATCGCAGTACATCTCTAATAAGGCTATTAGCGAATGTTTTCTGTTTATTCCCGTAGACCGAGTCATCGCTGTTTTTTAGACAAAGAAAAAATAATTTCATTCAGTCCTCGTCGAATTAAGGATCCCCTTCCATGAAGAACATATATACATCACAAAATGCTGCACGCTCGAATCAGACGAAGTCTCCTTGATATGTGTAGATCATTCTTACATACGAACAGAGTGCAAAGATTACAATTATCTTCAAGGATATTTAAAAAAGAACCTCTGCTTACGCACTCAAAACGCAAGCACACACACAAAAAAAGCGTACACTTCCAAACACCCATAGAAACACTATGCAAGCCATACGTATACGCGCAGGCACCGGCGGACACGAAAGTCTCCCCCCGAACGATCGCCGCGCCACCACGCGCCGCTCGGCCGCGGAAATGAAGTTCTCGCGCGAGTTTCCTGACCAGAAGGAGTTGAGTGCTATCGGTAAAGAACAAAATTGCATGTTATGATTCTAAATTTTTCAACAGCAGTCAGGTTTCTAGGAAACGAATCAAACTTAGGGTATGCACACGAGCACGCAAAATGCATGCCCACAAGGGTTGCAGTTGGTGTACGCCACTTGAAATGTCTGGTGGTCAGTGGATTTTTAATTTTCACGATTTATCGTAAGCGAATCGAACCACGTGACAACTTTGTATGACATTTCAACACCTTACGTCCTGAAATGTGTGATTTAGCTCCCAAGTAGTAGGTGTTTTCATCCATTTGCTGCGGATTAACTTGGGATTTACCGCTCTACATCAATTCGGTCCACGTACTACTGTTTGCCAGTTTCAGTCTTGCTACATGAGAAACCATTCCGTGTTGTCAAACCACAATGTAGCATAAAAAATCAAATACAGCTGTGTACTGTTGGTGTCGGAAATAAGTAAATATGGCACTACGTGAATGACAGAAGCATGTGCTCTCGACACCCTCAACAAGATCGGATTGTGTTTGTTCACGTTATTTAGCTATAAGAACGATTATGTCGAGAGGTATCTAGGTCTACGTATGTCCCAAACAACGTTACAACATCCAGAAACAGGAAATGATGAGACTTAACAACGTGCTGACGTATCTAAAACGCAATACTTGATGCGGTTAAACAATTAAACATAACTAAGCAGCAACATTTCATTTGTTATTTCAGCTCTAGTCTGTCTCTAGATGCATGTCAGCAATGATGCGTGAGGCTCGGAGTAACTATTATAATGAACACTCCCACCGAGTGACTTCCCCCCCACACACACACAATGTTCAGTGACGCCCCCTAACTTTTTCACCTGTTTACCTGCTTGCGATTTCAGTTTAGACACATGTTGGTAATGATACGTTAAGCTGTAATGACGTAACTATAATAATGACCTCTCCCCCATTTTTCCAACACCTCTCAATGCTTGGGATTCTGGATAAACCACAGGTGGACACAGTGATGTCACGATCCCTGTTTGCGCCAGATAAGGTAATCCATCATACTCACTCTACTTCCGCATGACACTACGCTCCGGCAGAGAGTGCGCTCCCCTACTGATGGCGCAAGGTGGCGCTGCAGTATTTCTCCTGGCGCGCTATTGTTTCTCCTTATCTCGAATGGCATATGTATAGTTGACAGACTATATTTCTTTTCCTTCTTATGTTAAACACGAGTATAGCGTCAAATCCCTGCTGTTCTGTTTGCTTGAAAGCATTAGGGAATAGCAAGCCCACACCGTGGCTAACCTTTCCCTTACTTACCCTTTCCCTTCTTACTTTGCATTAAACATATTCCCCCCCCCCCCCCCCATAGCGAAGTAGTGATCGCAAGAACTACCACCCCCGGTACTGGGAGCCTAGTGTACGTCTGGGTCTCTGGGATAGGTGTAGGTCGTGAGTAAAGCTACTCCGCCTTTCCTCGGCAGTGGAGCATGCCACGAGGAGCTCGGTAGCCTCCTCTGGCCTGATGCCGAGCGATCAGGCCCCGGTGTAACGGTATAGCTCTTCTTTTATAGCACTTGCTTGGCTTAGCGTGGCTGAGCCAGTGTGTCCCCATCTTCATCATGGAAGGCCCGAGTCTGAACGTACACACACGACACCCGAACCAGGAAACTCTTTACAAACCAACGCAATACGATACGACAGTTTGTCTGTGCGCAGTGGTGAGGGTAAAGTTTGGAGAAATCACGTGGTAAAGTGTCTGTCCACTCACAAGGCAGCCATAAGGGATAATACGTAGACCAGCATAGGCCTCCAGAAGAAACCATGTGCGTTTCATTTTAAAATCTTACCCCCTTATTTGGGAGAGGGACCAATGAGGCCGCACCATGGGCAGTAGGGGAAAGAGGGAAACTGAGGTGCTGAGCCGACGGCTGACCTACTCGCATAGCGTGGGGAGGAGCAGTAGAGAGCTTTAGGAATCGGGGGGGCGGGCGCTCACGGGCTTCCTCAAACACCCCAATAACTTAGCATGCCCCGGGAAACAATGTTGCTGAAAGGAAGAAGCTCGCAGGAGACGTGTGTAAGCAGAATGGATGGGACAAGAAGCAACATTGACACAATTTCCCGTATCCTTGATGGCCAAGACCTTTCTCAAGAATCTTCAGTCCGGTTCTCGGGTCAAACGCGAGGAAGTGGCGTCATCTGTACAAAGTCGGCTACATCTAGGTGGTTGGAGTCCTATAAACACACACGCCTGTGTCGGCAGTGCAGACCTCCATGGCAGGGGGAGGGCACGATACGAAAACCCACCCCACTCCTACTCCCCTCCCCCCGATTATCCTGGGTGGAGATGAGAGATGAAAACATATGTAGAATGTTTGAACGTTTAAATTGGTTGCGACAGGTCATCTCACGTTTTTGCAGATAAACGTAAGGTTCTTTACGTCGATGTGGACCTGCATTGAAAGTTTCACAGCGAAGAGGGTAACAGAAGTGCCCATAGAAAATGGGCACCGCGAATACCGAAACTCAGGCGGCTCTAACATCACAGTCCCAGTAAACCATATATGTCTCAGAAACGTCCACACGATATCCCACTTGGGATTTTGGGATATCCCAGGGACTAGGCTGAATAGCCCTTTGACGCCTCTAGAACAGACAGAGGACCCGTATTTCTTCCACATTTGCTGATCCAGGAATGGTTCCAGGAATGTCTCTCATGGATATTTGGACATATAGAGGACATATACAGGACATATTATTATTATTGTATTTTGTTGCTTTCCTTTTTCAATTTTTACTTATTCTACGGAAAATACTACACTTCAATAGAGAACATCATATCAACGAACTCTTGTTTATTGAACACAAACCATGTACACTGATGTTACGTGCACTGTAAAAAAAACGCTGTTTCTAATAGTACAAAATATGATATTACAACGTAATTAGGCGGATAATTAACAGTACGTGGTGACACAGATAAGACGCGTAATAAGGCGACAATGATCACAATAATAATAATCACGTGATTGCTACGCCTCTTCGCAACCGTCATCCCCGAAAGATAACCATAACATAGTTCATTCCACCTATTGGGATAGCAGCTCAAACACTGCCATAAATAGGCGTAAATTACAACAACAAGTGGGAACAAATGCAAGACAGTGACTTACCGCAGTTTCTTTCGGAGCATAGATGGTGGTTACATGCGGAAGCAGCCTAATGACTGGCAGACCCACACGATGTCTTCCGGTTTATGCCTGGCCCTTCATTGTTGTAGAGACACCAGGTACTTTACACATGTGTGAGGCTGTTCATGGGTGTGTGTGAATACCGTAAAACATTCATGTTTTATCAATCTAGAGTCACATCGCATTCGGGTGACACTCAAACAAGATGAGATGCCATGCAAAAAAACAAGGAACTTTGAGAAACAGCGGAATCAGGCGTGAAATAACTGCTTTTCTTTATATGAAAGACAACTGTAGCTGAGCCAAGCTTATCTACTAGGAGGCTGCTCATAGTTCATAGAATAGGCCACCGTTGTTTTCATCATCCCCAATGCAAGATATCACAAGGATCTATAAACTAATACATGAACCAAAGAGATGTGAAGAAAAATACCTGCACTTTGCAACATGTAACATCTGAAATAACTGCGCTGCATACTTTTTGAACGTACGCCGAAGTACAGTCAACCCTTGATTTATGAACACCCTCGGTTCCACGAAAAATCGTTCATAAATCGAGGGATTCATAAATCGAAAATTCCGTTAAGTGAGTACTATCGAGCAAATGGAACAGTATTTCCGAGTTGGTATTGTGTTAATAATGCAATATATTGCGTAATTTTGCTTTCAACCATGCCAATTCTGCTGTATCAATCTCACAAAGCACAGATGTTAGCGCATTCACACTCTGTTTATTATGCAATACTAAATAGTGTAATTTTGCTTTGGACCATGCCTTCCGCTGTGTCAATCTTGGGAAGAGGAGATGTCAGCAGGTTCGCACTCAACTGGTCTCGGATTTCCTATCGGGTTTTTTAACCTACCTTTATTAATCTCCGGGTGACAGCGGACACCTTATTCATGAACTGTGGTCAGGAACACTTCTGCAAAAACCCGTTTGTTGTTCAGATTTCGAGGGGTTAAGAACCGAGGGTGCAATACCTGGAAAACGTTTTGTCTGTTCAGGCGTCATTCATAAGACCACGAATAATCCCTTTGAAGGTTTTTGTTGGCCTCGGAACGACCCGTTCATAAATCGAGGGCAAAAACGCTGGGCAACTCCTAGTTGGTTCCCAGAAATTCCATTCATTATTCGAATATCGAGGTTCATGAAACGAGGGAAAAATGCATGTAAAAAGTTTGGTTCCTTGTGCTAGCGTTCATAGAACGAGGGCATTTATAAATCGAAGGTTCATAAATCGAGGGTTGACTGTACATATTACACACTGTGAGGGTAGGGTGATGATGAGAAATGGAGTGATGAAGGTGAATAAGGCTGGAGACACTGTGGCTACATAATGATAACTGATTTATTGACGAACGGGAGAGCGTGCGTCCGCACGCGTGGCAAGGCAGGAGAACACACTGGCCAGCAGCGGGGGAGAGGGCTAGGCTTGGCACCGGGGCGCCGCCCATGGTAAGCGGGAGGAGAAGCTAATACGCTTACATCCCACCCTTCACCGAAGAGACCAAGTCCTCTTGGTGGCACAGTGCGAAGGTTCAAAAATATAGCAAGAAATGCCAGAAACTGAAAAGAGAAAAAGGTGCCAAGATACAAAATGGATGAAAAGATAATAATTGATGGTCTAGCAGAGTTCATAGTTGTGTAGGTGACTTGGCAACCTGCGCTGACGCACTGGACGGTCCGAAGAGGGTAGATGAAGCCCTGGAGAGGCACCAGGTAGTGCGTCGCTCGTTTGTTCGCTAGGAGTGCTGGAGCTCTGCTCATCCACAGGCTGGATGGGGACCATGTGATCCACTGGTGATACAGGTGGAACATAACGCTTGATTTGTGACACGTGGACAGTCCTTGGCTGATTCAGAATGCGTGTGCTGCTGGGAGACACACGGAGGGCCTTGAATGTAGTGTCTGTAAGCTGTTCCACTAGTTGGTAAATTCCTTTGAATCGTGGGGCGAGCTTTTCGTTTGAAACAGGCTCTTGGCGACGAACCCATACAAAGTCTCCAATGGAGTACTAGTTATGTGGACGATGGGTTCTGTCGTAGATTTGCATGCGTGATGTCTGAGCTGCTTCAGAGTTAGAAGCTGCTTGGCTTCGTTGGGACGATAGGTCCAGGATACGTTCCATGAGTGAAGACTGCTGGACGGGGCGGTGCTGTTGCAAGGGGATCTTTGGAATATACCCAAACAAAAGTTCGAAAGGAGCGAAACCTGTGCTGGAATTCACTGTCGCGTTGACGGCAAATGCTGCCTCTTGGAGCTTTGATTCCCACGTTGAAGATTCGATTGCGCACAGTTTGTGAAGCGTTGACACCAAAGTTCCATTGCTTCATTCTACGAGGCCGTTGCCTTCGGGTCTGTATAGGTGGGGTGCATTTGCGTAAGCCGGTTTACCAGAAATAGTGAAAAGAAGCACGCGTATAGGCAGGGTGCGCCGGTTCACCAGAAAGGGGGAAAAACCACGGGTAAGGCTGTGGTGTGACGTCATATGCACGCCCACCTATACAGTGTAGTAGTGCAGCTCAATGCCATGAAGGTGCATGAAACGTTTGAACTGGATCGACTCAAACGCTGACCCATGATCCGAGATACAGTGATCCGGGGTCCCAAAAGTGTAAAAAACATGACGCAGATGGTTAATAACCTCACTTGCTGCTGTTGACTTCACTGCTGCTGGAATGATGTAACGGGTAGCGAAGTCAATTACATTGAGGATATAACGCACACCGTCTATGGCAGGCATGGTGACATGGTCCATGGCAATAGTCCAGAAAGGTATGTCCGTTGTAGGCATGTGCCCCAGCAAACCAACATTACGAGGAGTGGGACGATTGAACTGTTGGCATATCTGGCAGGAAGACACATAGTCGCGCACTGAGGGCTTCATGGTGGGCCACCAATAACGGTGCTGAACTCTCTTGAGGGTTCGTTGAATATCGAAGTGTCCCGCAGAGTCATGCATGGCGCTAAGGATGGCAGGACGCATTGACGCCGGTGCTACAAGGACTAACTTTCCCGAGGGCAGCTGTCGGTAGAGAAGCTCATTGAGGACCACGAAGTGGGTCTCACTGTCGGCACCAGAAACTTGTTCGAAAAAGCTTTGGCATTTAGGGTCTTGGCGTTGGAGATCACGTAGAGACTGTTCAGACTGCGTGAAAGACGCGACAGATGGTCAGCAACCACATTTTGACAACCCGGATGGTGCTGGACTGTGAATTCAAGATCCATGAGGATTGTTGTGAAACGACGGGAGGGTTTGACATTTGTCGTCAAGCATGCGACTGTCCAGTTATCTGTGATCAAGGTGAACTTCTTGCCAAGGAGGTAATGGCGGAACTTAACTGTGATGGTCCAGTGAACAGCTATGCATTCCCATACGTTGCTATGCAACTTGCGCTCATCTGGAGTAAAGCTTCTGCTCGCATATTCGATGACCACTTCCTGGCCGTTTTCTGCTTGGGAAAGAACCGCACCAATTGCAGCTCCTGAAGCATCTGTAGTGACAGTTGTTGGGGCTTTGGGTTCGAAATGAGCCAAAAGTAGGGCTTCGGTCAGTGCACGGCGAAGACTCTGGAAGGCTTCTTCACACTGTTCTCTCCAGGCGAAGTCAAGCAACTTGATCAAGGCTTGGAGTGCAGCTGCAACCCTGGAAAAGCTGGGAATGAACCTGCGGTAGAAGTTTGCTGTCTGGACCCATGAGAAGGCTTCTTTCTGGGTATGTGGACGTGGGATCCGAAGCATAGCTTCCACTCGGTCAGGGTCTGGCTTTTTTCCTTCACTGGAGAGAACAAATACAAGGAATCTGATGCTGGGGAGACCAAAATAACACTTGTTTAGCGAAACCTTCGGGCTGTAAAAGATGAAGGACTTCATCGAGAAGACTCTTGAAGGTGCCAAAGGAGCCAGCATAGATCAGATTATCGTCAAAATAAGCACGAATGCCATGCTTGCCAGTATGAGGATGGAGGTCCCGAAAGGCAAACGTCGTTGAAACGTCAACGGGGCATTTTTCAATCCGAATGGCATGCGAGGTGCCATGGTGGGTAATGAAGGTGGTCTTTTCATAGTCCTCTGGGGCGAAGGCTCACTTGCCAGTAGGCGCTTTTTAAGTCGAGAAAAGCGAAGAATCCACATCCGGCAATGTCTTGTATAATGTCATCCGCATGACGCAAAGGTTTAACAACACTGATAGTACGTTCGTTCAAAGGCACATAGTTCACACAAAGTCGCTTTTTGTTACCCTTGGTGACGACGACGACGACGGAGCTTTTGCTCCGGTATTTTCATAATCGGGGAACGTAAAATCTGCTCAAATTTCGTGTTCAGTGTAGTGCAACAACATGCAATATCTCCATGCCTTGATAGTACCCACACAACAGCCGCAAGACGCTAATGCACTTTATGATCAGTCCTATTGCACTGTTAGATGTCTCTGGAGATTAGACACGCTGCGAAGAGATGATAGATACTGGGATGGTTGAGAAGCATGCCAGTGGATAACGCCCCCAATTTCTCCATCGGGGCTCGCAACAAACATCTTGCACGTTATTGCTCTTACTGTACAATGACAGGGGCGCTTACAGTGCGTATCACAGGAGATGACGCTCATAATAAGCGCCAGCACTACTTATGCTTTGTTTTTGAAGATGCACATTGACGTTCGGCCATCCGCACGCTCTCTCGGTCCCTTGGATTGGTATATGGATTTTGTCCAGTGGCACATGTCGATGTCACTCTCTTTGACCACACTTTGACGGTGCTTTTTACGTTTGTCATGCAAAAGTTCGCAATAGCGCCTAATAAAAACAACAGCCGCATTTCGTACCCCCGGTCAAGCGTTACGCCGTTTTTGTTTACGAACCGTGCATTTGAAACGATTCTGCTTAATTTTTACCAGTTAACTTCGAATTAGTGCAACATCACCTACCGCAACCAATCTACGATAGTTTTTTCAACACACACGTCCACAGTAGTTGCAACGTATACTTAGACCGATGTTAAACTAGCCCCTCCCCTAGTTTAAAATACGTCCCATTCAAATGCATGGGGCTTAAACCACCAGTTTAAGTAGCTTGGGTGGATGATCGAAATGGAACATTTGAGGCAAATATTCGTCCCATTGTGATCAAATCTGTCTCCTGGGCGCTTCTAGTAACTATATCAATCGAAACTTACCCAAGATTTGATGAAAAATTCCTCGTGAACCGGGGATTAGGCCTACCGGCCACCATCGCTTCTGGCAGGCTCTGGTGAAATACGCATGCGCTGTGCAGGAAGCTCGCTATGTGCGCCGCCATAGGCTTCACAGCAGCAGCTGGTAGAGCATGGGGTGGTGATCCAGGATTGGCGAACGAAAGTCTCACGTGATTGATTTAAACCCGACGTCACTAAACCAATAGTTTAAGTAAGTTGGTGAATACGGACTCCAGGGTCCTGTAGCATAACGTATAATGTCTTGAAACAGGAGTTTCTTTGTCTGTTCCTCCAGAAATTTTCGGTCATCCGGAGCGTAGCGGTACGGGCTGCGGCTATAAGGTGTGGTATTAGGCAAAAGGTCAATGCGATGTTCAGTGCCCGTTTAGGTGGCCTATATCATCTTCATGGCGGGAGAAGACTTGATGATGACCTGTTAAGATGGACTGAACTTCTGACTGTTGGCTTGGCGACAAGATTAGCTCCGATTGCGGCTGGTGGAAGCTCACTATGAATTGAAACAGAGATAACACCGGTGGGCTGGGCTGAAGGCTGGGGTTCGCCTCAGGCATGTTGAAAGGTACTTCCTGGTTGAAGGCTTTCCATGGAGGTTCCTGCTCAGAAGGCAAGGGATCTGTTTGTAGGCAGTCTTTAGGAATGGGAGCACCAGCAGTACAGGCAAGAGCAGAACCTCGGAGGATAACAGCATTGGCCACGCGAGGTGCAACATTGGGGCGTGCCTGTACGATAGTGCCAGAGAAGACATTGGCTTGGGTGGCTGGAAAATCAATCGAGCTTTGGCATTTTCGAACCAATCTTCACCAATGGTGAAGGGCAACACATTGTTGGTCAGAACTGCAGCTTTGACCAAGGCCGTTTCCGATGGTGATCTCAAGGATGGCAGTACCTATGGGCAGCACTGAGGAACCCCCTACTATCTCCAGAGGAGGCTGGGTCCACCATGTGGGCGGGAAGAAGTGATTGGGACACGAGAGTGAGCTTGGATCCTGTGTCCGAGAATGCGTCGTGTGTATCAAGGCCTGTGACGGTGGCCCCAAAGAAGGAACACTGTAGCTGGGAGCCACCCGTAACAGCTGGGGTGCTGTGAAGTGCTGATTGTGACGGCGGTACATTAGTTCCTTGAGCGTGGGTGGGCTGAGCGCGAGCCATAGAACCAGGGCACTTGAATGCCAAATGTCCCATAGTTTTACATTTGTAACGCATAGCGGTGGAAATGTCTTGTCCTCTACGAAACGCTGGGGTATTGGTCGGATATCGCTTAGTATTTCGCTTCCTGCTCAGCTGTAGGCAAGGCAGAGATACGTTGGCGACGAGCAAGCAAAGAGTTCGTGATGCCGTTCGCAGGAGATGGAAGAGTGTGACTAGGGAAGGTAGACGAAGACATGCGACCATTTTGAATCTGTGATCCAGTTGTTGACGTTCGCGGTTGAGGTCGACTCTCAGTCCGTTGCTGAGACGCAAGGCGATGACAACGTCGGGCATGTAGGAGGCTATTCTCGAGGTCAGTGACGATGTCAATGAAGTCTGCAACGGTCTTTGGTCGCTGGGCAACAATTGCTGCCACAAAGTTGAGGTCTTGAAGTCCTTGAAGAAGATAGTCAATTTGCTGCTTTTCAGTCAAGGGAACTGGAGAACGGGCAAGGAGCTTGAGTTTGGCGAACGTGTAGCTGTCCAGTGATTGCCCTGGACTTTGAACGCATTCAGAGATTTTTGCTTGCCATTCTATCAGCGTGAGATCATCCCTAAATTGAGTCTGGAACGCCGTTTTCCAAGATAACCACGTTTCGTAGTGTTTCCCAAGAGCGTCGTGCTAGTTGCGGGCCGTTCCACGGAGTTTGCTTACAGCTATTGCTCGAAGGGCTTCGTCAGACCACTGTGCGAGCTTGCGTGCGCATTCGAGTTCGCCCAACCACTGCTTCGACGAGTGACGGCGGTTGTCCTCAAAGGTGTGGATAGGCTGTGACAAGTCGGGCATCGTCGTGACTTGCAGCAACGACGGAGTGACTGACTGGAGAGAAGGCTATGAAGACTCCGACGATATTTGCGAGGGGGCGGCAGGTGATTGTTGGGTACGAGGTTGGACGGACGAATGGCCAAGCGCATCGTTCATCTTGTATATGCAGTCGAATAGTCTGCGCATGAGGGCATTTCGACGACCATGACATGATAACCTACGATGTCGCAGTTCTTGTTTGAGGGCTTCGTCCGATACATCACCAAGCTGAATGATACTGGACAATGTGTCCCAGTTGATGAGCGACGCCATCGCGTTTCGAGGATGATGATGATGATGATCCTATCGGCTGTGCCCTTTGTATGGGGCGGACAACGCTGATGAGGCGCGTCCTAGCCGATGGATGGATGGAGCGTTGGGGCACCCCTGGTGGGCCTCTTTGGAACGAGGGTCCAGCTTCAAATGTGCGGACGTGCCGGATATTCTTTGCTTCGTTTCTCTTCTGTCATTAATTAGTTGCAGTGGTAGACGTGTCCTTTCTTTTGTTTAGCAGGCGTGTCCTTTCAATTCTATCGCCGCTGGTGGTGCTGGTGTTGCGTCCGTCTTTTCCTCTGGTATGAGGGGTCCCGTTGTATCGTCTGCTCTTGCATCGTCTGTATTCCTCCGGTTCTGTCTGCTATGCTCCTGCCGGTTTTCTACCGACCGTTGTTTCAATCGGCGTTTGGTTGTTGCCACCTCTGTATTTTCTCCGTTGGCCGTCGTAAGCCCGAGGGCTTCCTCTAGCGAGCATGTTCTTTTTCCACCAAGGACCTCGCACTCCAGTATCACATGTCGTGTGTTTTCTACTATTCCTTTCTTACACAGCTGGCAATGCTTATCTATGTCCTCGAACTTGCTCCGCCATTCTCTCGTTCGTAGAACCCCTCCTCTTGCGTCGAACACACGACCACTTTCCTGGGAATTATCGTACAGCCCGATTGCATTTGCTATTGTAGTTTTCCCCTTTCTGTATGTCTCAAGTGCTGGTTTTTCTTCCATTATCTTTCTCCAAGCTTCTGTCTCCACTGCCGCAATTCGTTCCCGTATTTCTTTGGCTGATAATTTTGGTGATGAGCGTTCTATAAGCATGACTACTATTTTGTATTTTTCTTCCAATTTCCGAGTTCTCAGATTCCACCTAGTCGGCATTCTCATTAGAATTGTAATCTTGTATATTATTCTTGGCCATCTGTGTTCTTCCATATCTATTAACCGGCTTTCATATGTTATTTTGCTATATGCTTCTCTGGCTTCGAAAGTGGAGATTCCTAGGTCACCCATTACTGTTACGTTCGGTACGGATCTGTGGCCTCTTAGGGCCATTCTTGCTATCTCTCGTTGTTTGCGTTCTAGAAATTCTTTTGTGTTCGAGTGTATGCAGACTGCTCCATTGGCATATGTAATTGTGGCGACTACCACTGTTTTCCATAGTTCTCGTACCACCAATGGATAGTGGAAACTCCATTGTGCCACCCTGTTCAGGTACCCGATTGCCCGCTGGGCTTTTGCTCGTATTTTTTTCTCATAATCTTGGAGGCTGGTCTGTGTAGTTGCTATGTCGATGCCGAGGTAGGTGTACGTTTCCTGGTATGGTATAGCTGTACCCTGAACAGTAAGTTCTATTCCGTCGTCCTTTTCATCCCAGCTCAGTATGGCAGATTTTTTGTGTGTTAAATTGCAGACCTCTCTCCTCCGCAAATTTTCCGCATTGATTTAGCATCTCTTGTAACTCTTTCTTTTCTTCCGAAATCAGCACAAGGTCATCTGCGTATAAAAGCCCAGGGATTGTCAGCACCTGTTGTGTCCCATTTTCCCAATAGTTTAGCTTTATTCCCATGTCCATAGTCTTTAGTCTTTCTTCTAGCTCGGCAATGTATAGGTTGAATAGTATCGGCGATATGGGGCAGCCTTGCCTTAGTCCTTTCTTAGCTTCGATCGGGCCAGTGAATCTTCCCTTCCACTTTGCTGATGCAGTGATGCCATTATATAGAGCTTGTATAATTTTTATAAGGTCCTTGTCCATACTGTAGTTTTTTAGTACATTCCATAGTATGTCATGTACCACTGAGTCATAAGCTTTCCTAATATCCAAAAATGCCAGGTACAAGCTTCTCTTTTGCCTTTTTGTGATATCCAATAGCTGTGTAAGAATAAATATATTGTCCTCCAGTCTTCGCTCCTTCCTGAACCCATTTTGCATTTCTACGAAAATTCCCCTTTGCTCTACTTGTTCTTCTAGTCTGTTCCCAATTATTCTTGCAAATGTCCTGTAGATTGATGAAGTTACGGCGATGGGACGGTAATTATTGAAGTCAGCGTTTGAGCCTTTGCAGATCATAGTGATATGTGCCTTCTTCCATTCTATTGGTACTTGGCATGTTGTGATAACTTCATTGAATAGTTTTCTCAGATGCTCTCTTCCTTTTGGGCCCAATTCCTTGAGTACCTTTGGGGATACTGCATCTGGGCCTCTGCTACTGCTAGCATCAAGTTTACGCAGCGCCCTTCTCACTTCCTGTTCTGTGACCATGTCCATCCCGGCCACTGTTACCCCATCCGTTGCTTCTGTATGTGTTCCGTTGCCATGGGTTGCGGTTCGCCTGCCATTTGTTGAGTCATCCAATCCTGCAAGCTCTCCAGCTCCTTTTCCGTGCATGGGCCCATCTGGGGGTCATGGCAATTGGTCTGGTTTTTTCGTGATAGCGACTTAATATACTTCCAAAACTTTGTTGGTGCTTTCTTTCCTGATGTTCTTAATGATCTAATGAAGTCTAGGTCCACCTGCCTGATTTTCTGCTGTATTAATTCAGCCGCTTCCTGTTTATACTTGCGGTACTCTTGCCACGTTGTCTCAATTAAGTGAATTTCCTGATCCTTTACTGCTTTCCTATGTAGGGATAGTGCTTCTTTTCTTTTCTTAATGCTACCTTTAACCTCTTTATCCCACCATTTCTTTAATCTTTTGCTGTTGGGTTCAAGTTCCACTTCTTTTGTCCTTCCTTGAGTTGCCAGAAGGGCTGTCCAGTCTTGATATGTTATGCTTGTTAGGTCCTGGTTCTCCAGCTTTAATGCAATATCTTCTTGTTCTGGTGCAATTCTTGTTCTCTTACTATGTGGTGGGTTTCGTTGTCTGCTCTCAAAAGAGATCGAAATTCTATTGTGATCACTACCCACACTCCACAACCCTTCTTCATCCACATGGATCTCATTTACTTTCCTTGCTAACTGAGGGGACAGGAGACAATAGTCTATACAACTCCTCCTCCCCCTGGCACTCCACGTATATTTCCCTTTGCATTTGCCCATGAGGTTTCCCAAGATGAGGTTATGTTTGTCTATAAAGTTCTTCAGTTCAATGCCCTGGCGATCGGTTTGTCCGTCCAGCTCCTCTATATGGGCGTTGAAATCTCCCATAATCAGTATTTCCCCTTTGTTCCGTAGTTCTGTAATGTCCTGGTCCAAACCCTTTAGTAGTATTTCGTCATTCTGGGTTGGGGAGTTCCGTCCGGTCCATAGATAGACCATTGCTAAGTATACATAGCTTTTTTCAATCGACCCTTGTATCCACATATGTTCTTTGCACTGCAACTTTGTGCGGCTCCATCTCATGTTATTTCCGGTGATGACTCCAAAACCCCCACCTAATCTTTCTCCATCTGACCTATTGCTTGCTTCCCACCGCATATTGCCATGTAGGGGGTGGGGGGTACTTCTTCATTCCTTAGGTGTGTTTCTGCAATTGCATAGATATCTATTGCACCTGTATTTATCATGTCCTGTATCTCTGTCCATTTTTGCTCTCTACGTCCTCCCTGTATGTTCAGGAATGCTATTGTTATTTTCCGTCTTGCCCTTCTTCTCCTGTGTCTGCCCCCTTTTGCCTTGTTGTTCGCCTTTGTTTGACTATCATTTTGTGTTGCCGGTCCTACAACCTCCTGTGAGGGGGTTCTTCCCTGCATCTTCTTAGGGCACTTATTAGTACATACATCCACCAGGTCTGTGGTTTTCCGATGGGGAGGTCTTCTTTGTCGTGGTCTTCCCACATAGTCTGGGGTCGGAATATATACAGTCGGGAGATCTAAAAAAGCTGCCACCTTGTTTCCCAACCTAAATGCTAGTCTAGTGGATGCTTCCTCGTTATAATGGATGCCATCAGTATCCATAGCTTCTGGCCACAATGGTGTTTTTATCAAGCTGATGTTGGTGCTGCTGTTCTCCTCTCTGTCGATCCTATATATAGCCTTGTTAAGGCCTGTTGCGGCAGCTTGTAGTTCAGGTCCCTGCTGATAAATGCAGGGAATTGTGCATAACTCGAAAGCCACATTGGGGTGCTCTGCAGCTGCCCACGTCACCCACTCCTTCAACTCACTTGCTACCACGTCAGCTGAGGTACCTGTTAGAAGATCATTTGTTCCAGCTTGGATTATCATTAGGGCCTCATTTGCTCCCACTTTTTTCAGCTGGAGAGCTGCTTGTTGGAGAATTTGTTCCACTCCCGCTCCGCGTTTTACACATATTTTTACGTCATCTGTGTTCTGTGTTTTCCGGCGTATTGTTTCGGTCATGCGTCTCATATTAGAATCTCCCACTAATATCGCCACTCGCTTTCCTGTTGCTACTTGGGACTTTACTTGGTGGGACTGGCGTCCATCATGCATCCCGTGATTGTGCGTCTGATCTCCACTCTGGTCCGGTTCTGTTGCATCGCTGCTGCTCTTATTCTTCCTTCCGTCGCTCTCTGCCATATTTGCAGTCTTGTTGTATTCCTCCCTGACGTTGTTCGTGATTTGCGTGTTCTCTGCCGATACCGTTCGCGTCTGTCGTTCATAGGTGTCAGTTTCGGTTTCACTCGCGACGTCTGTCATTATCTCACTTGTCCTCTGCTGTTGGCCCTCCATTTCTCTAATTTTTGCTTCAAGCTCCTTTATTTTCAGCTGCAGCTGAACCACCTTTTCTGAGTATTGCCTTTCTAAGTTTCTTATATCATCCTCTTGCTTAAACTTTTGGTTGTCCATGTCTCTTTGTCGGGCCGCCATTTCTTCTTGGAGCTTCCCCTCCCACATGCTTCGAAACAGGTTCATTTGCGTACATACGGTGCAATTGAACGTCACTTTTCCCGCTTCTTGAATGTTGTTGAATGGTGTCTCGTCCAAATAGTACTATACGTCTGCATGCACTGCACTGCACTAGGTCGTCTACCTTCTTTCCCATTTTTGCTTCCTGCTGCTTCCCACTGCGTGTAACAGGCTACCTCGGTCGACTTTTCCACGCTGGTCACACAGAAATAAGATAAACCTGCAATCGCGTTGCTAAACAGAAATGAAACCTGCCGCCATGAGCCAAGGAAGGCGCTGCAATATGCGAAGCGTAAGGCGTTGTTGCGTAAGAGCAGAAATAAATAAATACAGAAAAAACTACAATTCTGGATACATAATGACTTCATTTGCTTCTCGAAAATAAAGAGTTGACTTGAATCCGATTCGTTTAATCAAATCCATATCACTGGCGTGAGGTGCCTGATGATGAGCCATGAGAAACATAGCGGTGATACACAGTGCAAACTGACAAATTACAAAGTGCTTCGCGTGCTTCAGATACACTTTCAACGTTTCGAATATGGGCGGGCTTCTATATAGCCATGACGGCTTCAACCGGTTTCAACGACTTCAACACACAAACCCAACAAACTACAAAGCAGGCAAAACGTTCCCAGTATTTCAACAACGCGAAAAAGATAGTCCGTGCAACATTCGTGTGAAAGAACAGGCCTATTAATAAACAGTACAACAAAAATATATGAAATTGAAATAATGGCTTCATTTTTCTCGCGGAGGCAACTAGAATGCTAGGCGTCCCACACAGCAGCCAATGAGAAGTAGGAGCTACATTTTTGCGCGGAAGCACCTGGAAGAGTGAGTGACGCGGCAATGATACCCCTCAGGATCTAGCGTGTTGTAGGTTCCGTTGGTCATGGACAGAGTTAGTGGACGAATTTCTGCTTTCTGCCCCCTAACCCCCTACCTGCCCTAAGCGGAGCGGAAAGGGCAAATGGCAAGTCACGTGAACCCGCGACGACATGAACGGAGGCCGTATACTAAGCTGCTATGCTCGGGCGGGGAAGCCAGGCGAGGAGGATGATGCAATGGCGGGACGAATGTTAAAGTTCATATGGCCCAAGTGGTCATAAAGCCCGAAAACTAGCAGGGAAGACTAGGAGTGACCTAGATATTTTCTTTTCTCATATGCACGCGACAGAGAAGAAAAAGATAACTGAACTAAAAATATTATTAAAAGTACTGGAATGATGAAACATATTTTCAAGCAAATCAGATATAAATTTGACAAGAAGTAAAATACAAATAAATATGAATCCGTACAGCGTTCAATATTTCGCTCGGTACAGATAGGTAGGCTCTGTGCCTAATATTTTTACTGACCTTCTCTTGAATACTGCTATATGACACACAATAAGTAGCGCTTTTTCTGCGAAGGTAACCAAGCTGGGCACGGCAGTAGCGTAGCCAGAAAAAAAATATTTGTGGAGGAGTTCAGGAAGAAATTTGCATAGGAGAGAAATGCTTACTCCTCATTTCCCCCTCCCAGATGCGCTGCCAAATGTATGATTTCGGGAGGGGTTTGAACGTCGCAGATCATGCCTACGCATGGGACCGTTTTTTCCGCTCTAACCCCTCAGGACCATTTTTTCCGAGACCATTTGTTGCGTCACCAAATTTAGCGGAGCCATTTTTTCGGGGCCTTTTGACCAAATGGTGTTCCATCAAATGGGCGGACACCTTCGAATTGATTCGGTAACTGAACTCTTTGCGCTTGCATAGAAGAACAAAACATCTCGTCATGGGCACCGCTAGGCCCTTTTCCAAGTGAGGGGCAAGTCCTCAGTTTCCTTCCACTCTCTGAAGGACAGAAAAAGAAATTTCGGAGCCTAAATTTCCCAAATAGCGCTAAATAGGGTTAGTTTCGGAAGTGATCGGGAACGAGTCACGTGCGCAACTGTCAACCTGACTGCGTTCTCGTCCACAGCAGCGGCGTATCCCTCTCACTAGTCCCCGGCCGAGATCCTCATTCCATGTATTCAGTGTCACACCCCTTGTGAACGCACTCATTCAACTTCCGATATAGATCGGTCTTACGCTCTTTATTTTTACAGAAAAAATACGTTGTCTTGGCAAATCAAACAGCTCCGTCCAAAAATTAAACTAGAAAGTTATGGCTAAGGTCAATGGTATGTGGCCTTTGGCGCAAAATGCCAATAAACAGCCATGCAATGAACTTTGTAGAATTCGGAATCTTCCGAAAGAAAAAAAAAAATTGAATTCTCGGGCACGAACATGGGTATTCAGGATGCAATAGTTATCGGAACTCCAAATCTAACGTACGGGCGCGTCGCACAATGCAGCATTAGTGCACGTGAGCAAAGAAAATCTGTGGTTTTCGAGCCATGTAACCATTTGGGCCTCCTGGACACCTTACCCTTCCCTGCTCATTTGACCCAAAAAGCTCAACAGGCCCAATTTTTTTTCGGCTTTTATGAACATTTGGACGTTCTGGTCACTTGGGCCCTATGCACACTCGGGCCATAAGAGATATAACCGATAACGATTACATAGGGTTGTCACGACCAGTGAGGCGCGTCAATGGTAGCGGGTAGGGTACCGCACCGCCGCGGTGAAACACCTAGTATACTAGTTGTTTTGAGAAATAGAAACGGAAACAACCGTTTCAGAACAGTTTTTGAATGTGACATCCTGAGGCGCTAGTTTGGAGCCAAACTCGATGCGCATCCATGTGGCAAGTCTTCATTCCGGTTTCCACTGGATTCGATGAGCTTCCCGCTTCTGTCGCATTCCTGTAAACGCGGCTCATGTGTTTCTCACGCTGTCGCTCGCAATACAGAGAGAGATCACGCATATCGTTACGGAACATAGCCATTACCGCCGATTAGCCTGCCGAACCTTTTCGTTCGAAATCGAGGAACCGGTATGAATTTCCGTTCCCGATCCTGCTACGAGCTCCAGTTTCGGGAATATACATTTTGTTTCCATTAACGTCACCTTGAATAAAGCCTAGTAGCGTGCAATGCAATAAAAAACAAAAACCATCCCTGACCATAGCGGACGCATGTACAGGAGTTATGACACGGGCACAAACCATGGATTTGAATTTTTCAACGATGTTTCGACGATGTATTTCTATCCCGCTGTGTCAAACTTTTGTTGACAGAGACGCTCATAGAGTACAAATATGGGGATATGTGGAAGAAATGGTTTCATTTATTACATGAGTGTCATACTATTCAGGTCTTCCTTCCGTTATCTATCGAACGAGTACGTCAGAACAAGAAAAGTTGTAGCTCATAGACTTTATGGAACACGCGCCTCCACTTTGGATTCGGACAACTGTAATCACGGTAATCACGTTACCACTACGATGACTCCATTCAAGGTTTATTATTTGCGGCTTATGTAGACTTATCATTGTTAGGGTGGATACGACTACGACGAAGTGCGGAATCGGATAGCGTCTCTTTGAAGGAAACTGATCGCCTGCTTACTGTGCGACAGTTAGGCAAACTTCGCTTATGGTCCACTGAGTGTGGAGGGCACGAGACAGCCTTAGCGACATTACTTAATGTCTGTACCGGCTCCATGGGACTCAGTGTCACGATGCTTGACACAGGAAAATATTCCGAGTGATCTTCAGGTGAACACAGTCCAGAAGACAGGAGTTGTCCATGTAACGTCGAGTCCGACTCCTGTTGCCGGTGGAGGTTGTAGGGCGTAGTCTTGGAGACACCAGAGTCGCTGAGTGAGACCCTGGGATCCTGCGAGGTAGAAGCAACGGGCGTGGAAACCAACTCAGTGGGGAACGACACCCTCCGGGCTCTCTTTTGTTCTGATGAACCTGGGTTTGATCTTTTCTGGGTTTCAGATTTGGCTGCACTGCTTTGCGACAGTAAGACGGCGTTATACAATGATTCGAAACATGTCTCTTCTAAAACCGAAGCATGTCTTCTAGCTGGGTTAGCAGAACCGCTTCGTGAGGTTTGGAATCGAGTATGAGGGATTGAAGTGGGTATAGCGGCTACCGTTCCGCCGCCGTCCATCCCAGCGGGGACGGACAGCAGTGTCGCTGCGGACTCAGAGCTTCGTTCGGTTGGGACGTTGTGAAAGGAGGAACGTATCACTGGACCCATGTCTACTTTTTCCGGAGTGACAAGTGACTCTGTTATTAGTGACTTAACACGACCTCTTCCGTGCAGAGCAGAATGTTCTGTTTCCGTCACACTCGGGCTGTTCTGAGCCAGCAAGCAATCTGTCGGATTTAAGTAACTAAAATGTGTTCGAGAACCTTCAAGCCCTCGTTGTCCCCGATGTAATTCCATAATAGCTCTTAAAACTGGGTGCTGTCGCAGAACCAGATCTTGCAACTTCAGTGGCTTAATGGTGTCTCGCACATCGTGCATTGCGATGCGGAAGTGTGGCATGTAGAAGTTGGGCGTCGAATTTAAGGGTCGCATCTTGTCTAGGATGTAGAGAGTTTCATCAAGTATACTTGGGGGCTGCACCGGCGACAGATTTCGGCGTTCTCGGTAGTAATGCCGGTTACCCAGTGCCAAGAGTTCCATAAATGGCGCACGAAACGCTTTTCCAGAAACGCGTCCTAAAGTCTGTCCCTGCTGGTGCTTGCTACAGTGACCGGAAATGGTTTCCTGTGCTTGAGTATGGACACTGCAGATGCTACCATTGCCTGAAATGCGTCGTTCTTTATCACTCGTCGAAGCATCGACATCTCCCAGCATGTTGGCTGACTCGCGCAGCCCAGCATCGTTTTTTCCTTCCTGGTGCTCTGCTGAACGCCCTTTGTCTGAAGACACTGGAGAATGAGACTTGTCGAGCTCGATATCGGGACATAAGTCAGATTCAGAACGCGACGACATGATCGACACTGCTACCAAGTTTGAAGGATCGTCTCCATCTGCATCACAGGACGATGGCTCTGAAGAGACCCTCATTTCTTCCTTGGAACTTCCTTCCATTATTTCTTTATTGCTTGCCTCCCTGACGCTGCTCTCGCACACAATAAACGAAGGGAGAGCTCTAATCGCTATTGGCCTCAATGTCGTGGCAGGCCTGGTCTCCAATAGTGCCTCGTGGGTGTTGGTAGGTTTTGTTTCATTAATTCGTCGATTGTGGATCGCAATTTCATTAGAAAGTAACTTAGTAGCTGGACACAGTGCGTCGACAAATGTCCTCGCTGCATCGCTTTGGCACTGCGGGCTTGGAGAGAGTTCTGTCGTGGATCGCCGCGCTCTCCGACTCGGTGTGTTGCGCCATTCCTGGGACATTCCATCATCTTTAGCAGAACATCGTTCAAATCCAGCATTGTCAGAAGCGCTAAGACGGCAGGACGATATTTCTTCCGTCGATGCCCGGTTGATATCTAATGAGACGAAGTCGAAACCAGATGACATGAGCTCAGGTAGTGTTGTATAGCTATCTCCCGTGACAGGCCGATCTTCCGGTGAGAACACATCCTGTGGCAGGCATGATGGTATCAAGGTGCTATCTATTAAATGAATATTTGGGCCTGCCATTTTTGTCGTCAAGTTTGGACTGCTAGGTTCTGACTTAATATGCGGGGTTAGGTTTACATGTTTGATGTCTGAGGGCTGCAAAATCTGTTCTCTTGCCGGACACGTACCTGTAACAGTCGGGTGACTGTCCTCAACATTTCTTGGTGGAAGGAACGATGGTTCACTAATTATTCTGCTGCCCCATTTAGTCATGGTTAATTGAAGTTGTTCCTTTAGTTTCTGTTCCGTGCGCCCTGGTTCATATTGGCTACCATGCAGCACTTCAGTTTCCATTTCTTCACCTCCTGACGTATTGGTTACACCATGCTCGTTCCCTGTTTCTCCTATCACTGCACTTTGTCCACCAATTGTGTCTGATTGACCAGAAGCAACATCCACAAAGTTCGCCTGGCAACAAGTACCAGGAGGTAATGTCCAGGACACGGATATGTCGGAGGGTTTTGAAGGATAGGAGTTTATGCCTGAAGATTCTCCGTAGGACGATTTTGTATTCGGAGATGTTCCAAATGGTGCTGTGCTTGCGTAATACTTCAAGTCGCGGTATGTGACTATCAAAGAGGGCATTTTCTGTGATGTTGACCTGTCCGTTGGTACACATTCCTCGGACACTGCATAATTATCACCAGGTTCCTGCGGAGGAGGCGTTTGGATTGTTATGCCCGTTGCACGCGAAGTTGCTTTGTTGTGTCTAATTGATCCCGAGAAGACGTCGGGATCTTTCGTTGAAGATTCTATGCTTTCACGCTCGTGGTTTACACACGAGTCTTCCACTGCAGCCCCTTGTGACGCAAATGCAGTTTTCCCAGCTGTTATAACCGACTTTATGGGTTCCACATTCACCAGGACATCTCGTGCAAGGAGGAGGTCCTTCAATTCTTTGGGATATGAGATATGCCTCGAGGATGGCAGCTTCGATGTTGGGGGCTCATCTTGATTGCGGTTTCTTCCTCTGTTTATCTTTCTGTGGCTGGTACGTCGCCGTTTGTACCTTAGTGACGATCTGGTGTCGTCGACCGAACGCGCAAGGGGTGTAGTCGGCCTTTGATGAATAGGGGCAATACAGGTTTTCTTCTCGAGCAACGTTGAGCAGTCGTCAAAAACAAAGGTACTATTTGCTTCGTTGTTAGCCTGGGTGTCCTTAGAATACCGGATGTACCGTGGTGGATGCTTAGGAATTCTGGCGTAACCCCAAGAGGCATGTTCCCCGTACTTTTGGTAATAACGCTGTCGAGGGTCAATGCTGCTCTGAAAGGCAGAAGACGTGCGAGGGCGGTGTTGGGTGAAAGATACGGACGAGCCAGTATCTGGACGCCACTCCAAGAAGTCTGTTGAAGCATCCACAGTGTCTCTAGGCCCGACACAGGATTCCTTCTCCTTCGTTGCGCGTGATAGCCTGCAAGTACGAAACGTTACCGATTCAGGGTAAGAATTTGCTAATTCAATTGTCTTCAGTTATAGGCGAGGTATATGACAAACAGAGAAATGCGTTTCCCCACCAAATAAACCTCTACGTCAATAAACAAATAAACGTCATCATGACGTTGGTAGACAGACTGAAACCGGAACAGATCGGAAGGGGAGAGCTGGGTTCCACGAATGGGGATTTGTTCGCTGCCTCCTATTGACAGAAAAGTAGGACCGAAGGTCACGTCCCTTTCAGAGACCATCGTAATCCCCTCAAGACCGTGGCTTTTGGGCGCGACCTTGTTCGCCACTAGCTTTGAACGTAGTTCAACTCTATCAAATCCGTGGCGCTGTGGAACACTATGACGTCATTTGTTTACAAACAGTTAGAGGTCTATAGTGATTGAGTGTGTACACACATCCGGGAATGATATCCTGCAAATCTACTGGATATGGGATGTTTCATTCTCAAAAAGCCTTATGCGCTCACTCCGAGTTATTTTCCTTGTTCTCTTTTCTCGCTGTTCTTTCACCTTATCAGACATTGGGGGATGTGCGTTAAACTTGTAGTCTTTCTAGCCGCGTTTACATGAATGTGACAGAGGCGCATCGACTCGACTTGTCGCATTGAATACGCTCCTGTAAACGGCCAATTCGCTAGGATAGCGCATCGAATTCAATCCGCCTGACAGACGTGGCTCAAGACGGTCGATGCGCATTGAAGACGTACATGTAAACAGAAAATGTGCATCGAAACCAGAAGGAGGATTATGGGAACACGTTTGCTGCGAGACGAAGAGGAAGTTCACGTGGATGCGGGGTAGATTTCGTGTTCGAAAAAGAAGATGTTGTGAAATGCGTGCAGATATGGGAGGTATGGTATGGCAGTGCAGAGCTCGAAATTTTTCATGTGACAACGCGGGCGCAAGTTTCGAGCCGAATTCGATGCGCATCCACGTAAACGGTGGCGCATCGTCTTCACTTTGGTTTCAGCTCGAGTCGATGCGCTTCTGTCGCATTCGTATGAACGCGGCTTCTGTCTTATATATCGAAAGCACAGTGGCAGTTCCACTGAAGGGGACTGACGCCCCATCCACAAACATCTAGAACTCAACTCTCACTGTAATTTCACTATCCATAAATGTGTTTAGACAGTAATGAACGCACTCCCGATCATGTTCCCATATTCCACCAAAGTACGGTTGTAGTCGTACGATTCGTCAGTTTTTGCCAGAGCCAGCACACATTTGCACACTGGGGACACCAGTCGACTTCCAATGTGGCCTCCAAATCTATCTTATTCCATCTCAGATTCTTTTTAGCTCTGGTATCTTTCTCAGATCTTAGTGGAAAGTTGCAGTAGGCATACCGTCTATATGAGTAAGCTGCTCCGATGACCAGCAATGTTAGAAGAAGTACCAGTGTTGGTAAGGTGCCGAAAAGAACGTTTGCCCGAGATGGTTTGCCTGCAACATAAAGGGGCTCGTCAATAAAGTGTGCATTTGCAACCTCGTTATCTATGCCTTTTATGATTCTGATTTAGATAAATTGGAATCGCAAAAGGCGGATCGGAAGTCCGAAAATATGACTAAGTTAGTGATTAAATATGTCCCGGAAGAAGAACAGTCTCTGTTCGAAATATCGGCGGCTCTCGTCCTGAAGCACTTCCCTTCGTAAGTTGGTGAACGAATGCTGCAGTAGGCGACGATGACGACACGTAAACCGTGTGCGCACCTTCCAAACCGCCCGTTCAAAGGTCCAAACCTGTTCCACCTGTTCCTGTTCCAGCGTACGGTAGCCTTTTTTACATATACATCACTGCAAGTTATAGACTGAGAAGATACCCGAAGCTGCGCTCTTGAACTGGCTGGTTCGTTCGACAGCAAACGATGGGAGACGCAGGGAAGTTTACGCTGGCTAAAGGCCAGTTCCCATGTACAGCGCTTCGCTTTATAGCGCTAGAAAATAGCGCTGAAAATCTGGCGCTATTTTTCCGGTTGCCGTTCTCACATACTACCGAGCACAGAGCGCTATCCTGCTGCAGTCACGGGATATCTCGTTGAGACGTGATGCACCGGTACCGCCGTGATTGTTTATTGTCCGCGCCCATGTCCATTCTTGCTGCTTCGAGTGATCGGAAGCAAAACAAACCCCAGCTTCCGCGACGTCACGGCTGAAAGACGCTCACGATTGGTTAACAGACTCACCGCTCAATATAGCGCTAGAAAAGTTGAACGGGGCTCTACATCGACAAGAGTGGTTTTATAGCGGTTCGCAGCAATGCGAGGAGGAAAATATAGCGCAATTTTCTAGAGCTATGTATCAAAGCGCTATATGTGGGAACTGGCCGGAAATAATCGAGCCTGAAAGTTTAAGATGAAGATGATCCTGATTCGGGAAGAAACATGGTCGTTCATTGCGGATATGCGGTACCGAAAAACCCTTCCGCGTCTTGGACTGCAGGAGGTCGAAAAGCACAGAGCACTATTTGCACAGGGGTGGCATCCAGTGTATTACTCCGTAGACGAAAGCGTGCTGGGCGAACGCAATGCATCCTGGACAGGTCCTGGTCGCACGTCACAGCAAACGTCAAGGCACACGTGACCTTAAAGATGGCGGCGCCCGTGATCGGCGGCCAAACCGTTTGTAAACAATGCGGTTGTTTCTGCGCAACGCTTTGGGTGTCTTTCGATCACGGTTATTATTTTTACCCGATAATCTCGCAGTAAAACGCGCAGTTTTGCACATAAGGCCTCGTATTGTTGACGACTTCTAAAGATGTGATGACGACCGCGCGTTAAAGGGACCATGAAATGATTTTCGCGAATTCCGAGTATTCTGCAGGAAACCGTTCTCATGATCTCACTATCGTACACACATCGACTTTTTACTGTATTCAGTACAACGGGAGGCGCAGTTATCAGACAAAAATAGCAAGGCGTGACCGCTGGATATATGCCTTCGAAGCGGGCGTACGTCATCGCCATCCAATTCTCTCATCCAACTGTGAACGACGAGGAGGACACCCCGCGGGACCATGTGGGTGCATGGTTTCGGTTAGGACAACAACGACGTTGTAATGTTGTACATTTCTCGTAGGATTCTGTGTCAACGGTTAGATACAATCTTGTCTCCAGGTCAAATTAAAACATATTTCGTGGCGAAGTATGCAAGCTTGTTTGCAAATTTTGCAGTTTGCTCGCAAAAGCCTGTTCGCGAATCGGCAACATGTTCTGTGTATGATGTCACGGCCAGATCGCCTCGGAGGCCGGCCGTAGCAGCTGCTGTTTACGCCCGTGGTTAATAGATTATATTCGCTATTTGAACCATTTTCAACTTGATATTTCACAGAGTACAAATTAAAAATGATCGTGGGCTTGTCAAATATCCTTTCATGGTCCCTTTAAGACTCACTGAGCCGATGCGTTAAGGCGGTGCATCACCCCTCGCGCGCCTATGGGAATCCCCATACATTTTCCAACTCGTCTAGCGCCGTCAATAACTGGTCGATTTGCACCGAGTTTCTTTTGAATGAAAGAGTGAACGAATATCTAGTACTTAATGTTTATGGATTTTTGATATGTGTCTCAGAAAATTTTGTGCCGGCGTCGAAAGACTCGGAGCCTACCATCTTTGAAGTTCTCGGTCGCTCACAAAATAACTAGAGCGAAAATCACAAATCTAAAATCATTAAGTACTAGAAAAATATGTCAAGAACGAACACGGCAAAAAGATTTCATCTATGTTAAGGCGTTGACCTGACACGAGTTTTCGCCGGGTATGGTCAGCC
The DNA here is from genome assembly GCF_037126465.1 of Ornithodoros turicata. Taxonomy (NCBI): domain Eukaryota; kingdom Metazoa; phylum Arthropoda; class Arachnida; order Ixodida; family Argasidae; genus Ornithodoros; species Ornithodoros turicata. The sequence continues at coordinate 55,591,721 of NC_088206.1, forward strand.
GTGTATTTTAGTCTCGGAATAGGCAGCGCAGTGCTGCCATCTCCCATGGAGGGTATCGTCACAAGACAACAATTTGAGCGCTGGAAACGCTATACCGCTGCACGTGCAGGTCGACGACGAGGCCGACGTTGACTGTGACGCAGCAGCACAAGCACACGCAGCCGCAAATACGTGTACGGACTATACTATACATGAGCTGTTCATTCATCGATGTTTATTTTCTCGGGGGGGGGGGGGGAGGGCATGAACGTGGCATGTCCTTCCTCCATATAACGCCGGGACGATCGCGTTTAGCCTCACTTCATTGGAAATTATGTATTAAAAACAGGAATACAAGACGAAATTGCAAAACGTTCCATTGCACGCTTGCGGACATGGAAATAATTCATGAGTGCAGAACAGGGTTGCGCACTGAGATCACACTGGAGATCACTGAGATCATACTAAGTCACTAAGTCACTGAGATCACACAAAGTCGTGTTGCAGGCAATGCTCGCAGCTTGTTGATGAATGTTGACAATAACACCGCCGAGCACTTCAATTCCGTTATCGCGAAGTTTGTTGGGGGAAAGCGGATCAACTACTGGCAGCGGCGATCTTACCAAACACGCGCATTTGCCGCAGCCGTATCAGTGAACTCACGTGAAGGTTTGCATCATCGTGTGCACAAGAAGATGTGTCAAACAAAGCCAGGAAAGTACACTTTGAGCCTTCAAAAACGTTATAATGCACGTGAAGAGGCAAGGGCCAAGCGCCGTCTCAACACCAGAGCCAAGAAGACCAGCCTTCCAGCCCTGCGTAAGAAGCCCGAGCGCCGAAATGCTGACTACGGGGAACAAGCGCAAAGACCAGACATGGATCCAACGTCCTTCGCAACGGCATGCATCGAGTACAAAAAATTGCTTGAGCTCTCAGAGGAGGAGCATGCCGCATTACAGGAAGACACCATAGAGCAGTCGCTGAGCCTCCGGTGGAAACAAGAAAGGAGAAAGCGGCTTACGGCGCTTTTTATTTATTTTTTTGTAGAGTATGCAGGATGCGCCCCTCTACAAGTCGTGTGGGTGCAGTTAAGGATATCTTGTACCCGGACATTGATACCGCTTCACTGAGGCACGGGAGGAGGTATGAGCCCATTGCGATTGCGGAGTTGGAAAAGCACGAGGGAGTAAAAGTCAGTCGGTGCGGTCTTTTCGTTGACAAGGTCTGTAGCTTTCTGGCAGCCAGCCCCGACGGCCTGATTGCGGACGACGGCCTTGTCGAAGTGAAATGTCCATCGTCGGCATACGGCATGACTCCTGTTGAGGCTGTTCACTCAAAGAAGATTGTGTACTGCACTGAGGTGGAAGGCAAGTTGAAACTGAAGAGGACTGGTAGGTACCAAGGAGGTAGGAGGACTGAACTGGTACCAAGTCCAGGGCCAGCTCCATGTGACAGGTCGGCAGTACTGCCTCTTCGTAGTCTGGACAGGTGCCAGCAAGGTCTCAGTGGAGAGGATTGACAGGGACGACGCCTTTTGGAACGACAACATGGTTGTCCACCTTCAGCGTTTCTATGACGACTACCTCCTGGCAGAGCATGCTGATTCTCGCCATTCCCGCAGTATGCCAATCAGAAATCCAGAGTGCAGAGCAAAATGCACTGGGTCCAAGTAGGCATCCCGAGTATGTTGCACAGCACGTATGCATTTGTACAGCCTCGTATTCTGGAATTCTGTGTCGACACCTTCGCTTCATGTGCACCTTCGTGGGCGCTCGCATCACCCGTCGTGTGTGCTTCTGTATCCTGAGCAGAAAACGGCTAAGAAATTACTAAAGAATGTGTTGTGAGGGTACTCCCTCTTGACGTCACTGACGCCAAGAATTGCGACCGCGTCGCTATGCACAGGCTGGTGGCTCATGAACCAACCATTGCTGAATTAACTGAACATTGTTTCTACTCCCTCCCTCCCGCAGTACCGAGGACTGAGGGACACGATTATACCGACGCTGGACTTTTCACATTGGACAAATTCACATGTGCAATTGTTTGTGCAATTTGACGTCGCTTTCACAGCAGCGAAGTGCGTATTTCAGATATGACAATATTTTGGGCTTTAGTTACATGTCAATATTTCGTGTTTTAGTTATATGACAACATTTTGGACTTTAATTACATGCCAGTATTTTGGGCTTTAGTTACATGTCAATATTGTGGGCTTTAGTTACGTCTCTGTCACTAATGCATCTGTCCAGTAGCTTCAAGGCGTTCGGAAACCATCACCCATTGTTGTGCACTTGCGGAGATGAAAGTCGTTTCTGAACGCAGAAAAGGATTGCGCAGTGAACTAACACTGCAGTGCAAAATGTACAGACTGAAGGGTGTGGCTGACACTGAGCGTCCACCAAGCATCGGACAAGATCATATGGACGTGAACATCGCTGTAGTTTTTGGAGTCCTCTCTAGTGGAGCGCGATATTGAGCCCATGCTCAGTTCTGTGCTGCGCTGAACATGCCGTGTATAGTGACCGGAACATTCGCGAAATATCAGGACCAACTGGCGGACGGTAGCAAGCGTACAGGACAGAGTCACGTACCGGAACTGAGGAAGTGCGGTCTGTGGAAGTGCACGCATGTCTACTGGTACCAGATCCACGGCCAACTCCACGTATAACCAACCGGCAGTACTGCCTCTTCGTTGTAGGTACTGGACGACGCCTTTTGGAACGAGAAAAGGGTGGTGTACCTTGCGCGAATTTATAACGACTACCTCCTGCCAGAGCTTGTTGACCCTCACTATCCTCGAAGCATGCGAATTAGAGTTCCCGATTACAGAAGGAAGTACGCCAGTCCAGAAGAATTGTAATCAGTGTGCCGTGTGCCTTTTGCTAATCGAGACAAGGTCATGTGATATCGGCAGCCACGACGAGGATGAAAAAGAAAGCTAGAGAGGATTTCTGGAAGATCCTGCGCGGATAGGCAAGATGACACTCACAATGACAGTTTGTTATAAAATGCTCTCACTCCGAGATCCAGACTGACAGAATCACGAGCTGAAGGTCACTTCCAGACGAATGGCACATCAGAGACCTAGTTCACGGCATGCTGATCTGTGCTTGGGCGAAGTCTGGGGCCATGGTTAGTGACGACCAGGATGAGCACAACAGACCCGAATTATATACACGTCCAAACTGGAAACCTCCATTCGCACTTTACGTTCCAAGCAGCTGAATGGTCCACGCACACACATTTTTCTCTTCTACCCTGCTTTTCTTCCCTTTTCTCCTCTTTTGCCTTTTTCCTCCTCCATTGTCCAAGGATATGGGAAACATTATGCAGCCTATTTGCAGTTTTATTTTGTTTCCGTTGACTATGCAAGTAAATGAAGCGTTTTGCACCACCACAACGTGGTCTGAAATTTTAAGCCCAGGGTGACAGGAAATAACGAAAACAGGTTGCGGCTTCGTTTCGCAATTTCCGCGTAATGTCGGTAGGCTAGAACATGCCGGCACCAACGTGTTTCAACCGCGTCGTGTCCAACCTAGGTTTTTTGTGTTACGAGGAATTTATTATATGCGCAAGCATAGCAGAAATCACACGAAACGATTGGTGACTAACCCCTCGCCCGACAACAACACAGCACGGAACAGCAACAGATCGATGAAGTAGTTCAGGAGACAGCTGGACAGCCTGTGCGCATTCAAAAGCCGCGCCATTAATTGTTCCGTCTGGCTGAGCGCGATATGCATGTTTACACTAAGTGTCTCCGATTCAGAAAAAAGTGCAGGGCGCGAGTGTAAGGCGAGCGACCGGAAGTGTACGTCAGTGCAGCCCCAGTGCAAGTTGCACCGAAGCTGAATCGAATAAGAGAGTTGGCTCCGTGCAGTCTGTCGTCTGCTGCGCGCCGTTCGGTTAATTTCGACAATTTTTCAACAGTGAGCGACTCTTTGCCCAGCGCCTTTGAGCTCGCAAACTCCAGTAGTGAGGAAGAGGAAGACGAGAGACAACGCCCACCGTCCACCGTGATCGCTGCGTGTAAGGTGTTGTGAGAGTCGCGGTTGGACAGGAACCGAGTGCCACTGTATTATGAGAACGTCGCAAAAATGTTGGAAAATATCATTCCATCGTCGTCGAGCGCAGGCCAAACAGATTTTAACACTCCAGCAACTTCAGCGGCGAATTCCATGATGGAAAACCGTTTGCTTTTGTGACAAAATAGGCAGACGACACACTTCAAGCTTCAAGTACATTCAGAAATCGGATAAGGAATTAACGCGGAAAAGCGAAAACACGGAAGTTCATCACAAGGCTTAAAAAAATTAGAATAGGGATACTGAAATTGAAAAAAGAACGTGAAGCTACAGTTTTCGTTTCAGTGCTTTATTTTACGCAACCGCCATGTTGTCGCCTGTTACTGAGTTGCACGGATCGCTGCACGGTGGTATGAGGAGGTGCAACATTTTCCTGCACTCGTGCTGCACTCCTGCGGCACTTTTTTGAATCGAATGAGAAAGTGTAGTGCAAAAGGCTGGGGGAGGGCACCTTCGCCGAATCGAACGGCAGAAGCTGCACTACTTGCACCAGTTCAAAAAGTGCAGCCCAATCGAAGACACTTATTATTGGACTTGGCATGAGTGAGCACGAGCGGTCATATGTTTGCACAGGATTTCGCTTGACACAAAGACCATTCGCTCGCTGCGCCATCCCTCGATTGTAAACGACGAAGTGCCGGCTCTGATGCACCGCCTTAAACTAAGGAGAAATGGGCTATCATGTTGCGGAAGAAGCACCCCATATAGTTTACGCTGGAAAAATACGTTCATCTCTTGGCGTTATGACGACGGAAATATGTCGGTAAGCGGCAAAACGACATGTAAACAAAGTCACATGACCTCCAACTGACGTTTTCCATGACGTGCGACCAGGACAAGATGGCAGTTTTGCCAAAAGCACCCGCTTGAGGGTAGTTACAACAATGGCGGGTTTGTGTCACCCCTGTGACTATATGTCTGAGTATTGACAACAGTCAAATACTTCATGTCTGCAACTGTGCAATAGCAAGACACATGTGGGAAGAGCTCCGGAAGGTGCACGAACGAGCCAATCCCAGCAACTAGCTCTGCCTGCTGACTGAGGAAGCCGTACCAGTCAAAGTTGGGATATGACCGATGATATGCAGTGCAGGGCTACATCAGACGCACTTTGGGACTGGCCGAGCGCTTAGGATGGATAGGGCAAGAAATAACAAACTTTCAGGTCGGTGCTAGCTTCGTCTCAGTGGGCTGCAGAAAGTTGCACTCGTCACAACCCTTGATGCACGCTCAGATGATGACCTCACGTTGGAGTACGTGAAAGGAAAGCTTGTGGAAGAGTATCAGAGAAAGCAGGAGATGATATCTGCAACGCACAGCCCAGAGCCAGCGCTTCAGACGCAAGGCTGAGATCGTGCAAAGGGTGTGACTCACGATAATGCTACTTCTGTAAGAAGTCCGCATGGTCACCTGAGGAACTGAACTCCTGTGGAACTCCTTCACCAATTCAAATAAGACCAATGCACTGCTGGAGAAGTACAACCTCAGAGGCCAAAGGGACGCCAACGCAAGGGACGGCACGCAGACTCCAAATGGAATGTCACACCCATGGACTTTACTTACCAGAAACTCGCTGCAGACCATGACGCACTGCTTTGCAATGAACTTTACCGCAAGGTAATTGGGGAGCTATCCAGACATTGCTTGTGCTGTGCGGATATACTCTGTCGTCGTGTCAGCAAGCCGTATCAGCGTGATTAGAGCACTGCCAAGAACCTGATTCGGTACCTGAAATTTACTAGGGGTCTAAAGCTGAAACTATCCTCAGACCCAAGCTTGAAGTTGGCTAGCTACGTGGAAGCGGACTAGGCGGCAGACTTTACAGATCGCAAGTCAACCAGCGGCTACTTCATCCAGCTGGGAGGCAGCCCAGTGTCCTGCTCTACTAGGAAGCAGTTGTCTCTGGCCCTGCAGTGTAGAGGCGTAGCGACGGGGTGGCTTAGGAGGCTTGAGCGCCCTCACCTCTAAATGTTGGTCACCTTGCATGCATGGCGCCATTCCTTCACGGTGGCTCAGGTTGATTCGCCGAAGCGCTCAATAAATGGGATCATCACCGGCTGGCAATCACTATTTTGTACCGTAAATATGGGAACAAAGAAAGATAGACAGTCAGAAAATACGAAAAATACGTGCGGGTGTATGTTGATCAGAGGCACACGGGATGCAAGAACACGGGAAACGCATATTTAATCTGTAGGGGCTCATTCGGTGACAATATCACGCATCTCTGATAATTTCAGTAGCATTGGTGATGTCAATCGCTTAGGTCAAGCTTTGCCCTGCACTTGGCTTTCCGTCCTTGCTGGGTAATCTTCAATGTTTTCCTCACGCCGTCCGTTCGGGGTCGCTCCCCAGTTGCCGGTGTCATCTTTGCTTTCTGATTTTCGCGCAGCTAGCTCATAGACATTAATTGTCCTATGAGAAAGTTTCCGAGCGACGGTTTCACTACCCCTCCCAGCTCGCATCTTCTCAAGTCACATCATAGAAACGGTGGCGGGTTCAGTGAAAGCAAGAATGCTGTGAACGAAAGAAATAGGGCAATAAAACGTGTGCCGCACGTGGCTCCCTTTCCTAACTTTTTGGATTGTCACAGAAGCAAAGGCTCGAAAGTAAACAAGAAAAAGGAATACACAAGAGGTGAAGAGAGAGAGAGTGAATGCAACGAGAACTGGTCGCGTACGTACACTGCACTGCACAGTCTAAAAGTAGGATGACAACAGGGCAGCTATGCTCAAAGAACAGTAAACAATGAAACACTTCGTGCCCTTCGAATGCAACGATCTTTTGCGCCACAAGCGACACGTGACGTCCTTGTTCAATGAGCGCAATTATGAACCACGAATCAGAAAAGCAGCAGAGCTCTTATCCTCAGGAGCAGGCGTTGGCGGCATCCAGTTTTCGTAAAGCGACATACAGTCGACACTCGATCTAGGAGCTCTTCGTTTTACCAGTTATATCGATTTATGAACGGTTTCTCCAGGAATGCTAACCGCTCTTAAATGGAAGGCCGACGGTGCTTCTTGTAAAAGCTTATAACCATAACTTCTCTTACTATCACCTTCGTAAGGTAGCGTGCTCTCCAATGCGTATATATGTCTTGCAACAGATACAAGAAAATTCGTTAATGAACAGTGCGCAGAGCGTCATGCACTGGTCAACACCTCCTAGATAGTAGAAGGCCTGCGCCCTACGTCACACAGGGAGGCCTGCTGTTACAAGTGTTGCTGCTATGACGTCAACGAAAGAGCGAACTAGAGAAAAGCTTGAGGCAGCTCGCAAAGCTCACGGAGGCCTCAGTGTGTGACATTGGGCGCAGGATTTCTACCATCTAGGAGGTGTTACACTTGTCCACCAGCTTTCTTTCTCTGTGCGTGTGTGTGCCCCCTCAGCACCGTGTGTGCCCCCTCTCCATACAGGTCCCAGCCCTCCAGGAAAAAAATTTCTGGCTACGCCTGTGCTGCTGTGGCATCTACAGTGGTGTACTACTACGTCTCAGCAGCGCAAACCGTAGGTTTATCGGGGTTTGTACATCCACCATTATGGTGACTCGCAGGGGAGCGCGAGAGTCGTTAACGGGTCGTTATTGCCTGTTCCTCCCAACCAAGTGATTGGTGAAATAAGTATTTCTATTACAGTTGCGCTGCGTGAATATTACTTGTACAATATCGTTGTAACTTTCATATTTTCAACGTTGATGATCTTTTAGATAGCGTGGCATCAGCATAGCATTCCATCAGCGAATGCATGGAACATGTTACTCATTCGTAGACATGTCTCTGTGCACACGCACCTATGTCGTCAAAGTAGAGTACCTGAAGCAGATTAAGTACTACTTACGTGAAAGGCACTTCTGGTTATCAGCAAGCACGAAAGGCTGAGGGCAGTAGCATAGGAAGTCGACGCATTGCATGTTCTTATCGTGATGAGCGCATTCCAAGTCGCTCACACAGGATTCGTACAAGTGCTTTCCTGGAAAGATGCAAATTTGCTTTAAACAAAAACGCACGCAGTGCAACGGGGTCGCTTTCGTAGAAGCAGCAGCTCACCTCGAACACACTTAGCGACTCCATCGGTGTCCCTTATGAAAATCGGTGTTCCCCGGGCGCAGTCGCACCTCGATGCAAGTGCGGCCCTTCTCGCAATGCATGCCAACCCTAAGCCGGATGCACACTCCTCGTCGCTCTTGCACGTAATTCCGTATCCGAATTTTCCGCTATCAGGGTTCACGTTCACTGCAAGAATTGAGACATCATATGACCCTATGTGCCCCCAGTATGCCGTAAGACCACTTCCATAACGAACATGCTCTTCGGCGGGGATGCCACGATATTCCACCGTTTAAAATCCCAGATTTAAAGCTTTAATGTGAAGAATGGCGGAATGATAGCGTTGAATAATACATATTACTGACATACCTCACAGTATTGCGTGATTTTGACCTCAGTAGAAGTCATTGTCGTGAATAAAAACCAGGTTTTTGGCGACCGTTAGGCTTAGCATGGCGGTCACATCAGAGCCGCAAAAATTATTAGATTTTGGTTAGGTTAGGTTAGTTTTCAGAGGTTCGGTTAGCTTAGGTGTTTTTTGAGTTCACCACGCCGTTGGGGGGCTCCCCACAGTTGGGCACGAACGCAGCGCTACGCTAGCGCCGTTTGGGATTTTCAGCATATGGGATTCTAAACGGTGGATTCTTAACGGTGGATTCTTAACGGTGGCAATTCGGGATACCCCCTCTTCGGCAACGGCCACTCAATATTACGTATCGGTGGCCTCATGGAATCTACCTTTATTTCCTACGAGGGGGTATTCAGGTTTTGTTGTACTCGTAGTATAATTTGATAAATCAGTTAGGTCCTGGTACGTATCAGTGTCTTGTGGTCTGCAAGAGTGATGAACAGAGTTAATGGCCGCTACTACAGCTTCGTTATATTCCAAAACAAACCCTTACCTGAAATCTGGAAACTGCCTCGCGATGCATAACGTCAGCAAGCAGAGGACCACGATAGAGATACGCATCATACTTGTTTCAGAGGGTTGCGAGGGTAGCGCAGGGCAGTTTCCCAGGCCAAGGCAGTGAGCCCGGCGTACAGAAGTCAGCGTTCTTCTTCTTCTTGATGAAAGGCTGTTCCACGGGGTAATAACGGCACGTTGCTCCTCGAGCGGGATGGCACGTAGTGAAGCCGCCATAGCAACCATTTTGCTTTTTCTTCTTCTTCTGCCAATGAGATAATGGCCGTGAGCCACTAAGGGAGATTGGCCAGGACAAAAGGGGCGAGAGATGTTTGTCTATGTTTGTGCAGTAATGATAGGGGCTAAGGCCAGATCAGATCAAAGTAACTTATGACATATATGACGTGTGATGATTAATACAGGAACTGGATATGCACATATGTAGGAGTATGCGTATGGCGACTATACACGGCCAAAAGGATGACTGTATGAATGTGTATGTACGTGAAAGTGTATGAGAGTAGGAAGGAAGTGCCTAGAAGCGGTTGGAGAGCACGATGCAGGAAGTAAGACCCGCTACCACAGCCCTATGACATAGCGCAGTGTGTGATGCTCCGAGAGACAGCACTGACGCCAATGAGAGTGGGGCTCCTAACAAGCGTAAGGGTGTCCAGATATACCTGCGGCGTAATTGGCCGGACTGAGAGCAGGTTAGCAAAAAGTGTTCAGTTGTTTCATGCTGGCCACAGTGGGAACAAGCAGGGGACAAAGATCGACCAGCACGGTGGAGGTAAAAATTTAGCGGCAGCGCCAGGCATCGAGCTCTCGTCACCAAGACTTCTGTCTGCCTGGAGCTGCAGAGGTTAGGGTTCCACGAAAAGACGAGATGTTCATATGGCGGGCGTGGGGGGGCAGCTCGAGACTTGTGAGCCGTCTGTACCTGGCAACAGAAGTGCGAGCAAGTACTGGGAGGAGAGGAAGAATCTCTCCAGAGAGGGACATTTTAGCGAGGGTGTCAGCGGTTTCGTTAAGGGTGAGTCCGCAGTGGCCAGGAATCCACGTGATTATGACGTTGCGAATATGAGGAGGGGCAAGCCGAACCAAAATGGATACCAATGACTCTGAGGACGCCAGGAAACCCGAGGGCGCCGCCAAGGCTGAAATGACAGACAGGGAGTCCGACAGCAGGATAACTTGTTCGAAGGCAGGAGGAACCCTCCTAAGGGCAAGGGCCATAGCTAAGAACTCGCTGTCAAAGGGTGGGGTAAAGTCAGGAGTCCGTATTCACCAGCCGACTTGAACCATTGGTTTAGTGACGTCGGGTTTAAATCGATCACGTGATCTCTCCGGCAATGAAGAGTGGTTGACCAAAGGGTGACCACAACGCATGCGCACTATTGACATTGGCACGAGATGGTTGAGGGGAGGGAGAACGTAGCAGACGACAGGATTGTGAAGAGGAAGGCTCCCGTTTGTTTTTGGATTATGATGTTAACGGAAGAAAAGTTCAGGCGGCGCTGGCGCTGCTGCAGGTCGCGGCCATCTTCCTGGGGAGAAGAAGAAGAAGGTGGTTGCGGATCGGGGTGTCGGTAATCGTCGGTTATGCGTTATGCCGGTTATGCCTACCTCTGTATTTGTGAATGACAAGCTCTTGATATGGTCGCTAAAAAGAGAGCGTTTGCCATGTTATTTGAAAGGCAGCAGTAGGTATCCTCGCGCAGGTGATCGTTGTGCTTTTGTCGGTGTTCGGTCGTCGATTGTGGATGCGTATAATAACGTCATCCGCATCGACCATCGCTTTTTTATCGTCTGTTGTGCGGCCTGTGTGGTGAACTGCAGCGATCAAGATAGCCTCTCGATTGATGGGGCATTCCAGCAGAGTCTTTTATACGCTTTCAGCCTGATATCATGTTCGCAACGTGTGTACAAGTGCTTGATCACTGTAGGCTATGTAAACAGAAAGAACACTGATGCAAGGGTGACCTTATCCTGACTCCCATACGCATAACTCGACGTGGTACTTTCAACGTGTCACAAATCTGCAACGCGTTAGACCATCTCTTTGCTGGCTGTGTTTCTTTGGAGTGTGACTCCTACGGAAAACGTACTCATGGTGCTGCCTTGTTTACGTCCTCGTCATGTGTATGTGTGTGTGTTTCTTTGTTTGTTTAGCGCTGTTTTCGTCAGTTACCCAGGGTGTCCCTGCTTGTGAGCGTGGAAGTTGCCAGTGTCGTGACCCCCTGTTAGTGCGGTGCTGTGCTTACCTCTGATCTCCTTTATTTCTGCATTTCAGCATATAAGATTATTGTACAAATCATTAAGCACTAAATTGATTGTTCTGTTCAGCCAACAAAGATACATCATTACATTGCGACTGTCTCTTGCGCTGATGAAATTTCACACAGTGGGAACATACCTAATGTATATATATTTGTCCTTACTTGTCATCTGCTATGATGCACTTGACATCACAAACGTAACAATTGCCAAAATAAACAGCCACACTTTAATGCCATTACACTGCATCTGAGCCATTCAGAATTTGTAGTTTATTGAGACTGTGTACACAAAATACAGATGTTAAAATGAACCAAATACCTCGTAAAGAAGGATATCTTATACCGGTGTCAATAGTGGTGTTTCAAGGATGGAACAAACAGGCAAGGACATATGCTCATTCTTTACAAACTTCTCTCTCGACTCCATACTGGCATTGTAAGCAATTTCACTGGCATTATCATCGCACCATTACATGCCAAACCATCACCACCACCAATGCCTAAAAACTCCCCACAGCTCATGCCATGCTATAATACGGCTGCCAACAGCACATCATGCACTAAACAAGCGTATGAAGGCGGAGTAGTTGGTACGAATTCATTCCGCAGCAAAGAGACGTGGACAGAAGGACGACGACTGCATCATTCACTACGATCTTTGAAATCACTTTTCTTTGAAATTCAGGCTTTTTTTTTAAATTTACAAAAGAATTTGCATAGCGATGCAGTTACAGTTATCACTTCACTCTTATACAGATCACTCAACTTTGACTGTGAAATGACATAAGAGGCCTGTGTGATGCCATGAGAAAGATAATCGCCATTGTACAATTGTGTAAACTTATTTATGGAATTTTTACTTCAGCAGCTCTTCACCACTTTCTTGACATTTTTTCTAGTTTTCCAGTCATGCACTAGTTCTCAGACTATTACCAGTTTTCCATGCTTTACTGGATTGCAGACATCCTGAAATACAGACGATGATTCAAGCAACTCAGCAACTGGGCGTTTGAGGCTTACATGTTTGTATCATCCATATTTGTGGCCTGCTTCGACTAATTTTCGTTTACACAGATGATAAAGCTATGAAAAATTATTGCACAGGCTGCATTTCTGCACTGTGTGGTTATGCAGTTTGACTGCGCACCTTTGTACTGAGAGATTGTGCTATCTCTTGAGAAACAACACAGTGGAATACTACAGCAAAGCACACCTAGAGATGCTCATTCTAGCATAAAATCTCAGTGCTACAGCAAACAGCAGCACTGATTATTGTCTGCTCACTTTCTATATTGACCTGTATGATACCGTAAGGGGAAGTCTGCAGTGGAAAATTGGACGCAATGGAAATAAGCTTATACAAAGAAAAGGATGCAACTTGAAATCATCTGCATCTTAGCTACAATGTGCTGTATTACTTTTATTAAAATTTACATGATTGTATATCTTTCTTCTGCAATTTCAGTTATTTTTTTTAGCCACATTGGTAGTTGTCACTTTGCAGAAGCCGACATATTGATCCAGTTGTGTCAGCACAAATCTATGCAACTGAACAGTTTAATGTAGTGAGCATGGTGTACTGTATCATCAAGGACAAAGCCTGGGAGCAGATACATCGGACACAATGCTGAATTCGTGGTAAAATAATGTAGATGCCTCTGCATGACTAACCACCTAACTTCAGTAATGAGTGGTGGACATGCAGAGTCTTCAGGCAACTTCTGGTAATTAATACATGTCATATGGGAGATGGTTTGCAAGATACCTGCACCCAAAGCAACAGTTTCACAGATTCTGGCCATATGCATTACGTTGGCACACCCAAGAAGAGCATGTAACTACTTCGGTCCACTTTACTGAACTTTAGCACCCCTAAGAGTGCCATAGAAAATGTGGGGGGAGGGGGGGGTTCTAAAAAGAAACAGTAGTAGTGTCAATTTCCCATTAAAAAGAAATGAAAAATTCCACACACACAACCACAAGATTTCTGAACCTATGGTAAAGCTAGCTCTTACACAGACATGTTTTTTGTGGGGCATGGCATGGTGTGCCTAAGCTAATGCCAGTCACATATTTGAATAGCAATAATTTTGTATAGCAATTATTTTCTTCACATATGGCATTGAAGAACGGCTTACCTGAAACAAAATAAATAATCAGGTTTGACACATACAGGGTGTCCCAGAAAACGTGTAATTGAATTATAATAAAAAAAAACTACACCACCTAGAGTCCTGCGGTCAATTGCGTTTCTTCTTACTGGGTTTTTGCCACCTCCTCATGTGATTATCGTGCAACGTAAGTTTAATTATGTAAATTTTTGCGAGCTTAAGTCTGAAATTTGCCTAGTAAAGGTCACTTACCCACCCCACCAATGTGAAGAGCGTGTCTAATTTAGTCAATTTAATGATAATTGACAGGGGTATTCAGGAGCTATCCCATTGGAAAAAATAACTGAACATCATGCTCTACGGAGGTCGCACAGAATAGCGCACAATGAATTTTTCAGCGCAATCTTTGTCAGTCCGACGAAAGGAGGTTGGAAACCCAGCCCTCTCCGACATCACAGAAAGAGATAAAACAGGCACGGCTTATCACGTCCGACTTTCGCTGGAATAATGCTTTCCCTCTCCCAATTTTAGGAACTGTTACTTTTTCTACTATCACTCTGTGGGCTGGCTTCGGAACCTCCTTTCGTCGCACTGAGAGCGATTGCGCTCAAAAAGTCATCGCGCGCTATGGTCCGGTGCTCCGAAAAGCATGATATTCGGCTATTTTTTCCGATGGGATAGCTCGTGAATATCACTGTGAATTATCATGAATTTGGGTGAATTCGGCACGCTCTTCATATTGGTGGGGTAAAAAAGTGACCTTTACTTGGCAAATTTCCGAGTTCAGTTCGCAAATATTTACATAATTAAACTTACATGACATTCACATTAGGAGGTGGCAAAAACCTAATAAGGACAAATGCTGTTGACCGCATGATTCTAGGTGGCGTAGTTTTTTTATTATAATTCAATGACACGTTTTCTGGGACACCCTGTATACAATCATACGTCACAGGCATTTGGTGCCAGTCATGCAGTGAAAGCAGTGTGCACGAGACGCCACATATTCACATTTTTTTTCCTTGTGCACCATTGCTCACTTATGTTCTCATGTGACCTTGACAACTAATTGAGCAGGATATCCAGAGTGCACACTTCTATGAAAAAAGTCATCCTTGTGGAACTACGTAAAAGCCTTTATTGTCTGAATATAAACAAAAAGCTCACGAATACAAAGTTGTTGTGATGAATGAGTCCATAGCAGAAATTTTCAAGAGAGGATCTCCAGAATATATGTGCTTATACAATGCAGAAAAGCTGTCAGTGATTGGTCATGGTTATGTGCCTGCAATAGTAATGATGCTTCCAAAAGGTTTGCAGCCTCCTTTAGCACATTGCTGTGTAGTGTCTTTTGCAGAAGCAGCCCTACAAAAGCACATCTACTGTTACCAAATGATAAATCAATATAGAAGTAAGCAGCTGTCCCTTTGAATGTTTTCTAATATAGCAGTGGCAACACGATACCTGAATAACATATTTTTATTGGTCTGTTCTGCTGTGGCATGCTGAAATAAGTAAAACACACATTTCAGTTTCATCTATGCTTGCATGCGAATCCAGGGGAAATGGGGACCTCCTTAGCTTTTGCTCCGGTATTTTCATAATCGGGGAACGTAAAATCTGCTCAGATTTCGTGTTCAGTGTAGTGCAACAACATGCAATATCTCCATGCCTTGATAGTACTCACACAACAGCCGCAAGACGCTAATGCACTTTATGATCAGTCCTATTGCACTGTTAGATGTCTCTGGAGATTAGACACGCTGCGAAGAGATGGTAGATACTGGGATGGTTGATAAGCATGCCAGTGGATAACGCCCCCAATTTCTCCATCGGGGCTCGCAACAAACATCTAGCACGTTATTGCTCTTACTGTACAATGACAGCGGTGCTTACAGTGTGTATCACAGGAGGTGACGCTCATAATGAGCGCCAGCACTACTTATGCTTTGTTTTTGAAGATGCACACTGACGTTGGGCCATCCGCACGCTCTCTCGGTCCCTTAGATTGGTATACGGATTTTGTCCAGTGGCACATGTCGATGTCACTCTCTTTGACCACACTTTGACGGTGCCTTTTACGTTTGTCATGCAAAAGTTCGCAATAGCGCCTTCTAAAAACAACAGCCGCATTTCGTACCCACGGTCAAGCGTTACGCCGTTTTTGTTTACTAACCGTGCATTTAAAACGATTCTGCTTAATTTTTGCCAGTTAACTTCGAATTAGTGCAACATCACCTACCGCAACCAATCTACGATAGTTTTTTCAACACACACGTCCACAGTAGTTGTATACTTAGACCGATGTTAAACTAGCCCCTCCCCTAGTTTAAAATACGTCCCATTCAAATGCATGGGGCTTAAACCACCAGTTAACTGTATTAATCGAAACTTACCCAAGATTTGATGAAAAATTCTTCGTGAACCGCGGATTAGGCCTACCGGCTACCATCGCTTCTGGCAGACTCTGGTGAAATACGCATGCGCTGTGCAGGAAGCTCGCTATGTGCGCCGCCATAGGCTTCACAGCAGCAGGAGGTAGAGCATGGGGATGGGGTGGTGACCCAGGATTGGCGAACGAAATTCTCACGTGATTGATTTAAACCCGACGTCACTAAACCAATAGTTTAAGCACGGTTTAAGTAAGTTGGTGAATACGGACTAGGGAGGCGAACCGGAAACTGGAAATCAAGTTGTGGGAAGTACAAGCCAGCTCCAGCGCGCTCCGCAGAAACCGACGCGTCCGTTACAACAATCAAGTACTGCGCGTAGCGATTTAGGTGGTCCGTTAATGTCCCCTGTAGAGTTGTTAGTGGAAGACGCTTGGCATCCGCATGAAATATCTCGGAGACTTGAATGAAGGGGGCATCCCGGTGAGGACCAAGTACACACACATCGGCCAGAGAGATCCTCAGTGGCGCGAGGAGCTGTTCGGCGAAAAGCAGCTGTGGTGTATTCCTACGGTGCCAACGACGTGTTAGCCAAAGCCGAGTGTCTCTCATCGACTCGTTATTCCCCAACGCAACCGGGTGTTGCCTTTGCGAGAGGTAGCAACAGATAGTAAGAGACCGAAAGCGTTCTTTTAGTGAAGGTAGACGGGCTTCAGAGAGGAGTGCGTCGTTTGCCGTATATTTAGGGAGACCTAAACAGAGCCGTAAGGCCCGCCTCTCTAAGATGTATAGTCTACTCAAGCGCCAGTCAGGAAGAGAAGAAAACAGAACACAGCCGAACTCTAATATAGGTCGGACGTACAGTTTATAAACATATAGCAGAGCAGCCCTGCGCAAACCAATGCGTGGGCTGCAGCAACGATGAAGTATGCTGAGAGCTTTCGACGCCTTAGCGCTCAGGTAGTCGATGTGTTGGGACCAGCACAGAGTCTCATCATACCACACACCCAGGTATTTAAGCTGGCTCACCTGACGGACAGACTGGAGCCCGACCCTTAGATCAATAGAGATGGCCGCATCCAGCGGGAAGACGAGAATAGCAGACTTAGCCACGTTGAGCGACAGATGGACAGAGTCTAACCACGTGGACAAGGTGTTCATATAGGCTTGCAGCTTCGCATACAGCTCTGGCAAAGATGGTGCCGAAGCGAAGAACGCGATGTCGTCGGCATACGTTATGGTGAGAACATCTGGGTCACAAGGAAGAGAGCTCATGAGGATGTTAAACAGTATGGGGGACAAGACCGAGCCCTGGGGGACGCCTTTACTCTGGGGGTATGCTGAGGAGACAAATCGGCCGTCTGAACAGAAAAAGGTGCGACCCGAGAGAAAGTTCGCAATCCAAGTGAGCAGATACGGGGGGGGGGGGGGGTCTAGCAGTCTCTGGAGGAGCACAGCGTGTATGACACTGTCGTATGCTTTGGCGATGTCCAGGGCAACAAGTGCTGAAAGGTGTCTCATCTCCCTTGCAAGGCGAATCTGGCTCTCAATGTTCGTATGGGCAAGCCATATCGAGCAATGAGGGCGAAAGCCTATCTGGTGGGCACCGAGAATGCCACGGGATACCACATGGGAGAGAAGTCGCCGATTGATGATACGCTCAACGGTCTTGCAGAGCACAGATGTTAGAGCGATAGGCCTAATATTGTCTAGCGTAAGGCCATTGGAAGGAACTTTCTTAACGATGACAATGCGCGCCACCTTCCAGGTAGCGGGAATCCATGCATATTGAAGAGACGTATTCACAAGATTCAGTAAAGCCGACCGGTGGTTGGCCCACAGAGATTTCACCGTGGCAGCACAAATTCCATCAGGTCCAGGGGCTGTTCCGGGCAAGGACTGCACCACAAATTCCAACCCATCGGCAGAGACATCGTGGTAGCCCACACAAGAAGAGGGAAGGGCTGATCCGAGGGGCACAGCGTCGAAAAAACGCAATGAGAGACCCTTTGCAATTTCTTCAAGGCGCGCCATAAAATCCGTGTCCGAGAGGACAGTGAGATCTGAGGAGATGGCAGACGAAGAGGAGCGAAGCAAGGCAATATGCCTATGAAGCGCTTTCCTACGATTCGGTGCAGAAAGGAAGGTGTTGCGTCCAGAGTAAAACTCACGCTTTGCTGTAGCAACAGACCGCTTGAAGAGAGCTTTACAAAACTGGTAGTTCTTCCAGTTCACATAGCAGGTGTTGGCAAGCACTTGTTTCCATGCCGCCTTGCGGCGCCTATACGCTCTTGCACAGTCGTCGTTCCACCAAGGCGCACACGGGGATGTAGTCAGCTTCGTAACGCAGAAGGAGGACTGCTGCAGGGACTGGGCGACGGAGGACAGCGTGTGAGATGCCCAGTCTACCGAAGAAAGGCTATCACATTGGGCCAAAAGAGCATCCAGCTTCTGACTCTGCAGTCGGCGGTTATTCGGCGGAGGATCCGAGCGGAGGAGTTACGCGTGGCAGAGCATGGAACCATGAATAGTATGGGGAGGTGGTCGCTGTTGGTAGATGAATCAATGGTCTTCCACGACGACATCTTGGATTGAGAGGAACACAAAGAAAGATCAATAGCAGATCGCGCCAGCCCACGGAGGAAGGTTGAAGAGCCATCATTAGCCACGCACAAATTCCGCTTACAAACCCAATTCCACAAGTCACGACCACGCGCATCCGTCTTAGAGCCCCACATAACATGGTGAGAGTTGAAGTCACCACCGACAATAACCCTCCCAGATGCCTGAGTGACGGCAGAGTCAATAGAGCAGTCTGATAAGAACCCCCGAGGGTAATAAACGTTAATAACAGACAGGGCGTCATTCGGCGAGGACAAGTGGACCCCGAGAACTTCACAGTCCGGCGACGTATGTGTGAAAAAAACAGGAGACGAATGAACCAAAGCAGTAGAAACAAGAGTCAGCAGGCCACCACCCTTACCAGCTGGCCTGTCTAAGCGGTAAGAATGAAAGCCACGAAGAGAGAAAGCACGGTCAGGGGTTAGCCACGTTTCCTGGAGGAGAATCACGTCGGGAGAATAGGAAGAGACTAAGGCGGTAAGATCAGGAAGGGATGCAAAAACGGAGTAGCAATTCCACTGAAGCACTTTAACACTATCCATCACAGAGTATGGAGCTTGCTACAGCATCTGCAAGGACATCGTTGTTCACATTCGGCCGGCCACCTTTTCTGTTCCGCTTTCCTAGGGGACTTTCAGACCCAGACCCAGTCTTAGAGGGAGAGGCACCGCGTTTAGAGAGAGCGGAAGTTGGAGTCATTTCAGTGTCTATGTCAGGGGAAGGACAAAGAGAGATAGGCGTACAGGCTGCCGGGGAGGGGCGATGTGGAGGAGATGTGCGCACTGTTGAAGGCGTTAGGACCTGCTCGCCCTCAGTGGCTGACGGCATAACAGTGGGAGCAGCACGCGTCACGGACGAGACTACAGTTGAGACTACATCCTGCAAAGCAGCAGACAAGGAGGCCAGGAGAGTGTTGATCGAGGAAATTTCATCTCTCAGTTTGGCAACAGCATTATCGACGGCAGAGTTAATCACGGCTGTACTTTTGCATCGATCCCAAAGCGCACGGATGGATGTAGGTTTAGCAGGAGTACGCTACGGTCATTGTTGCCAGACGATACGTGTGAATACGGAGATTCAATGCAATATCTTCTTTTCAAATGGAAAGGTAGAGCAGGGTTATTAGAATAGTTAGAGCTCCTAGGGCCAACTGTGATGTAAAACAGAAAACTGCATGCGTGCTTTGTTTGTAGATGTCTGGAATACAGCATTTAATATTGAAATGTATTGAATATAATATTGAAATTTATTATTGAACGTTATCAGCAGCATTTAATATTGAAATGTATTGAATATAATATTGAAATTTATTATTGAACGTTATTAGCAGCATTTAATATTGAAATGTATTGAAAGTTTAATATTGAAAGTTATTAGCAGAGGCACAAACGAATCAGAGGAAATGGGTGTGGCTGAGGTTAGGTTAGATTAGGTCTGATGAACACGTATTCCATGTGTCGAGAGGGCCCATGTAGACTGTGATCCGGCGTGACTGAGGTTAGGTTAGGTCTGGTGAACACGTATTCCATGTGTCGAGAGGGCCCATGTAGACTGTGATCCGGCGTGACTGAGGTTAGGTTAGGTCTGGTGAACACGTATTCCATGTGTCGAGAGGGCCCATGTAGACTGTGATCCGGCGTGACTGAGGTTAGGCTAGGTCCGGTGAACACGTATTCCATGTGTCGAGAGGGCCCATGTAGACTGTGATCCGGCGTGACTGAGGTTAGGTTAGGTCCGGTGAACACGTATTCCATGTGTCGAGAGGGCCCATGTAGACTGTGATCCGGCGTGACTGAGGTTAGGTTAGGTCTGGTGAACACGTATTCCATGTGTCGAGAGGGCCCATGTAGACTGTGATCCGGCGTGACTGAGGTTAGGTTAGGTCTGGTGAACACGTATTCCATGTGTCGAGAGGGCCCATGTAGACTGCGATCCGGCGTGACTGAGGTTAGGTTAGGTCTGGTGAACACGTATTCCATGTGTCGAGAGGGCCCATGTAGACTGCGATCCGGCGTGACTGAGGTTAGGTTAGGTCTGGTGAACACGTATTCCATGTGTCGAGAGGGCCCATGTAGACTGCGATCCGGCGTGACTGAGGTTAGGTTAGGTCTGGTGAACACGTATTCCATGTGTCGAGAGGGCCCATGTAGACTGCGATCCGGTGTGACTGAGGTTAGGTTAGGTCTGGTGAACACGTATTCCATGTGTCGAGAGGGCCCATGTAGACTGCGATCCGGCGTGACTGAGGTTAGGTTAGGTCCGTTGAACACGTATTCCATGTGTCGAGAGGGCCCATGTAGACTGTGATCCGGCGTGACTGAGGTTAGGTTAGGTCCGGTGAACACATATTCCATGTGTCGAGAGGGCCCATGTAGACTGTGATCCGGCGTGACTGAGGTTAGGTTAGGTCTGGTGAACACGTATTCCATGTGTCGAGAGGGCCCATGTAGACTGTGATCCGGCGTGACTGAGGTTAGGTTAGGTCTGGTGAACACGTATTCCATGTGTCGAGAGGGCCCATGTAGACTGTGATCCGGCGTGACTGAGGTTAGGTTAGGTCTGGTGAACACGTATTCCATGTGTCGAGAGGGCCCATGTAGACTGCGATCCGGCGTGACCGAGGTTAGGTTAGGTCTGGTGAACACGTATTCCATGTGTCGAGAGGGCCCATGTAGACTGCGATCCGGCGTGACTGAGGTTAGGTTAGGTCTGGTGAACACGTATTCCATGTGTCGAGAGGGCCCATGTAGACTGCGATCCGGCGTGACTGAGGTTAGGTTAGGTCTGGTGAACACGTATTCCATGTGTCGAGAGGGCCCATGTAGACTGCGATCCGGCGTGACTGAGGTTAGGTTAGGTCTGGTGAACACGTATTCCATGTGTCGAGAGCGCCAATCGAATGTTCTCAAACCAGGTCCCGATAGTGGTGGACTGGCAAAATTCCGGGCGGTTGCGGCGGCACCGAAAGCGACCGAAAGTGCGCTGGCACGGCTTTGACACTCGTTGGTGGCCACAACGGGGGCACATCATGGTGGTAGGGACCAATCCTTTGTCGTGAATCCATGTCACTGTTTTTTCAGTGTCCGTAAGTATTCGTCCGAGAGTGAAGAGGTTCATGGCGGACAATTGCGGAGCTTCTCGAGATGTGTCGTCTGCTTTACTGTCGCTATGGTTAGAAATGTTATAAAAGTGTGATTTTCTGTGAAATATTGCTGTTGTTTTGTGTAATATATGTTGATTTAGTGGTTACGATGTAAAATACGTCCCCAAAATACGAAGTTTTTAGACAATAAACTCGAAAATTTGTATACTTTTCCTTTTTCCCCCGATAGTGGCGCTCA
Organism: Ornithodoros turicata; assembly: GCF_037126465.1. Lineage (NCBI taxonomy): Eukaryota > Metazoa > Arthropoda > Arachnida > Ixodida > Argasidae > Ornithodoros > Ornithodoros turicata. The sequence continues at coordinate 55,613,481 of NC_088206.1, forward strand.
AGTAGTGAGGAAGGGGTGAGAAATGGATGCCTGGATTACTGTTGTTTGGTCTGCAAGGTCTGCAACGTTGAAGGTTAATTTCGTAGAATAAATTTTAAAAATCCACTTTTTTAAAAGTAATTTTGCCTTGAAAAATATAAGGATTTTACCATCAGCCTCCACGCATGGTGTTTTTGTGGTTTTGTTGCTATTTTTTCTCTCTAGAAGCCGTGGTATCGATGCAAAAGCTTTTCCTTAATCATTTTTTCCAGGCTGTCGGAAGTAGGACTTGTAGTCTGAGCCATGGTAGCGTAGGAGTTGCCACGGCTCTTCAAAGGCTTCTTCTTCCTCTTCTTCTTCTTCTTCTTCTACCAATGAGATAATGGCCGTGAGCCACTAAGGGAGATTGGCCAGGACAAAAGGGGCGTGAGAAGTTTGTTTATGTCTGTGCAGTAATGATGGGGACTAAGGCCAAGTCGGATCCAAGTAACTTATGACATATATGACATGAGGTGACTAATGCAGGAACTGGATATGCACGTATGTAGGAATATGCGTATGGCGACTATACAGGGCCAAAAGGATGGCTGTATGAATGTGTGTGTACGTGAAAGTGTATGAGAGTAGGAAGGAAGTGCCTAGAAGCGGTTGGAGAGCACGATGTAGGATGCAAGACCCGCTACCACAGCCCTATGACAGAGCGCAGTGTGTGATGCTCCGAGAGACAACACTGACGCCAATGAGAGTGGGGCTCCTACCAAGCGTAAGGGTGTCCAGATATACCTGCGGCGTAATTGGCCGAGCTGAGAGCAGGTTAGCAAGAAGTGTTCAGTTGTTTCGTCCTGGCCACAGTGGGAACAAGCAGGGGACAAAGACCGTCCAGCACGGTGGAGGTAAAAATTTAGCGGCAGCGCCAGGCATCGAGCTCTCGTCACCAAGACTTCTGTCTGCCTTGAGCTGCAGAGGTTAGGGTTCCACGAAAAGACGAGGTGTTCATAAGGCGGGCGTGGGGGGGCAGCTCGAGACAGACTTGTGAGCCGTCTGCACCTGGCAACAGAAGTGCGAGCAAGTACTGGGAGGAGAGGAAGAATCTCTCCGGAGAGGGACATTTTAGCGAGGGTGTCAGCGGTTTCGTTAAGGGTGAGTCCGCAGTGGCCAGGAATCCACGTGATTATGACGTTGCGAATATGAGCTGGGGTAAGCCGAGCCAAGATGGATACCAATGACTCTGAGGACGCCCGGAAGCCTGAGGGCGACGCCAAGGCCGAAATGACAGATAGGGAGTCCGACAGCGGGATAACTTGTTCGAAGGCAGGAGGAACCCTCCTAAGGGCAAGGGCCATAGCTAAGAACTCGCTGTCAAATGGTAGGGTAAAGTCAGGGAGGCGAACCGGAAACTGGAAATCAAGTTGTGGGAAGTACAAGCCAGCTCCAGCGCGCTCCGCAGAAACCGACGCGTCCGTTGCAACAATCAAGTACTGCGCGTAGCGATTTAGGTGGTCCGTTAATGTCCTCTGTAGAGTGGTCAGTGGAAGCCCCTTGGCATCCGCATGAAATATCTCGGAGACTTGAATGAAGGCGGCATCCCGGTGAGGACCAAGTACACATACATCGGCCAAAGAGATCCTGAGTGGCGCGAGGAGCTGTTCGGCGAAAAGCAGCTGTGGTGTATTCCTACGGTGCCAACGACGTGTTAGCCAAAGCCGAGTGTCTCTCATCGACTCGTTATTCTCCAACGCAATCAGGTGTTGTCTTTGTGAGAGGTAGCAACAGATAGTAAGAGACCGAAAGCGTTCTTTCAGTGAAGGTAGACGGGCTTCAGAGAGGAGTGCGTCGTTTGCCGTATATTTAGGGAGACCTAAACAGAGCCGTAAGGCCCGCCTCTCTAAGATGTATAGTTTACTTAAGCGCCAGTCAGGCAGAGAAGAAAACGGAACACAGCCGAATTCTAATATAGGTCGGATGTACAGTTTATATATATACAGGAGGGCTCTTAAAAGACCCTCTTCTTCTTCTTCGTCCAATGAGATGATGGCCGTGAGCCACTAAGCCAAAGACATACTCGATGCCTCCTCTCCATCCTTCACTACGTGCATGGACATACTAATTCGAAGTAGATTTATATGTAAGGCGAGTCCGCTCACATTTGTGTGGCTACATGCTGCGTGTGCCGCAGGGTAGGATTGCAAATAATGTCGACTACCTGAAGTTCTTTTGACGTGCGCCAGAAATCTCCGGTACACAGTGCTGGAAGCAACGTGCATGGACATGTTGGGTCACCTGCTTCAGCATGAAGCCTGAGGCTGCTGACGATGACATGCTTCCGTGGCTACAAGCGTGACTGTGATTGGAGGGACTCCTGAAGATTTGCGTTACCTCCCACACAACCACCGATGTCCAGAGGACGTCCTGAAATGGTCAGAATAAATAGAAAGAAATGATGACATAAATAGGATGCCTTCTGGATGTCTATTTGCGATGTCCGTTGGGACAATAAAACCACACATCCTGCAGTTATCCTGTGGCTCATGTCTCATGTCAAATCAGAATTTGCGATTGAAATCATGTGGTATGAATTCCCTAAGTATGTGGTGAGTGTAATTCTCTCCCGACTTGCATGCCACATTAATAATACAATGTACGTATTGTATAGAAAAAGGCAAAATAGCTTGAATAAATGAAATCTCATTGTTTTTTCTTACAAACAAACAAACAAACAAACAAACAAACAAACAAATGAAATCGATCCACAAGATAAATTGTATGTGCCACATTATGGCTAAGCTCTATTGACATGCTACGCAAATATTTAAATAATTAGCCCAAAACACATTTTATTTCCGATTACTTGATTTTATGTGTTTACGTAGTTATACATGTGGATCTCTTGGATGATTCATTCTTACTGGCATGAAGCATGCTCCAACAACACCGAATATCCACTGGATGTACGATTAATGTCCTACCGTCCGGATTCGGATTCGTCTGTCTCATGGATATCCCTCTGATATCCAGCGTGGATGAAGAAAATAAAGCGCAGAAGTGATATCCAGAGGATATCCAGAAACGGACATGCGCGGTGATCTACGCCCCGACAACACATGGCAGTCCTAAGGATGTCCCATTTACCTCTGAAGCTGGATGTTGGAATATCCCAAGGATAACGAGTTTCGTCCGACATACGTATATGTACGCTCACAGATCCAGTGGAGAAAGGAATCCTCTCGGACGTCCGACAGACATGTTCTGGGCTGCTTGCCCCTGACATCCTTTCTTTTTTCTTTTTTGTCTGAGATTCAAGCTCTTGATGTGACATATTTAGTGAAACTACCATCTTTTTTACCGTTTATGTGGATCAACAGTTAAGAGTTAAGGGACAACATGCCGTGACTCAAACCGGAATCAGATTTTTCATTATTTTCGAGACATAGCTGACAAGAAAAAGTGACGGTAGCTGTGAGAGTATAATCCTCTGTGAGAATATAGTCCCCTCCCCTTCAGTTATTGTACCCTATAAACGCGACTTCCCTCTTTCGGAAACATCAAAGAACTAGCATATTTCTTAGAATATTCGAACTTGGCAAGTGCGCACAACACGTCAGCGAACCGACACAAACTGAACAACGACCAATGAGAGCCGATAAGCGATTGCTAATATGGTGGATGCTTCTTTTTTTTTTTTTTGCCGTGATGAAACATCTTCGGCCGTAATGAAATGTTACCGTTGGAAAAGTTCGCCAGGTTGTGGGTGTAGCATTTACTGTGTTAACCATTAGTTTAATGTTGTTCAAGAATTCCGTTTGGTTAATTAAATTATTCACATTAATAATATAGCATGTGTGCATTAAAATTAAGAATATATTATGTATGTTTTATTAGGCGCATTAGCCTGAAGAAATGTCCATAAAACGTCCCTCACTCGTCCGCTTAACGTTAATATGGATATCTTTTGCACGTCCCAGAGGACTCCTCCTTTCTCTGACATGGACATGTCAGCGCACATATATTGGACGAAATTCGTTATCTCCAAGATATCCCAACGTCCAGCTTCAGACGTGCATCGGATATCCCTAAGACAGCGGTGTGTTGTTGGGCTGGATATCTGTTCACTCTGTTGGACGTCAAAGACGACTCGTCCTTTCTCTCACTTGGACCTGTGAGCGTGCATACATCGAACGAAACTCGCTATCCCCAGGACATCCTAACATCCAACTTCTGACGTACATCGGATGTCCATAGGACAGCCTTGTGTTATTGGGGATATGGTGCCACCACCATCAAGGTGTCACATCCCAACGTCCATTATAGACATTCAAGATGTGTCCTGTGAACGGTGGAAGACCCATCACCAGCGGCATAAACAGCGACCAATCATCACGAGGACAGAGGTCACCTCTGCCTCAAATGATACCGTAATAATGGTACCGTCATGTTACACGTAAGGTTTGTCTGTCTAGTGTGGCAACATGCTGCACGTGCCGTAGGATAGGACTGCGGATAATTTGGACTATCTGGGATTCTTTTGGCGTGTGCCGGAAATCTCCGACACACGGTGCTGGAAGCAATGTGGAAGAGGCTCAGTGGGAGAGGCTCTGTGTTGGGGCTCAGACAGACAGACAGACAGACAGACAGACAGACAGATGCGGGCTGGGGCAGAGGTCCTCCCCCACATTCCTACCGACTTCTGCCCCAGCGCGCGTCTGTCTGTCTGTCTGAGCCTGTGTAAAGTGGGCTCGTGAAGAGCAGAGAAAGGGGCATTCGACGCTTGGGCGGCTTGGGCTCGAAGCAAGAGGTTCAACTCGTTGGCCTTTGGGGCCTTTGGTTTACTGGCGTCATTTCTAACTTTTCTGGACCTACCTTCCTTTAGCTGTCCCATTTCAGAAGTTCTATTACTCAACACCAGGTTTTGTAACCCATCAGAGGATGAAGACGCAAATTTTATGTATCTTCTGATATTGTAATGTGATTCGCAATAATCATGAAATAATTGTTGTGGTATATAATTATTGTAAGCAATAGTGATCTTCGTAGTACTTCATAATTATGGGACAATCACGATCATATAATGTTAAAAATAATTTGTCGATTGAACATCATAGAATGCTATTAAGTAAAAAGAGCAGTAGAGCGCTCCTCGATGAGTATACAAACTGGGTCCATGAGTGATCTTGTGTATATTTTATTCAGCGTTTATCAGATGCTGGCTTCCGAGAAGATAAAATACGGAAGGCGCGATAGACTGAAACCCAAGGAAGAGATTACCATGGCAATCCTCGATATGATCCTTTACCACAGTCCTCGTGTTCGCTAGCACACCCCATTTTGCCACCCGCCCTTCTGTCAGACAACGTAACCGTGCCTCTTGAGACTGCTGTCAGGAAAAGCATTTACCTGTAGAGGACGGTGGTCTTCCTCTACATGAGCCCCGACCGGCGATGATGGTATGCCACGGAGAGGCGATGACGGTGGCCTATCTCCATGGCCGCGCCGGTGGAACTGAGGCAGGTGCTTCAGGCGCGTGGCCATCTTCGTCATTGTCCACGGCCCGCTACACTGCTCCCCCTCAGACGCGGAGCGGCGATAAGAAAGATGGAAGAATCACGTCTATACCGGAGGGAGAGAGCGAGAGCGGCCGTGGATGACGTGCACTACTGGACGAATTCGCGGGACAGCAGAATACCCGTTGCGTGAAGCGCTCGATGAGCGAGGCAGATGAAGGGCGAATGGTTGGGCGTCAGAGTCGTGGCCTGGGGTGCCGCAACCGGCACGGGAGCGTGAGCTCATAGGGTCCCAGGAAGTGATGCTGCGTACCCGTGAGGACTGCCGTGAAGACTGCCGAGACGCTGGCTAATGCGGGCCGTGGCGTCGGCGGCCGCGACTGCCGAAACCAGCAGGCGAGCACTTTGCTCTGTTGTCGCGGCCGGCGGCGAATGTGCGTCGAGAGGCGGAAGGGAAGTGGCGGGTAGTGAGTGTGCCGGGGTCCGTGCACAGCGCAGGGCGGTCCTCGGGATCCGTCAAGCGATGGTTGGTTAGAGGATCGCATGCCCAGTGACCGGTTGGAGCGTTGCATGGTCGTCCGAATCGGTACCGTGGAGGGGGGCAGTACGTAAGCGTCGGCGCGTCAGTCGACAGGAGAAGGGCAGTCGTGATGCTGTCGTCGTGAGCCGGACGGTGAAATGCTTCACGGCTGCAGAGGTGGGCCGGGCCATGCTGGACGGTGAGGCCGCAGACGGAAAGGCGCCGGGTACGTTAACGGTGGGGTTTGCAGGCGGTGGGTCCAAGTATAGGGCGCTGTGGTAGTGCCCGTCGAAGGCGTCGTCAGGAATTTGGGATATTAAAGAGCAGAATTGCTCCGAACATGGTGTTCGTTGTTCGGGTCACCAAATGTAGAGGACGGTGGTCTTCCTCTACATGAGCCCCGACCGGCGATGATGGTATGCCACGGAGAGGCGATGACGGTGGCCTATCTCCATGGCCGCGCCGGTGGAACTGAGGCAGGTGCTTCAGGCGCGTGGCCATCTTCGTCATTGTCCACGGCCCGCTACATACCTACTGGCAGTGTTCTGACTGACCACCTCTACGTGGCAACAGGCAGGGTCCTTATTAAGAAATTTCGCGTGGTTAACAGTCGTCAAAGGGTGATGAAGAAATAAGCGATGGCAGTACGTGATACTGGTGCATGTTGACCTTTGGAGGGGTCTTTACGGCACAGTGGGTGATGCGCGACGGTTTAGTTAAACCCCAAGGAGACAACCACCTATCTTCGTCGTTCGCCTGACAGAAGAAGCAAAAAGGTGCTGAGCACGCACGCAAGGTAACTTCACCTTCCCTTGCCACGCGCTGCCAGGATCATTTTATTTTGTCCACTCGAAACCGAAAGTGAAACTAACAAGATTTGCGCTCGACGCACAAAGGTCCAATCCAACATAGCCCCCCCCCCCCCACCCCGCGTCAAGCAAATCTGGAAGATGAAAAAAACATCAATAAAAGTCTCTGAAGCCGAAGCCTTTGGCACACACGGCATTCTTTGCGTGTGGCACTGGTTTTGTCAAGGCGTCAGCTATCATGTCTTCGGTGCGTAGAAACGACAGTTTGAATTGCCCAGTTTCGACTTCATTCCTCGCGAACAGGTACTTAAGTTCGAAGTGTTTACTCCGTTGGTGAAACGTCGGATTCTCAGCTATTTTTATCGTTGACTGGTTGTCGCATCGAACTTCTAATACGTCTGTTCCGTAACTGTTGAGTCCAACTTCCGCCATGAAGGTTTTGAACCATTTGCCTTCCCTGAGGGCCTCCACAAGAGCGACGTATTCAGCCTCGCAAGTTGAGAGAGCGACGAGCTGTTGCCTGGACCGCCAGCTGACCGCTCCCCGTGACAAGGTATAGACATAGGCGCTTCTGGATCTTCCTGTGCCGTTTTCGTTGAAGCTCGCGTCTGTGTACCCTGAAATTGGCTCCTGACACGCAGCGTAAGTTATTCCTACGTCACGGGTTCCCTTTAGGTAACGAAGTATTCGTTTGGCCACTCGGCAGTGGTTTTGCGTGTGGCTTGAATTAAACTGGCTCAAGTAGCTAGTGGCAAATGCAATATCCGGTAGGGTACCTTGAACCAAGAACATCAAGCTGCCTACGAGAGTCTGGAACGGAACATTGGGGCTACTCTCGACAACTTCAGGTTCTGCGTTTTCATTCTTCGGACATGCATCCATTGGCGTTTTGACTGGCTTACAGTATTCCATATTAAAACGTTTTCAAATCTCGTCGATGTACTTTGTCTGGCTAATGGTCAGCGTCCTCCGCTCTTTATCATGCTGTACTTGAATCCCTAAGATGTAAGTGGGCTCTCCCGGGTCCTTCAGTTCCACTTCTCTTGCTAGGTTCCTAATTGAGGTCTGTAGGAGAGTCTGGGAGGTAGCCATCATAAGCATGTCATCGACATACACACTAAGAATCACTCTTTCATGTCGTCCTTTGGATAGTACATAGACACGTCTGTCGGCTTCGAGTCTTGTGTAGCCCTGTCTCCTCAGGATACCATCAAGCGTCAGGTACCATGTTCTACCCGATTGCTTCAATCCGTAGAGTGCCTTTTTCAAGAGACAAACTTTGCCGTCTGACGCAGGGTATCCCAAAGGCGGTTCCATGTAAACCGTTTCTTCGAGCGTTCCATGTAGGTATGCCGTTTTGACGTCCAGTTGACGCATTACCATATCTTCCTCCAATCCGATAGCGAGAAGTGTTCGTAGACTGGTGAGCTTAACTACCGGTGAAAAAGTTTCAAAGTAGTCCACGTCTTCTCTTTGCGAAGCTCCCACGGCCACAAGACGTGCCTTGTACTTGTCTATCTGACCTAATGCGTCCCTCTTGATGCGAAATACCCATTTTGACTTGACGACTTTCATGTCCGGTTTCCTTGTTAGTAGTGTCCAGGTGTTCATGTGATGGAGAGAAGAAAGTTCCTGTTCCATGGCTTCGATCCACTGTTCCTTTTGTGGTGAGCGCATCCCTAGTAAAAAAAACAGCCCGGATCCACTGTGGAACCAGCCTGGAAAGGCCATCCCAGGCTGGGGCTAGGCTGGCCAAGGCTGTTTCCATGCTGGGTCTAGTGCTGTTTGATTTCCATTCTCAAACAATCCAACTTCCACTCTGAAACCAGGATGGTTCCCTGCTGGAGCCGAGCTGGAAATGAGATATTCCAGCGACTACGCTGGAATGTGCGAGATTGTTCACTGTGAACACTGTGAAGATAATGTTGGCTTATATACGGGGAAAAAAAGCCGAAATTAATTTCACAAATGTGTGCAAATAATATATGCCCAAATATAATCAAATAAATAACATAATAAAATAAATAAAATAATAAAATAAATAAAAATAAAATAATAAAATAAATACCCAAAGGTTTGCAATGCATGGAGGTAAGAAACTAAGGAGATGCCCTAAGCGCCTCTCCCAATGCAAGCGAGCGTGCTGTGACCCGCGCATGGCATTGTGGTTAGTTGCCCACACACGTGACCCATAAACGTCACGGCAAGACGTCATAAAACATGGCGTCCTCCATGTCCGCGGCGTATCTTACCTGAATACAGAGACGAGCTGCGGCCGAATAACTTGTTTCCGCTTTCATAACATATTTGGAGCTCGAAGTTATCACACCCGTTGAAACACAAGATAGATCATCTCAGTGTGGAAGCAATGGATCACTAAATCGCTAGAAGATATACGTACGTCATCGTGACATTGCCTGGCTTCTCTTCTGTTTTGCTATTTTGCTGCGATTTATCACGCGGCAAATGTTGAAACAACCCATAACCTTCAAAGTATTGTGCGAATGGACTCCTTGAAGGTAAGGCGTTTGCTGAAGATGAAGTTTGCTAAACTTCAAAGCCTCCGCGCAGACCGCCATAACGCCGAAACATGTGGGGATCACGTGACCGGGCAACTAGATGGGCGTGGTATTGCCAGGAGCGACCGCTAGAGGGGTCCCACGGCCTTCCGATCTTTTAGCCCTCTCCTTAGTTTCTTACCTCCATGTTGCAATGTTATGCACAGAACTCCACGTACATGAGTAGATTGCAAAAAAAAAAAAAATATATTGTTGATTAGCTTCACATTGCGAAACGTGAGCTTTCCCGGTTTGTCAAACCGAAACTTTAGCCATAATGCTCTCATCGTAAAATGCGACCAACCGCCATCGGCATTAACTCAGAATCTGCTTTGAACTGGGAACGTCGGTTGTTGTGTTGGCGTCGCAGCCTGGTAATTTAGGTGTTTCCTCCTGCATTTCACCTTCGCCGACCATATAAAAGCGTGAACGTCTTTGCATTTGTGTAGTCGTGTGCTCTGTTATGCATTTTGTTCCTGAATCCGTGCACGAGCTCTATTACGACAAAGGGTAAGCGGCGTGTGTAGCACGGTTGATCCCCAAGTCCTAAATCTGAACCAAGAGGTGCAGTAGTGACCCGATACTTATCTATATGTAGTTATCTGAACTGCCTTCACGATGTGTCATTGTCCCGCTTGCACGGGACGGACTTTGTCGGACAGTTAAATGAAAACGAGCGATTGAGAAGTGACCTTTGTGATTTCGCACATGCCAAACTTTGCATCAAACTGTCACATTATCGTCTCATAGTGTTGCCACTGTTGCTGCATGTACACTATTTGTAGTATGTCTATTATCATACCTGTTATGGGGTGTTAGTTATTGTTGTTAAAATAAATATTTGAATTTATTGCTGATTGTCACTTTATTCATTTGTTATAGTGTGTTTCCAATTTCTGTTTTGTGTAGCAATTTATCTTGTATAAGTTGCTTCTACTTGAGCGGAACCTCCTGCCTTGGAGCATAAGTTCCAGCAGAAGGTACAGGCTGAAGTGGAAGCACTCCTACATCGGGACCCGATAATCCGGCTGGAGACACGCTGCATATCCAGCCTTGTTCCAGCCTGCGTCCACTGTGGAACCAGTTCTAGACCAGTCTTTCTCCGGCTGGATGCAGCCTGTTTCTAGCCTGGTACAAGCCCGTTTACAGGCTAGATCCAGTCAAATTCCAGGACGGAACCAGCCTGTTTCCAGGCTAGATCCAGTCATATTCCAGGCTGGAACCAGTCCAATAATCCAGCTGGAATTGTCACTGCATTTCCAGCTGGAATTTTTACTAGGGATGGCTTCGTCATAGGATTGTGGGTCGGTTTGCTCATCCGTCAGCATTTCACAGTAAGTGACCTTTCTTGGGTCAACTTGTAGACGATTAGGTGGTCTACTTAACCGGGCAGATCGTCGTAACGGGGGGCTTGGAGAAGCCTCGTCGGTGTCAGTAGTCTGATCTCCCTCTGAAGTATGGTCATCATGTCTATCAACGCTGTCTTCGATGTCCGCGGGATCTTGGCTTGTGTCTACGTGCTCTGCACTGGCAGTCTCTCCGATGATTGGGACGGCAACAGTTCCTTGCTCCTCTGTCATTGCGCTGAGGCGCTGGGAGTCATAACGAAGGTCGTCTAACCGTTCAGGTATGTACGAGCCTGCATCCAGGAGGGTTGACCCGCGTTGCTCTTCGATGAACTTGAAGTCTCTGCTTGCGAAAAATTCACCTTTTGTTGGGTCGTAGAGACGGTAGGCCTTTTTATCGTGGCAGTAACCCACGGAAATGGCTGGTCTGCTTTTCCTGTCCAGTTTGGTTCGTTGCTTTTCAGGTATCCATGCGTATGCGAGGCATCCGAAAACCTTGGAATACCGTACAGATTGATATCTGCCTGTATAAACCTCTTCTGGGACATTTCCGTTAAGGATGCGTTTGCTGCAACGATTTCTGACATACGACTAGGAAGCATTGAGGAGGCTATAAGGACGCACCGACTCTCATCGCTGGTAAGGAAATGGAGGATCTTGATCGCATAAGGAAATTTCGAAGTCAGGCCAGGTCGTGGATAACCCGAACGGTGAATGATCTGAAGACGCTTTTGACTACGACCCCTCTTCCCAGAGAGCAACTGAAGCAAACCTTGACGGTTCTGGAAACGAAGTGGGCTACCTTGAAAGAAAAGGACCGGGAGGTTCAGGGTCTCATACCGGAGGAATTGATAGAGAGCGAGTGTAATTCCTGCGATCAATACCTCGAGTCAGTCACTGCGATCAAGTTTCAAGTGTGTTCCGCACTAGACTCCACGACCGCATCCCGATCTTTGGCTCCCGCAAGTGACGGCGTTAATGCTACGGGACCTCAACGATCCTCCTCAGGAGATCGGAGTCACTCTAGCGGAGTCACTCTACCGAAGCTGTGGATCGACACCTTTAGCGGCGACCTATCTAATGGCAGGGGTTCTGGGACCAGTTCCGTGCGAGTATTCATGAAAACGAACGTCTCACTGATGTCAACAAGCTGAAGTACCTGGTTTCTCTCGTTTCTGGGCCAGCAGCCCGTGCCATTGAAGGTCTCTCAATTAGCGATGAGAACTACACGACTGCCGTGGTGGACATACTTCAGAAGCGATTTGGGAAGGACGACCTTCTTGTGACCAAAAATATGGGGCGCCTTTCCGAGCTCAGGACTGTTCGGTCCAGCACCGACGTAAAGGGGTTGCGTGAGCTCGACGAGACTGTTACAGTGCGCATCAGAACCCTGGAGAGCCTAAATGTTACGACAGCACAATACGCAATTCCGCTTCGGCAGGTCATCTTGAAGAAGATTCCCAGAGACCTCGAAATGGACCGAACCAAGGACAAAGGCAAGGACACCAACGGCGACTCTTTATCATCCCTACTAGATTTCCTGGAGAGTGAGATTGAATGTCGGGAACGAGCCCGAAGGGAGGCAGATGACGTTCCCAAGCGCAGGGAGCTCACGAGCTCCCGTGTTCCTGCAATCCTGTCGTCTTCCTTAACACTCCCCGGCGCGGAAGTACAAGTCAATCAGCTTCCAATTTGTAGAGAAGTTGTACTGGCCGGCTTACGGTTTTCCCTCCTGGCAAGTTGATTCTACAGGATCTGACCCTTCCATCTGGGCTCTGTGTTACGTGACTTACACGTCCTAGAGGCCACGATGTTCGCGGCCTTGACTCTGCAGCAATGAGTACTAGGTCCCCGACGGCGACGCTGTGTGATGGTACGGGCTTGCAGACGTTGGCCGATCTCAGGAGGAGGATGTACGTTTTAACCCACTTCTTCCAGCATTGATGAGTCAGTTCTACCCGATACATCCACCGTTGTCTCAACTTTTGCGCTGTAGATGTTGTTCCTGCTTCGGGTTCGCGACACGGAAGCGCGGTGAGCCTTTGCCCAATCAGAAAGTGTGACGGCGTGACGGCAGAAAGATCGTCTGGATCTTCGGACAGATACGTCAGAGGCCGAGAATTCATCACCGCCTCCACCTCTGTGAGAACGGCAGAGAGTTCTTCGTAGCGGAGGGCGCTTCGACCCAGGACTGTACGCAGGCAGGTTTTGGTACTGCGAATCAGGCGTTCCCAAAACCCACCCCACCGTGCTCCTCGCTCCACTATGAATTTCCAGGTGATCCAAGTTACCTTGCGTGCGTGCTCAGCACCTTTTTGCTTCTTCTGCCAGGCGAACGACGAAGATAGGTGGTTGTCTCTAGAGTCACTAAATAAGCTACGCGTCAGAGTATCGACACTGAGCCGCCATGTTGTTTCGGATGACCTCCAGCCCCACCTCTATTTTGGCAGTAGAAATAGAAGAAGGTGAAGTTCAGCAGTGGAAGAAGACAACACTTCGAAGAGCGCTAAATGGATGGCGCTGGAGGTCATCCGAAACAACATGGCGGCTCAGTGTCGATACTCTGAAGCGTAGCTTATTTAGTGACTCTAGTTGTCTCTTGTCTTGATCTCCTCGGGGTTTAACTAAACCGTCGCGCATCACCCGCTGTGCCGTCAAGACCCCTCCAGAGGTCAACAAAGGTTATGGGCCCAGAAGGCCTCTAGTTGCCCAGAAGGTTTCAAGCCGCAAACTGCATCGAACACTACTAAGGCAAGTCACGAGGAGAAGCAGTCAAGATGGCGCAAGGAACACCCGGAACGTTGAATCACCTGGAGAAGCTCGAGGGTAACAACTACCCGACCTGGCGATTCAAAGTCATGGTTCTTCTCAAGACAAAGGGCTTTTGGTCTACACTTGAAAGCGACCCTCCCGTTGACGCAACCGAACGACAGCAATGGGACAAGAACGACATGGAGGCAACCAACATAATTGTCCAGACATTGTCCAGCACCCAAACGAGCTACGTGATCAACCAGACGTCTGCAAAGGACATCTGGAAGAAATTGGAACAAGTCAACAGGGGGCGCATATTGGAAAAGAGGATCGTGTTGAAACGAGAGCTGAATGGTATCCACTGGTCGAAAGAAGAGAGCGCAGCGCAGTACATGCACCGAGTCGCATCCATATGCGAACAGCTTCGAGCCTTAGGCGAACACTTGGACGATGCAGAAGTGTCCACTATTGCAATCCAAGGTCTACCCCCGTCGTATTATACGGAGTGGCTAGAGGGTTTGATATTTGCGCCTTGGCAGATGTCACTCTCGAAAAGGTTAAATACGCCATTATCCAAGAAGAACGGCGTCAGGAGAAGCAAAAAGGTGCTGAGCACGCACGGAAGGTAACTACACCTTCCCTTGCCACGCGCTGCCAGGATCATTTTATTTTGTCCACTCGAAACCGAAAGTGAAACTAACAAGATTTGCGCTCGACGCACAAAGGTTCAATCCAACAGTGCACAGGGGAGAGTCTTTCTTGTATTCATTCCAGCTAGCCGAGAAACTGTCTCATATTTTTTCCCCATGGCGAAAGAGGTGACGACGTGCTTAGTGTGCCTTCCGAGCCATTTGCGTCTTCAAAAAAAGAGTTGTGTTGTTGGCTGGAGCAATGGCGTAGATGTCGGCATAGCTTTCGCGTCCCGTGTTCGATCCGCGGACCAATACCTTCTGATATTAAAAAAAAAAAAAAACATGTCAAGTGAGTTTTTAGAGTAATAGCAAGGCGAGAACTTCACAATGTTCTCCCTGGATGGCTTATTAATGCCGTACTGGCACTATGGCATACATTGCTGCGATGTTTTGCTTGAATTGTGGTACTGCTGTATATTGGTTCCGACCTACTTCACCGATACAGGAAGTCCCCGATTTGTACAGTGCCAAGGTGGTAGCATTAAGGAACAACAAATGAGAAAGCATCTTTAACCAATTCCTTTAACCAAGATCTTTAACCACTATCTTTACAAATTTGTAAAGTAGTGGGAGATGCAGGATTAATGCTGAATGCTGAATTAATGCAGGTGAGTAAGGCTGTTGAAAATGCTGTTTCACGCGTAATCCTTGTGTACCAGATTGCGAATAAAAAATGTGCGGCAACGGGTTTAAGCCAAGTGTTGTTGGTCTAGACCGGAACCCGGTCCGCGCCCAAATGCAAACGAACTGTGGGATCAGAATCCGGCCTGCAGGCTCCGGTTTTCGGGTTCCCTGACTTGAAAAACATGACTGCCTAACCCGGGTTGGGTTGGGTTTGAGTTTTCGGGCCAGTGTTGTCAGTTGCCGTGTCCTGCTGGCCCTACTAGGAATGCTAGCTTCTGCTTCACGTGCCAACAACCACTTTGCCTCGGCAAATTCCCGCTACGACCCGCTACTACCGCTACCGCGCTATGGCGGTACCGCTACCATGTAAATGGTGCGCATGCGTCGTCATCTTTTTCTGAAATGGACCATTGATTGACAAAAGACAAAGAAAAAGATGACGACGAAGACGGTATACTGCGCTATAAACGGCATCGTAATCGCACCGTATCTCGTACGAAATTTATTTATAGATGTCACCGGGAACTTAAATAATTAACTTCTTTAACCAACAATATGCGCCATATTATCCTAAAAGGTCTAGGTTCAGCCTTATTGGCTGGGGTGTCCCATGTTACCCATTCACAGGTGCGATCCCACAACTGCTGGACGCGGGAACTTTTACCTGCTGCGTTTCCGCCCTGGGCCGGTTCGCCCCTCCTTAGACGCCCTGGTGGTCCTGGACTCCTCCAGGAACGCCATGGTGACGTCCATCTTAGTGCGGACACCCGATCAACATGGGGTGGCACGAGACATCGATCCCAACCTCAGGTTGTCCTCTAGACCCGGCCTCCAAGTAGCTGGATTACAGGAGCGTGCCACAACTCCCAGCCGCTAATCCACCAGCTATTTCGGATATTTGAGGGATACATTTCATATTTAAGGTTTACGTAGATCAATGTTATGTAATTCACACGTAAACGCTGCATTAAAGGCGCATCTCTTTCGCATAATTCTTCTTGATTGTTTAGGATTTTGAAGTTTTTTCTTTTTTTCTTTTTTTTCGCCCGCCTTGGGAGTTGTGGCAATTCTTGCTGACTACTCTGGAGTTTCTTGGATCTCAGCTTAGATTTCTTTTTGATTACGACATAGGTAATCCAGAACCCGTGACTCATGTGGCCGGACCGCGGTACTGCCGCGGTATGTGTGCAGTACTTGAAGTGTCATTGTTCTGCGAAGAACAATGTGTGCTCTCTGCCTGATATGTGCAGCGGTTTTACCAGCGGAGCAAAACGATTGCAAGGTATTAAGGTGTATTCGTGGAATGGTGAATATATTTGTGTTGTCCAATCTCGAAAAGAGTCTTACGATCCGTTAGAGGTACATATTCTGTGATGGCCGGTAAATTACACACGATAACTGCCACTACCGCACCTCGAATCATCTTCGTGCGTGGCCCAATCCACACAAGGACAATGGTTGTCCTGGGATGGCGTCGTTTTTAATGCGTTAGCATTAGGAGTGTCAAAATGGAAAAAGCTTTATGTATGTGTGGTGTGTTTGTGCATGAGATGGTGAAGCCTCGCCGAGACATAGGTATAAGTGGTCATGTAAAGGGATATAAGAGGGTAAATGTAAATGGAGGTAAATGATTTGAAGTTGAAATAGTTGAAGGTAATTAAGTAAGAGGTAAGAGTAATTGAAGATAGTTGGAGGTAATTAAAGGCAATTAAAGCAAGAAAGTGGAGTTTAAAAGTAATGAATGTAAGATATATGTAATTAAGAGCACGTAAGCACGTCAAAGCCAAGGTCAAGACCTTGTAGCGCCCTCTGTGGACGCCATCATGATGACGACGACGCAATAAACGCGCCGGCCAGTTGTTACCTGGCAGGTGCACAGCACGGACCTATGTTCCTTATTATCTGCTAGGTATCCACAAACTTGGTGACCCGACTCATGGACACCGCCGGGACACAGAGCGGCCTAAGCGGTCAGGGTGAAGCTTCCGACGTATCGTCAGGCCCAGCTGTCCTACAAACCATCCAGCAAGCCCGCCTCCCGCCTTTTTGGACCAAAAACCCAAAAACTTGGTTTCGTCAAGTTGAGGCACTCTTCCACGCCCGCCAGATCCAGAGTCAAATGACTAAATACTGTGAGGTACTCCCCTTGATTCCTCCTGACCTGGTTGACGACATCGATCGATTTACGAGGTGGCCCGAAGCAGTCCCGCTGACCGATATCACCGCTCAATCAGTCGCTGAAGCTTTTGTCGCATCATGGATCGCGCGGTTCGGATGCCCCTCCATCGTGACCACCGACCGCGGACGGCAGTTTCAGTGCTCACTGTTCACTGCCCTTCATAGGTGGGCATTTTGGTGGAACCTCACTCGCCCTCACCCTCACGGCCCTCACGGGCGCATGCCCTCACTCGCCCTCACCCTCACGGCCCTCACAAGCGCAAGCCCCCACTCACCCTCACCCTCAGGGCCCTCACGGGCACATGACCTCACTCGCCTTCACTCTCACGGCCCTCACGGGCGCGTGCCCTCACTCGCCCTCACCCTCACGGCCCTCACAAACGCAATCCCTCACTCGCCCTCACCCTCACGGCCCTCAAAAGCGCAATCCCTCACTCGCCCACACCCTCACGGCCCTCAGGGCAACATGCCCTCACTCACCCTCACGGACACACGCCCTCTCTCGCCCTCACCTCACGGCCCTCAAATGTGTGCCTTTACTGGCCCGCGGCTTATTCGCGGCTAACACTGCCAATGTGTCCCACAAAGAAAATTTTTCCCCACAAGGAAAAGTGTCCCACATGGTTACAGATATGGTTCTGGCACCGCGATAGGAGCCTTTCCGGTTGTTTTAAAGGGCTGTTGTGTCGCGTCCTTCGGGTATTCGGGGCTAACGCTATCAAAGTCCCTGTGGGAAAGTGTCCCATACGGTTACAGATATCGCTCTTGCACCGCGATAGGAGCCTTTTCGGTCGTTTTAAAGGGCTGGTGTGCCACGTTCTTCGGGTGTTCGCGGTCAACACTACCGAAGTCCCTGTGGGAAAGTGTCCCATATGGTTACAGATATCGCTCTTGCACCGCGATAGGAGCCTTTTCGGTCGTTTTAAAGGGCTGGTGTGCCACGTTCTTCGGGTGTTCGCGGTCAACACTACCGAAGTCCTCGTGGGAAAGTGTCCCATATGGTTACAGATATCGCTCTTGCACCGCGATAGGAGCCTTTCCGGTCGCTTGAAAGGGCTGGTGTGCCACGTTCTTCGGGTGTTCGCGGTCAACACTACCGGAGTCCCTGTGGGAAAGTGTCCCATATGGTTACAGATATCGCTCTTGCACTGCGATAGGAGCCTTTTCGGTCGTTTTAAAGGGCTGGTGTGCCACGTTCTTCGGGTGTTCGCGGTCAACACTACCGAAGTCCCTGTGGGAAAGTGTCCCATATGGTTACAGATATCGCTCTTGCACCGCGGTAGGAGCCTTTCCGGTCGTTTTAAAGGGCTGGTGTGCCACGTTCTTCGGGTGTTCGCGGTCAACACTACCGAAGTCCCTGTAGGAAAGTGTCCCATATGGTTACAGATATCGCTCTTGCACCGCGATAGGAGCCTTTCCGGTCGTTTTAATGGGCTGGTGTGCCACGTTCTTCGGGTGTTTGCGGTCAACACTACCGAAGTGCCTGTGGGAAAGTGTCCCATATGGTTACAGATATCGCTCTTGCACCGCGGTAGGAGCCTTTCCGGTCGTTTTAAAGGGCTGGTGTGCAACGTTCTTCGGGTGTTCGCGGTCAACACTACCGAAGTCCCTGTAGGAAAGTGTCCCATATGGTTACAGATATCGCTCTTGCACCGCGATAGGAGCCTTTCCGGTCGTTTTAATGGGCTGGTGTGCCACGTTCTTCGGGTGTTTGCGGTCAACACTACCGAAGTGCCTGTGGGAAAGTGCCCCATATGGTTACAGATATCGCTCTTGCACCGCGATAGGAGCCTTTCCGGTCGTTTTAAAGGGCTGGTGTGCAACGTTCTTCGGGTGTTTGCGGTCAACACTACCGAAGTCCCTGTAGGAAAGTGTCCCATATGGTTACAGATATCGCTCTTGCACCGCGATAGGAGCCTTTCCGGTCGTTTTAATGGGCTGGTGTGCCACGTTCTTCGGGTGTTTGCGGTCAACACTACCGAAGTGCCTGTGGGAAAGTGTCCCATATGGTTACAGATATCGCTCTTGCACCGCGGTAGGAGCCTTTCCGGTCGTTTTAAAGGGCTGGTGTGCAACGTTCTTCGGGTGTTCGCGGTCAACACTACCGAAGTCCCTGTAGGAAAGTGTCCCATATGGTTACAGATATCGCTCTTGCACCGCGATAGGAGCCTTTCCGGTCGTTTTAATGGGCTGGTGTGCCACGTTCTTCGGGTGTTTGCGGTCAACACTACCGAAGTGCCTGTGGGAAAGTGTCCCATATGGTTACAGATATCGCTCTTGCACCGCGATAGGAGCCTTTCCGGTCGTTTTAAAGGGCTGGTGTGCAACGTTCTTCGGGTGTTCGCGGTCAACACTACCGAAGTCCCTGTGGGAAAGTGTCCCATATGGTTACAGATATCGCTCTTGCACCGCGATAGGAGCCTTTCCGGTCGTTTTAAAGGCCCGGTATGCCGCGTTCTTCGGGTGTTCGCGGCCAACACTATCGAAGTCCCTGTGGGAAAGTGTCCCATATGGTTACAGATATCGCTCTTGCACCGCGATAGGAGCCTTTTCAACCTCTTTAAAGGGTTCCTGGGCCACGTTTTTCGGAACTAGGGGCGAGCGCTGCATATGTCCTAGTGTAAGCCTTGAAGGTTGTAGCTATGCTAAGAAGGTTGTAGCGAAACTATGAAAGGTTGTAGTTCGTTGAACTGCGACACAAGGACGACGCCGGTGTGTCTGCGCATAGCGAGGCTGCGAGAAACCTTCTGATGTTATCGCTTGTTTGAGGCACCTCGGGGCTATAAATGACATAAAGTAAAAAGGATTAGTGCGGTGGGTGCAATATAATTTTGCCGCGTATACGGGTGGTAACACGGCGTCCTTGTGATTTCGGGTGTTTCTTGTGGCCAGTAACCTATTGCGCCAGTGTCGTGCACCTTCAGTGCTATTTCAAACGTGGTCGTGAACGATGAGCCGTCCGAAGAAGAGCTGCGCAGAGGGCGAACTTGTTAAGGACCCTACGCTTGCTGTACCTGGGAGTTTAAAGAAACACTTATCCATCAAAACCATATCATCAAACCATAAATCCATATCCATGAAACCATATCCATGAAACCATATAATCAAGTAACCAGTCAGCTCAGGACGCTTAGCCGTATTCCCAGCGAGACATAGACGAAATTTTTAAAAATGTGCACACCAGCCCATGTGCACCCCGATGGTAGTTGGGTCATTGGAACCATATCATCAAGTAATCAGTCAGCTTAGAACGCTTCGCTGTGTTCCCAGCGCGACATAGACGAAATTTCTAAAAATGTGCACACCAGCCCATGTGCACCCCGATGGTAGTTGGGTCACTGGAACCATATCATCAAGTAATCAGTCAGCTAAGGACACTTGGCAGTATTCCCAGCGAGACATAGACGAAATTGCTAAAAATGTGCACATCAGTCCTTTAATGTGCACCCCGCTGGTAGTTGGGTCATTGGAACCATATCATCAAGTAATCAGTCAGCTTAGAACGCTTCGCTGTGTTCCCAGCGCGACACAGACGAAATTGCTAAAAATGTGCACACCAGCCCTTTAATGTGCACCCCGCTGGTAGTTGGGTCATTGGAACCATATCATCAAGTAACCAGTCAGCTCAGGACGCTTAGCTGTATTCCCAGCGAGACACAGACGAAATTGCTAAAAATGTGCACACCAGCCCTTTAATGTGCACCCCGCTAGTAGTTGGGTCATTGGAACCATATCATCAAGTAACCAGTCAGCTCAGGACGCTTAGCTGTATTCCCAGCGAGACACAGACGAAATTGCTAAAAATGTGCACACCAGCCCTTTAATGTGCACCCCGCTGGTAGTTGGGTCATTGGAACCATATCATCAAGTAACCAGTCAGCTCAGGACGCTTAGCTGTATTCCCAGCGAGACACAGACGAAATTGCTAAAAATGTGCACACCAGCCCTTTAATGTGCACCCCGCTGGTAGTTGGGTCATTGGAACCATATCATCAAGTAACCAGTCAGCTCAGGACGCTTAGCTGTATTCCCAGCGATACATAGACGAAATTTCTAAAAATGTGCACACCAGCCCTTTAATGTGCACCCCGCTGGTAGTTGGGTAATTGGAACCATATCATCAAGTAATCAGTCAGCTTAGAACGCTTCGCTGTGTTCCCAGCGAGACACAGACGAAATTGCTAAAAATGTGCACACCAGCCCTTTAATGTGCACCCCGCTGGTAGTTGGGTCATTGGAACCATATCATCAAGTAACCAGTCAGCTCAGGACGCTTAGCTGTATTCCCAGCGAGACACAGACGAAATTGCTAAAAATGTGCACACCAGCCCTTTAATGTGCACCCCGCTGGTAGTTGGGTCATTGGAACCATATCATCAAGTAACCAGTCAGCTCAGGACGCTTAGCTGTATTCCCAGCGAGACACAGACGAAATTGCTAAAAATGTGCACACCAGCCCTTTAATGTGCACCCCGCTGGTAGTTGGGTCATTGGAACCATATCATCAAGTAACCAGTCAGCTCAGGACGCTTAGCTGTATTCCCAGCGAGACACAGACGAAATTGCTAAAAATGTGCACACCAGCCCTTTAATGTGCACCCCGCTGGTAGTTGGGTCATTGGAACCATATCATCAAGTAACCAGTCAGCTCAGGACGCTTAGCTGTATTCCCAGCGAGACACAGACGAAATTGCTAAAAATGTGCACACCAGCCCTTTAATGTGCACCCCGCTGGTAGTTGGGTCATTGGAACCATATCATCAAGTAACCAGTCAGCTCAGGACGCTTAGCTGTATTCCCAGCGAGACACAGACGAAATTGCTAAAAATGTGCACACCAGCCCTTTAATGTGCACCCCGCTGGTAGTTGGGTCATTGGAACCATATCATCAAGTAACCAGTCAGCTCAGGACGCTTAGCTGTATTCCCAGCGATACATAGACGAAATTTCTAAAAATGTGCACACCAGCCCTTTAATGTGCACCCCGCTGGTAGTTGGGTAATTGGAACCATATCATCAAGTAATCAGTCAGCTTAGAACGCTTCGCTGTGTTCCCAGCGAGACACAGACGAAATTGCTAAAAATGTGCACACCAGCCCTTTAATGTGCACCCCGCTGGTAGTTGGGTCATTGGAACCATATCATCAAGTAACCAGTCAGCTCAGGACGCTTAGCTGTATTCCCAGCGAGACACAGACGAAATTGCTAAAAATGTGCACACCAGCCCTTTAATGTGCACCCCGCTGGTAGTTGGGTCATTGGAACCATATCATCAAGTAACCAGTCAGCTCAGGACGCTTAGCTGTATTCCCAGCGAGACACAGACGAAATTGCTAAAAATGTGCACACCAGCCCTTTAATGTGCACCCCGCTGGTAGTTGGGTCATTGGAACCATATCATCAAGTAACCAGTCAGCTCAGGACGCTTAGCTGTATTCCCAGCGAGACACAGACGAAATTGCTAAAAATGTGCACACCAGCCCTTTAATGTGCACCCCGCTGGTAGTTGGGTCATTGGAACCATATCATCAAGTAACCAGTCAGCTCAGGACGCTTAGCTGTATTCCCAGCGAGACACAGACGAAATTGCTAAAAATGTGCACACCAGCCCTTTAATGTGCACCCCGCTGGTAGTTGGGTCATTGGAACCATATCATCAAGTAACCAGTCAGCTCAGGACGCTTAGCTGTATTCCCAGCGAGATACAGACGAAATTGCTAAAAATGTGCACACCAGCCCTTTAATGTGCACCCCGCTGGTAGTTGGGTCATTGGAACCATATCATCAAGTAACCAGTCAGCTCAGGACGCTTAGCTGTATTCCCAGCGAGACACAGACGAAATTGCTAAAAATGTGCACATCAGTCCTTTAATGTGCACCCCGCTGGTAGTTGGGTCATTGGAACCATATCATCAAGTAATCAGTCAGCTTAGAACGCTTCGCTGTGTTCCCAGCGCGACATAGACGAAATTTCTAAAAAATGTGCACACCAGCCCTTTAATGTGCACCCCGCTGGTAGTTGGGTCATTGGAACCATATCATCAAGTAACCAGTCAGGTCAGGACGCTTAGCTG
Source organism: Ornithodoros turicata (assembly GCF_037126465.1). Taxonomy (NCBI): domain Eukaryota; kingdom Metazoa; phylum Arthropoda; class Arachnida; order Ixodida; family Argasidae; genus Ornithodoros; species Ornithodoros turicata. The sequence continues at coordinate 55,636,513 of NC_088206.1, forward strand.
TATTCCCAGCGATACACAGACGAAATTGCTAAAAATGTGCACACCAGCCCTTTAATGTGCACCCCGCTGGTAGTTGGGTCATTGGAACCATATCACCAAGTAATCCGTGAGCTTAGAAAGCTTCGCTGTGTTCCCAGCGCGATGTAGACGAAATTGCTAAAAATGTGCACACCAGCCCTTTAATGTACACCCTGCTGATAGTTGGGTCATTGGAACCATATCACCAAGTAATCAATCAGTCAGCTTAGGACGCTTCGCTGTGTTCCGAGCGCGACGTAGACGACCATGATAAGGCAAGCCTGAGCCGACGTAGACGAAATTGCTAAAAACGTGCACACCACCCCTTCAGATGGCTGCGCAGGAAATACAACAAAGTGGTCCCTGCCACGGTCTAGTCTTTTCGTCATCAATAAATAGATACCCTGTCCATCCCACATATGAGGATGAGTGCACTCACCGTAGGCCTCTTGGCTTGAGCGTGGTCAATAGGCTTCGCGTTACTGAAGGCCTCACGTGTGAGTGCCTTCATAATTTGCGCAAGCCTCGTATGGGTCATTTGACCTCATTTCTGAGTGCACTCATAGTGACCTCACACCCCTCAGGCCTCTCCAGTGACTTCACTAACACAGACCTGGCGCCCCTCAGACCTCATGAGTGCGCTCACAGGAGGTCTCATGAGGGGCAAAACCTCATGAGTGCACTCACGGATGGCCTCATCGCGGGCTTGCCCTCACTCACCCTCACCTCAAAGGCGTGAGGTGAGGGTGAGGGGCACTCATTAGGGCCCTCATGAGTGAGTTCGCCCAGCTATGCTGCCCTTACGCAGCTACTCGGAACTCGCCATATCCACACGACTGCCTATCACCCCGCGGCGAATGGCCTAGTCGAGCGACTACACCGTCAGCTGAAGGTGGCACTCACTGCTCACGATAACCCTGCGCACTGGAGCCAACACCTTCCCTTCGCGCTGCTGGGCATCAGATCCTCCGTCAAGGAAGACCTTAGCTGCAGTTCAGCAGAGTTGGTGTACGGCTCCCCGATCCGGCTCCCAGGTGATTTTCTCACCCCCAGCCCCGCCGAGCCCCTTCCATCCCAGACCGCGTACATCGACAAGCTCCATGACTTGTTCCGCTCCATCACCCCGGTTGCGCCGCGCATGCCGACGCGGAGAACCGTTTTCGTCAAAGTTTTCGTCAAAGTTTTCGTTTTCGTCAGCCAGGACCTCAAGAACGCTTCGCACGTGTTCATCAGAACCGACCGCGCCAAGCCACCCCTTACGCCACACTACTCCGGACCGTACCCTGTGCTCTCCCGCACCCCCAAGACCGTCGCTTTGACCTCGGTGGCAAACACGACACGGTAGCCCTGGATCGCGTGAAGCCAGCGTACGTCTCCTCCGTCATCCCCTTTAACACCTACTTGGACCTTCCCGCCTATTCAGCCACACTGAAGCCCGTCACAGGCCGAAGGACTGTGACATGGTCTCTCTCTTCCGACCGTCTCCAGCCGGACGACGCTCTAGAGGGGGGAGCCCTGTAGCGCCCTCTGTGGACGCCATCATGATGACGACGACGCAATAAACGCGCCGGCCAGTTGTTACCTGGCAGGTGCACAGCACGGACCTATGTTCCTTATTATCTGCTAGGTATCCACAACCTTCTTCTACCGGCTGTATACAGGGACTTTGCCCCTGCGTGCCTGGCTTCGCGACAGAGGGATCTGGGTGCCATGGGACATCTCCAACTGTCGCCCCTGTCCAGAAGAAGAAACGATTCAACATGGCCTTTCTGAACTGTCGAGATGCTATCTTCTTCTGGGTCGTCTTCCAGCGTACTTTCAAGGAGACCACCTATCTCGATCCCGGATCCATACGCTTCCTCCCTGTCCGGTCAGACGGTTCTCTGCCATGGGATGTGCTAATCCTGCCGGGGTTGTATGCACTGTGGGTATAGCCCGGTGGATTTATGACGCCAATGATCCGCCGGTGGGACCCTGGCCGATATTCCGGAGAATGGTCTTTTCCCTTACCTCATTATTGCATCATGTGAAGAATCGGGTCGGCACAGAAGTGGCTCGCCGTGCCGGGTCTTTTGCGAGGAGGCCCCGTCGATTATTGACTCCTATACGTCGTATCTGCAGAGGGAGGGAGAGAGAGAGTGTGTGTGTGTTCGTTCTCTGTCTCACTGCCGATCTGCCATGTTGTCGCTGTGCACATTGTGACGCTATGTGAGGTGAGAAGCTGTAAATATTATTGACATCACTCTTGCACATATCATCATTGCATTAAAGTCTGTTTAGAAAAAAAAAAGTACGCATTGTGTAATTGGCAGAATCTCTGACTGGCAATCAGGGTGTATGGGTTCGAATCCCACTGCTGGTGCCTTTCCCTCAGCTGCCATCATTCAATTGATTTATGCTACGCGAGCAGCTGTCGCTATCTCTGTCTACGCGCATCTTGAAACCTCCTGAAACCTTCCCGTTGACAGCCGTCGCTGTAAAACACGGACACACTGAATCACTTAAAAAAAGGGCGACACGCACCCCGGATATAGCTGGACTGTCAACGGTTTAATAACAAAATAAGGAAGGTAAAAGTTTACAATCCACCGCCCCGCCACCTATCTGTAATAGTTGAAAAGAATTCGAAAATTCGAGACGTAGAAGTAAAAGAAGAACTTCTTTACAACTATTACAGATAGGTGGCGGTGCGGTGGATTACCGTCCTTCATCCCTGTGCCCGTGCTTCTTCGTGCTCGTCTCAGCAGACATATGCCGCAAGTACACGCACAATAGATATACCAAATGAAAGAGCATTAAAATCTGGATAAATTTATGCTCAGTATAGGAGGAGGGTATACGTCTACAGCACGACAAATTACGCGATTGCGCGCTAGTGCATGTTCGCAATTTTTTATATCACAGAGCGTTGCACCAGCGCGCCAAAATGTGCGGTTGGCCGGCTGGCCTGGGTGTATACTAAAGCATAAAAATTTTAAAATAAAAATTAAAAATAATGAAAATCCATTGGCTCGATGGGACCTTCCTGCCTGATCTGACGTGAAATCGACTGGTCTAAGATTTTAGTCTATTTTAAGATTTTGTGGTTATTCATCACTCACTCAGAGTAATCAAGTCGAGACAAATGGAACATTAAAGCCGTCATCCCCTCAATCCGGCCTTCGTCTTGCTATTCCCTTTAGCAACAGATATTTGTGTGGTAGCCCCGCCATGCTTTCTTTCTATAATGCCCCCGTCTCGTTGAGTGTGTTTAGGGAAAACGTAGGAGAGGGATTGAAGAGTGTGAATGGGTGTCCTTCGAACGATATCCTTGGCAAGTCGTCAGGAAGTCCTGCCAGTGTTGTGGAGTGCTTAGCGCATTTGGCGGGTGTTCAAGAATAGTGAGTTCGTGTCTTGCATCTGCCTGATTTCGTCGAATCCGGTTTCATTTTGAAGGTTCCTGTATGATGTTACGCGTAAGAATTATATACGTTGTTTGTGACAATTGCTTGGCCTCAGTGACCGTTCCCGAACTTCCTGCCTTGGAGGTAGACACATCCGACTTTCAAGAAGACTACTGAAGGTATCACAACTGTGTTGAATCTACTTTTGCTCCTGCACAAATGAGAGAGAGAGATAGAAAGTGAACAACCATCAAGCTTGCCATGGATTGTACAGAATGAAGAAGACTTGTTAAGGCGGACTCACTTCTTAAGAAAGTCTATGGAGAAATTTTGTTCGCAGGGCTCTCGTAAACCTCTCTAAATTTCTTCACGAAACAGGTACAGGAGTGTTCCCCTCGAGTTTATCCAGAGAATGACACATCTTTGAAGGCGTAACGCGATCCACTGATTTTTGGCGAATTAAAGTTTGTCAGATTTTCAATACATGGGAGTCTATGTGAGATGCAGCAAAATCGCTTCTCTCGGCACGCCCGCCCGCGATATTTGGGCCAAAATGATTTCATTCCCTACAGTAACAGTCTAGGAATTGATTGCAATCGACAAATTCGACAAGCTTACTGCAGTTTTCCAGATCCCTGCGAGTGAAAATAATGGCTTTGTCGTTTGCTAGCATGTTCTGCACGCTGGCGCCGATTACATTTCGTTCTTAGAGCGCAGCAGGAAAGCAAACCGAAGAAAACAGTTTTGCGACGGTGCAGCCAACTCTATCCGGAAGGGAACGTTAACTAGATCGCATGAGTCCGCTTTAAGCAAGGTTTGCAACAAGTCCAACGCTGTGCAGGGAGTATAACCAGGAGGAGCTAAAAAAAAAAAAAACTGCAGTGATTTGAATGAGGTGTCCCGTGAGTATGGGGTGGCTACGTGGTAAATTGAGAGGCATGTGCCTTTATTTCAGCGAAGTTCTGACAATGTGTACTGGTACAACATGTGTGAGCGAGGAGCAATGGATATCTCGCGTATATACTGGATATCCCCTGGACCTTGTTTTGTGTAAAAATGCTTATCATGTAATAATGTAATATTTTCATCATGTAGATGGATGTGCGGATATACTCAATATCTGCGCAGCTGCGGATACATATATTTCAAGGAGTGGGGATGTGGTTGCGGATCATCCAAGCAGCAAATGCTGATATTGTCAACGTTGTGCGCGCTAACCTCTATACTCCTGGCCGTGGAGAGGCAATCCCACGGAGATGACATAACACCATGAATGAACTGGAAGAAGCATTTAGGCGTAGTCCTTGCAGTCTTACATTTATACAATGTCGTCCTTTTTGTATTAGACAAGGATAAAACTATTCATATTATTATTACGTACACGATCGTACATACAGCCAAGCCGACAATGAAAGACAATAGAGGATGGCGCAATAGGGCCCTGGATCTCACAATAACTTAGCTAACGAAAACCGGAACATTTTATTTATTTACGATATCTTCATGGCCATTATAGAGGAAAACGATATTATTACAAATTATCACGTTACAGATAACATTAACGAAAACATTTGATTATTTCATATCTATATACTGCATATTATACCATCATTTTAACGTTTCATATTATCATTATTACACAACTATATAACCCTCTGCTACAATTGGATGAGGCAGGCCGCATATTGAAGCCACATGTCCACATAGTGAAAGTCGGCCCAGGACGGACATTCCCCAGGGCGTCAGTCGTGACGTTGCCCACATCTGTGAGGCTGACAACGGCGAGCACTTTCGCCATCGGCACCACCACCATCCACATAGTGAAGGAGGGAGAGGGGACATCCAGTCTCCAGGGCAGGATAGTCTTTGGTTTTAGATGGTTGCTATGGTATACACCTGACCACGTGCCGTTATTCTGTAAAACGACCTTCCACCACACCAAAGGAAGAAGAAGAAGAGCTTTCTGTCAGTATCTGCGAGCACGAGGAAGGAGAACAAGAACTCATTGGTAGAAGAAGAAGAAGAAGAAGGACTCGGATCTACTGCTGTAGACCTATTTGGACTGTTGTGGCCGCAATAAACCAGCCGGCGCTATCCCCACAAGCGCTGTAGAACATAGAACTATGATACGTTTCTCTAGTACCATCCGGTTCCTCTGCTTCCTATCCTCATGCACCGCGAGGCAGTTTCCAGATTTCAGGTAAGGGTTACTTTTGGAGCGAAACGAAGCTGTAGTGGTCGAATGTGGTTCTCTATTCGTCAGCCATTTTCTGTGTTGATCACTCTTGCAGATCAGCAGAAGACACTGATACGTATCAGGACCAAACTGATTTCTCAAATTACCCGGCAACAATACCTGAATACCCATCCCTCAGCGGAAGTAAACGTAGGTTTCAAAAGTTACACGAAGCAGTGTGTCCTTCGTTGGAGTGTGGGTTCTTTGTGCACGTTCCCTCACGGGTTATGAGTATGCGATGTCTCAATCCTTGCAGTGCACGTTAACCCCGATATCGAAAAATTTGGGTACGGAATCTCGTGCAAGAGCGACGAGGAATGTGCGTCCGGCTTAGGGTTGGCATGCGTTGCGAGAAGGACAGCACTTCACTCCAGGTGCGACTGTGCCCGTGGAACACCGATTTTCATAAGGGACACCGACGGAGTCGCAAAATGTGTCCGAGGTGAGCTGCTGCTTCTACGAAAGGGGTCCCGTTACACTTCTTTGTTTAAAGAGACGGTCGCGTCCGTTCGAGTCGATTCAATACTATACTATCATGTTATTAGTTATTTATTATCAATAATGGCGTAAGTTGATTGTTGTTCGACGTAGTACGTAACAAGAGCAGACGCTGGATGTTGAGAGCAGAGCTCTGCACGACCGGGCCGACCCGCGGGCCCGTCCAGGGCTTTGTCTTTACTGTATGCTCCGGGCCGGGCCGACAAAATATGCCAGGACCTCGGGCCGGACCCGGTCAACAAATATGTCTCCGTCAGCCCAACCAAACAGAGTGACGCAGCTAATTCCATACAATGCAGAGCTATTAATTAGTTCATATGATCACGTGCTTGCGGATCGGATTCCGATACATATATTCTCAAAAAGAAATAATGGGTGCTGCATTCTGCGTACGGTTTGACCCTCTAGAACCTTCCCAACCACTTCGCATTCCTCATGACGGCTCACATCTTCCACCATCTTACACCGTCCACAACATCCTCCGATGGACTTTTTGCGGTAGCGGGAGCAGCATTGATGTTTAAAGTTCGTTTATTTAACATCCAAGCAATTTTTTTCGGGCGAAAAAATTGTAGATTGTCGGCCGATGCCGAACATAGTCGTATCGTTCTCATAGGTGGGTTTCCGGATGCAACCGTCCCTTTAAAGGAGCCCAGAAAGGATTTCAATCACTACCATTTTTTCGAGCCAATCCATTAACCTGCCTATTAAAATGCACCAAGCAAAGTGATTCATTCAATAGATGAATAAATATCGCACAATTTGATTTTAAAAAACGCGATCGTGGGCAACTGTGGCAATGGCCGGAACGAACCGATCGGTCCCTCACGGCATATTTACGTCACAAGGGAACAGCCCGCTGGTTGGTTACTGGTTGGTCTCCGTAAGCGTCAGCGGTGGAAGAAGTGTTTCTTTTCGCTTTTTCTTTGATTTATTCAGATACAGTAAACGAACATTGGGCTAGAGACACCGTTCAACGCATCGTTCAAGGTTAGGCCATGAGATTGTGGAGGTATTCTTCAGTGAGAAGTCTCAGAACAACGTTAGCCAAAAACCGGTCAACCTGCCCCCGCTCGAGCTCGCTTTTGTTTCGCGCGACCTTCCGGAGTAGGTGGATTATGAAAATTGGAATTTCAGTTGCCAGCTGAACGCTGTTCTGTCCGTGTCTGTGTCTTGTATGGCGTTTATTATCGTGATGATTGTTACTGTTGTTCTGTTGTTGGCGGCAATGAGTACAAACACAGCTCAACACTAAGCGTTGCTTCAGTTCACACTTCAAAATGATCGCCACATCGCTATGATAACTAATTCGCCCATCGCTTCGACTAGCAACTTTACTAGTCATTCAGTTAATGTCTCATTCAGCTGGAGGTGTGTTCTTACGGATACGTTGTCAGACACAATCCAGTGAAATCTATCGCAATGCCGTCGCCGGCACGTCGCGGCAGCAGGCGTTGACCATCCATTGTCTGTTGCAAAGATCAACAGAGCCAAGCAATGTCATAAAACCGCCACAATTTATGGTCAACGAGAATTAGCGAGGCAGGCTACAAACATGGACGACGCAAACATGTCAGTTTGAGCTCATTCGGGCTGTCTTGGAGCTTTTTGTTTGGTTATTACATGGTGATCGACAGCGGCGGTTAAGGTTGCGCCCGTCGACATGTAAGACATATCAACGTGCACTGCAACTGGCAACCCGTGTCAATATTCCGCACACAATTCGAAGTCCTCCATTATTCACAACTTGACCGTGGAAGAAAGCAACGAAAAAGAAATAACGAAACCGAAACCGAAAGCAAACCAGTCAGCGCTGACGTCGATAGAAGCGCGGTCGCCCCTTTGAGCCGTAATGACATCACCGATGACGTTTTCTCCTCCTGTTCCTAGTTTTCCCTGCTGAGCGAGTCGAGCGGCAACGCGCGCGGCGATGTTCGGGTGTGTTTTTGTCTATGAAAAATATCGCGTGCAGAGAAAATTTGTGTGTTAATCATCAAGTTAAGTTCCAAGTGAAAATTTAGAAGGCTTTCTGTGCTCCTTTAAGACCTATCCGCATCTTTCCAGGAAAGCACTTGTACGAATCCTGTGCAAGTGACTTGGAATGCGCTCATCACGACAAGAACATGAAATGCGTCGACTTCCTATGCTACTGCCCTCAGCCTTACGTGCTTACTGATAACCAGAAGTGCCTTCCCCGTATGTACTATTTCATCTCCTTCAGGAACCTTGTAGAAACGATGTAGGTGTGTGTACACAGAAGCGTCTACCAATGCGGAACACTGTTGATTCACTGGTCAATTCAAAGATCACTGCAGTGACACGCATAAATTAATTCATAATCACTCTTTTTTTTTTATTTGTATAAATATTGGAAACGCTAGAGTAGAATAGGATCTGCCAGAGACGCGGTCCCTAAAATTGTCCTGGCGAAATTTGGTCTAGAATGTCGCTCACTGGCATGAGCTATTGCGAAGTCCATTAACGCCAAAGAAACAAACAATAGCAAACAAACAAACAGTAACAAATTGTATTCAAGCAGCACAAAAACTTAGGGACACCAAACGAACGGTGATTCCAAGGAGGAGGATGATCAGGACATACATCTACACCTCTATATATCTACCATCTCTACCTAGATTCGCTAGGGACTGTGGCGCTCCCCTTCGAGTGACGTCATGCGGATACAACTCTCCTTTGCGATGAACTCCTTTCATTCATCGGCTTAGTCGTATTTGTGCACCTCGTGCTTCTAACTTATCTTCATTACAAGCATGGAAGATACAGATCACGAGGTTGTAAATGCACCACTTTATTGACGATCCCTTCTATCCTGCAGGTAAATCATCGCTGGCAAGCGCTCTCTTCAGCACACTGCCGACATTGGCACTTCTTCTGACATTACTCTTCATAGGAGCAGCTTACTCATACAGACGGTAGGCCGACTGCAACTCCCCATAAAGTTCTACAATGTAAGAAGAATTCCCGTAATTTGATGCACAAGTGACAGCTAACACTGTTCCCGGCATGTGTCGTAACCGATATGCTGCACAAAATCCGTTTGGAGTGCACACTGCACAGCTCCGCACTGGGCTTCTGGGTTAATACCCCGTTAATGTATTCCTTTCATTTCTTTCCGTCATTCTTTTCGTTTATGTGAGCTGTGCAGTGTGCACTGCGAACGAATATTTTTTGCAATAACTACTTTACGGCGCACATGCCGGCAACACGGCTAGTAGTCACTTTTGTGTAAAATTACGGATTTTTTACGGTGTATATAATATCTCTGATAAGGAAGAACCCGGAGTGACCGCATAATGCTTAGTTTGACAATGAAATATATTTGTAGTTTCCCATTTCCAGAATACCGTTATCGGAGCTTTAATCAGTATGCACGCAATCAATCATATATCATACCTCGTCTTGTTGCTGTTACATTACCGTTCAATTGAATTTGCTAACTAATGCTCAAAAAAGTTCCCGGTCGTCGGTACCTTTCGTACTTGCAGGCTATCACGTGCAACGAAGGAGAAGCAATCCTGTGCCGGGCCTACGGACACTATGGATACCTCAACGGACCTCGATTGGCGTCCAAATACTGGCTCATCCGTATCTTCCACCCTACACCGCCCTCGCACGCCTTCTGCCTTTCAGAGCAGCGTTGACCCTCGACAGCGTTATAACTACGGGGAACATGCCTCTTGGGGTTACGCCAGAATTCCTAAGCATCCGCCACGCTACATACGGTGCTCTAAAGGCAACCAAGTTAACAAGGAAGCAAGTAATACCTTTCTCTCTGATGACTGCTCAACGTTGCTCGAGAAGAAGACGTGTATTGCCCCTATTCATCGAGGGCCGACTACACCCCTTGCGCGTTCAGTCGACGACGCCTCCACCAGGTCGTCACCAAGATCCAAACAGCGACGTACCAGTCACAGAAAGATAAACAGAGGAAGAAGCCCCAACCAGGATGGTTCCGCAGCATCGAAGCTGCCATCCTCGAGCCATATCCCATATCCCGAAGAACTAAAGGACCTCCTCGTTGCACGAGGTGTGGTGGTTAACGTAGAACCCATAAAGCCGGTTATAGCAGCTGGGCAAACTGCATTTATGTCACAAGAGGCTGAACTGGAAGACTCGTGTGTAAACCGCGAGCGTGAAATCATACAATCTTCAACGAAAGATCCTAGCATCTTCTCGGGATCAATTAGACATAACAAAACAACTTCGCGTGCAACGGGCATAACAATCCAAACGCCTCCTCCGCAGGAACCTGGTCATAATGATGCAGTGTCCGAGGAATGTGTACCAACGGACAGGTCAACATCACAGAAATTGCCCTCTTTGATAGTCACATACCGCGACCTCAAACACTACTTCAGCACTACACCATTTGGAACATCTCCGAATACAAAATCGTCTTACGGAGAATCTTCAGGCATGAACTCCTATCCTTCGAAACCCTCTGACGTATCCGTGTCCTGGACATCTCCTCCTGGTTCTTGTTGCCAAGTGAGGTCCGTGGATGTCGCTTCTAGTCAACCGGACGCAATAGGTGGACCAAATGTAATGTTAGGAAAAACAGGTAAGGAGCACGCAACCAATATGTCAGCAGGTGAAGCAGAAATAGAAGGTATGCACGGTGGCCAATATCAACTAGGGCGCACTGAACAGAAACGAAATGAACAACTTCAACTAACCATAACCATACGGGACAGCAGAAGAATTAGTCAGCCGTCGCTCCTTCCACCAAGCAACGTTGCGAACAATCACCCGACCGTTTTAGATACGTCTCTAGCAAGTGAACAAACTTTGCAACCCTCAGAAATCGAGCTGCCGCATAGTGAGTCTGAACCTAGCAGTCCGAACTTAACAACAGAAATGTACGGCACAAATATTCATTTAATAGATAACTTCTTAATACCTTCCTGCCTACCAGATGATGTGTTTTCACCAGAAAATTGCGGCAAAACTGTCGCAGCAGATAGCTGCACAACACCAACTGATCTCATGTCGTCTGGTTTCGACTTCGTCTCATTAGATATTAACCAGGCATCGACGGAGGAGTTATTGTTCTCCCCTCTTAGTACTTCTGACAATGCTGGATTTGAACAGTGTTCTGCAAGAGATGACTGTGCATTCGAGGAATGGCGCAACACACCGAGTCGGAGAGCGCGGCGATCCACAACAGAACTCTCTCCAAGCCCCCAATGCCAAAGCAATGCAACGACTACAGTTGAAGACGCACTGAGTCCAGCTACTAAATATTCTCAATTATTTTCTAATGAAATCGCCATCCACCAGCGACGGATTAATGAAGCGAAAAGGGCCGGCTCCCTCGAAGCACTACTGCAGAGCAGGGCTGCTATGACATTGAGGCCAATAGCGATTGGAGCTCTCCCTCCCTTTATTGTACGTGAGAGCAGCGCCAGGGACGCATATAATACGGAAACAGGGGAAGGAAGTTCGATGGAAGAAATGAGGATATCTTCGGTGTCGTCGTCCCGTGATTCAGACGACCCTTTAAAATTGGCCGCAATGTCGGTCGTGTCTTCCCGTTCTGAATCTGACGTGAATCCCGATATCGAGTTCGGCAAGCCTTATACCTCAATGTCTTCAGACGCGTGGCGTTCGGTGGAGCGCCATGGAAGAAACATTGGTGTCAGGCTGCACCAATCATCCAACATGATTGAAGAAACCAATACTTCCACGAGTAATGAAGAACAAGAAATTCCGGTGAAAGGTAGCATCTGTGCTGTCCATACCCAAACGCGGACAACTCTTTCCGGTCACCGCACGACGCAACAACAAGGATGGTCTTCAGGACACGTTTCACAAAGAGCCCTTCGTGCACCATTCATGAAACTCTTAGCACTCGGTAACCGGCATTACTACAGAGAACGCCGAAATCTCTCGCCGGTGCAATCTCCAAGTATACTTGACGAAACTCTGTACATCCTACACAAAATGCGACGTTCGGATTCCACGCCCAGATTCTACGCACCATACTCCTATTTCGCAATGCATGATGTGGAAGACACCGTTCAGCCATTGAGTTTGCAAAACCTGATTCTGCGACAGCACCCAGTTTTAAGAGCTATTATGGATTTACATCGGGGGCAATGCGTCCTTGAAGACACTGAAACACGTTTTAGTTCCTTAGGTCAGGCAGATTGCCTCGAATTGCTGGCACCAGACAGGCTGAGTGTGACGGGAACAGAACCTGCTCAACACGCAACGGGTCGCAAGTCGCTGGATGTAGGAAAGCCTTTAACGCCTGAAAAAGTGAACCTGCGTCGAATCGTGTGTTCTCACACAGGACCATGTTCTTGCACTGAGCCCGCAGCGACGCAGCAATCCGACCCCACTGGAATCAGTGATGGTGGAACTGTAGCCGTCGTACCCATTCCAAGCCCTGATGATCGAGTGTTAAGAGAGCTACATCGCGAAACCCCACGAAGCGGTTTGCCCAACGCGGCTGGAAGACGTGTTTCAGTTTTAGAAGAGCCGTGTTTCGAATCCTTGTATAATGCTGTCTTACTATCGCAAAGCAGGGCAGCCAGATCTGAAACGCAGAAAAGATCGATCCCCGATTCACCAGAACAAAAGAGAGTCCGGAGAGTATCGTTCCCCACCGAGCTGATTTCCACGCCCGTTGCCTCTACCTCGCAGGAAGCCAGGGTCTCGTACAGCGACTCTGGTGTCTCCAAGACGATACCCTACAACCACCACCGGCAACAGGAACCACGCTCAACGTTTCACGAACAACTGCTGTCTTTTGGACTGCGCTCACCTGAAGACCATCACTGTGACTCAATCACTCTGACACAGAGCCCTATGGAACAGGTACGGACATTAAGTAATAGCGCTAAGACCGCCTCGTGCCCTCCGCAGTCAATGGAGCATAAGCGAAGTTTGCCTATCTGTCGCACTGTGAGCAGACGATCAGTGTCATTCAAAGACACACTATCCGATTCCGCACTTCGTCGTGGTCGTACTAGTGAGACTACGGTCCAACATTCTCACAATGACAAGCCTACTGACAACGCAGATGATCAACCTTAAATGGAGTCTCCCATCATAGTGGTCAAGCGTGAAGTGGGTTGGAGCAGTGGGTGAAGTGGGTTGAAGGGGGGTGGGTGGGGTGTGGGGTGTCTTGTACGATGGTTACGGACTCGTTCGATATGTAACGGGAGGAACACTTGGATAGTACGACACATGTAATAAAGGAAATTTGCTTTCATAGATTATTTCGGTCTTACTTGTTGAACATATGTTTTAAGCGAAAATGTCAAACTGTAAAAAATGTACCACAAAATTTGCGTTGCGCCTTTTCGTGAACATGAAAGTGATTCTTACGTCACTCCTGGCGTATGTCGCACGGAATGTATGCAGGTGGTATTATGTAGCAAACAAGGCTGCATTGAGTTGCGAAATGTAACTCCAATGTGAAATGCAGTACCGTAGAATATTTTCTTACGAAGGCAGTGAATGACACCTGTTTATAGGACGCCGGTACGTGCTACTACAGTATTCAACGCGTTTGGTGAGTGGCGCCACCACGGACCCCAGCTCGCAGTCATAAGGGAATGGATTGCAAGGTTTTATCAGAAATAAATCGGAAGAGTGTTAAAGACAAACAAAAAGAAAGCATCAGTGGAGGAACCAGGAGGTGGGCAGTTGGGCGATAGCCCCCAAAGCGTCGGTTTATACATTGGATTTTCCCCTTTCCCGTCTCCCACTACGTGCTTAGACAAAGTAACAGCCCTCCCCCTCTAAAACGGTGGGTCTGAACCCGCCACTCGAAAGCACCGAGGATGACTTAAGTACTTTCGTGAACGAAATTGTGACCATTGTGAGCTAAGTAATTTGTGATCCGCCTGTAAGGTTGGCTTGGAAAGACTTGGAAAGAACTACTTCTGACCAATTTTTTAGGTTGTTGACAAAGGAAGAAGGAAACGGGAAAACCGTAATGCCGACGTGGGCCTTTGAAAAATCTGAGTTTATCGGATAAATCCGACTTTTTGCAAAAGAACATCAGAGAGTTTATCGGAGTTTGTCGGATAAATCCGAAACATCGGAACCCTATTTATCAGGAAAAGCCCCCGAAAAGTCGGAACCCTAATTATGGGCTAATGGAACTGCCGTGGTATTTTTGTTAATTCCCCGTTAGCGCCGCGAAACAACTGTAGCTATGAGCGGCATACAGACGTGGACAGATGGACAGAAGCCTCCTGGGCCGACTCCAAGGGTAAGTGTGCCGACATACCGTCAGGAAAGTCTGCCGGAAACCCCAGGGAAAACCCCAGACAGCACAGCCGGTGCTGGGATTCGAACCCACGTCACCTCCCAGTCTCGGCGTGGAGGGCGGTCATCCTATAGCCACTATGCCATGGAAGCTGGTATTGCCGTGGTCCGCTTTCTAGGTGACGTCAATGATCTTCTCGTCAAGTATAACGCAGCATGTTTTTGTCTTCGCGAAAGATATCTAAACAGACATACACCAAATGTACTGCGCAAGCACAATGTTTCTCAAAAAGATCGAATTTATGTAACTCGTGCATCTGGTGGTGTAGCTATTGTCACACGAGGGTCTCTCCCAGCCAAACAAGTGCACGTAGTCACGAATGTGGAAGTTGTAGCAGTGAAGATGTGCCTTGATAGAATTGTGACCATCTGCTCAGTTTATCTGCTACCAACAGCAATAGTTACACAAAGGCAGTCGATGTTGGAGTTTTCTGGCGCAAGATGTCGCACTTGCGGAAAGCATTCGCACGGCTGTGTTCAGTGCGTTTTGCCCACACCAACCCCATGCATGCGCAGATGGCGCCTCTTGTTTGTGAACAGTAGAGTGGTCTCCTGGCTCAGTCGCTCCAGCAGGTGGCTCGCATTATACTTCTTTTCTTTTCAGGTTTCCATTCAATCTTGCTGGTGTGATAAATACTGTATATAGCACACAGAACAATGTAGAACATCATAATCTAAACATATCACAAGCACTTTGCGGCTTTTCGAGTCGTGAAACATATGCTTCCCCTTCCGCTAAGGCGATCGGCGTGCAGGCGCAGTCCAACTTCTGCGAACTTTTTTGAATTTTCCTAAGAAGAGTTAGAATTTCGCGAACTTTTGCGACTTCGAACCTCGAAAGGATTCGCTACATCAACGTAGCAGCATGGCAACCCTAGGCGCAGGTGGTTTGTACTGGCGCGTGATACGCTCCGCTCCCCTCCACTAGAGTGTTTTAGCTGACCGTTTTGACGTTCCGCTCCGCTTACGGTGATCCGCTGAGCACGAGCCGAGCGGGGGTAAGAAAATTTGTTTTAGCAGGGCGATGATCCAGTTTTCCGTTTCGCATTGGTAACGGAGCTCTCTGTCTTTGTACACGGGACGTAGTACGTAGAACAAATGCAAGTGATTAGCTAAGCTTTTTCCAGTGATAACAAGGCAGTACTGTTTATTATTACAGTTTTCATTATATTTGAAAATAATTCCATGACTGTTGGTTTCATAATAAACCCGAGAATTAAAAAATGGTCGGTCGATCGGCTTTCCAATATCGAAGACTGGGTCGACTTTGGTACAAGCTTCTTGTAAGCAATGAATTTGCGCTTGAGTTGTCTGTTCCGGGTTCACTTGTGAACTTTTGGAGTGCCCTACAGGATCCTCGTCGATCCGAAAATGCTTCCGGAGCCGCTGCTGAGACGCACCGCTCTCAGCAGCAGCAAAAGACGACGGGGGCAGCGGCAGGTGCTCACCACAGGGCGCGTTAGGTTCGTGCTCCGGGAACATTCCCTCTTTCAGGGGATCACTTAACACCTCCAAAGTGACTTCCGGTGCACGTTCCCGGGTGCACCCTGCGCACCCGTTCTTCGGAGCCGGGGAGCCGGAGAACGCTGGGGAAGAGCGATGCCAGTTCCGGAGCGTGACGCATGTTCCGGTGTACTGCCTTTCGAAGTGGCGCAGCCGTTGGAACACGTTGCAACCGCCCATGCTCTTTGTGTTTCCGGAATCATCGGATGTCGGCGGTAAATAGTTATACGATTATAGAGGACTGCTATGGTCTACTGCTATGTTTACATAAAAGCAGACGACAAAAGAAAGCTCGATAGGCGGCGCGCGCTCAGCGGTTCTGGCGCTCGGCTTCAAGGGTACGTTCCCCTGAAAACCCGGGTTATGGGGCTCGGGAGCCTGCTTAACGCGCCCACTGGCGGCAGCCATCTCGACACCTGGTAGTGCAGACCGTCTCGCGTCTCGCTCCGCTCAGACAGCGCAGCAGTGGAGCGGAAGCCCCGCTCCGCTCAACCCGCTAACAGCCAAATGTGGCGCACATCCGCAGTTGCGTGCTCGCTCGCCCGCTGAGCGGAGCGGGGCTCTGTAACAGTCAGCTAAAACACTCTATTGTCTTGTCTTCCTCCTTACCCGCTTCACTGCCACTACCCAGTGTCGCCATTCTAGCGACTTTGTCGCCAGGTTTACGACTATGAAAACGATAGCTGTTTACCCAGACACAAAGCTGTTGAAAAACATTTGTTGAAAAACATACATTGTTGAAAAAACAACAATGGACAAATCTTAAGTGAGGCAAAAGGAAGAACGAAAACGCACCTGAACTCCAAAGCCGGAGAACGAAGGAACGCTACCTCTCGCACACCACGACTCGGGGGGAGTACTCCTACTCCCCCAGAGTATCCTGGGTGCGCCGAGGCACACATTCGTGTGCACATTCGTGTGTACACATTCATGTGCACGATATGAGAGGTGAAAATATAGATTGTTTGAACGTTTAAAGTGGTTGCGACAGGACATCCCAAGTTATTCCAAATAAGCGTAAGACACGGTTCTTTGCATCGATGTGGACCTGCATTTCACAGTGAAGAGGGGTAACAGAAGTGCCCGGAGAAAATGGGCACCGCGAATACCGAAACTCATGCGGGTCTAGCATCACAGTCCTTGGCACCGCCAGCGGGCGCGTTAAGTACGGCTCTTGCACTCCAGAAGGAGTGATCCCACAAGGAGCCTCTGCTTGACGCTGCAAATCTCGCTCGCCTGCATGGCGAGGATACACACTTCCGCTCCCAGCTATTTCCGCTTTGGGGTTTTGACAGACACTACTAAATTGGGTTTGTTAAAGGCAGAGTCGTTGCGTTCTGCAATGTCACTCACACCAGCGCTAACGCAGGCGACCAGCGATTGTAATTAAGTTACCCGACGTGGATCGATCACTCATGCTTGTAGCGCAGCCGAAAAGACATGGACGAAGAAAAGGTCTCTACCAACACAACTGCGTACTCACAAATAAACAGCTTTAATGATCATATACCAACTATCCTACTTTTATCCTTTCGTGAATCGATCAACTGATTCTTCATTCATTCTTTTGAGCATCGTTCATAGTTGTAAATATGTGCAGGTCGGCATCGATGCGGCAAACCAAGTCCCGTCTAAGCTGGCGGAACTACGTCACTTCGCTTCCGTCCCCGTCTCTCTTTTTTTACTTAAACATACTATTAAACATATCCCCCCCCCCCCCGTTACGATCACCGGAAGTGCACTTGGCCGTTTAGTGGATGGAGTCATGACTCTTTTGACTCAGGAGTCGCCACTTAACACGCCCAGTGAGGCAGCGCACGAGATGTCACGTGCATACGGCTCCCAATGGGAATGGACGCAACTCTGAGGTCTGTGGCGTCTACACTTTGCTCGGGAGTGTGTTGGAGAGCTTGTATCTCGCTGTGTACGACATGTAGAAGAAGCAGAAGAAGACACATCTACGAAAGTGTCCCAACTCATTCGATAACGATTACATAAGGGTGTCACGACCAGTGAGGCACGTCAATGGTATCGGGTAGGTTACCGCACCGCCGTGGTGAAACACGTATACTAGTAGTCTCGAGAAATAGCAACGGAAATAGTAATTTAATAACTGTTTTTGAATGGTGGCACCGTGCGGCGCTAGTTTGCAGCCAAACTCGATGCGCATCCGTATGGCGCGACGTCTTCATTCCGGTTTCCACTGGATTCGATGCGCTTCTCGCTTCTGTCGCATTCATGTAAACGCGGTTCATGTTGTTTCTCACGCTGTCGCTCGCAATAAAGAGAATAAAGATCACACATATCGTTCCGTAACATAGCCATTACCGGCCATTACCGGCCGAACCTTTTCGTTCGAAATCAAGGAACCGGTATGCATTTCCGTTCCCGATCCAGTCACCAGCTCCAGTTTCGGGAACCTTTTGTTTCCATTACCGTTACCTTGAATAAAGCCTAGTAGAGTGCAATGCAATGCAATAAAAAACAAACAAAAACGACCCTGATCATAGTGGACATACACGCAGGTACACACTTATGACACGAGCACAAAGCGTGAATTTGAATTTTTCAATTTAAATGCTTCAAAGATGTATTTCTATCCACCTGTGTCAAACTTTTGTTGACAGAGACGCTCCTCGAGTAAAAATACCAGGATATGTGAAAGAAACGGTTTCCTTTATTACATGATTGTCATATACTATTCAGGTGTTCCTTCCGTTATCTATCGAAGAAGTCCGTCAGTACAAGAAAAGTTGTAGCTTTACCATGGACTTCGTGGAACACGCGCCTTTTAATTCAGACAACTGTAGAACGGAAATCGATGACTCCATTCAAGGTGTATCATTTGCGCCATACTTATTGTTAGGATGGATACGACCACGACGAAGTGCAGAGTCGGACAGTGTCTCTTTGAAGGAAACTGATCGCCTGCTTACTGTGCGACAGTTAGGCAAACTTCGTTTATGGTCCACTGAGTGTGGAGGGCACGACACAGCCTTGGCGCTATTGCTTAATGTCTGTACCGCCTCCATGGGACTCAGTGTCACGATGCTGGACACAGAAAAATATTCCGTGTGATCTTCAGGTGAACACAGTCCGGAAGACAGGAGTTGTCCATGTAACGCTGAATCTGATTCCTGTTGCCGATGGAGGTTGTAGGGCACAGTCTTGGAGACACCAGAGTCGCTGAGTGAGACCCTGGCATCCTGCGAAGTAGAAGCAACGGGTGTGGAAACCAACTCAGTGGGGAACGACACCCTCCGGACTCTCTTTTGTTCTGATGATCTTTTCTGCGTTTCAGACTTGGCTGCACTGCTTTGCGTCAGTAAGACGGCATTATACAAGGATTCGAAAGATGTGTCTTCTAAAACCGCAGCACGTCTTCTAGCTGCGATGGCAGAACCGCTCCGTGAGGTTTGGAATCGAGTGTGAGGGACTGAAATTGGTATAGCTGCTGCCGTTCCGCCGCCGCCCATTCCAGCGGGGACTGACAGCAGTGTCGCTGCGGACTCCGAGCTTCGTTCGGTGGGGACGTTGTGAAAGGAAGAACGTATCACTGGACCAATGTCTGTTTTTGCCGGAGTGACAGGTGACCCTGCTGTTAGCGACCTAACACGACCTCTTCCGTGCAGAGCAGAAGGTTCTGTTCTCGTCACACTCGGGCTGTTCTGAGCCAGCAAGCAATCTGTCGGATTTAAGTAACTAAAATGTGTTTGAGAATCTTCAAGACCTCGTTGTCCCCGATGTAATTCCATAATAGCTCTTAAAACTGGGTGCTGTCGCAGAACCAGATCTTGCAACTTCAGTGGCTTAATGGTGTCTCGCACATCGTGCATTGCGATGCGGAAATGTGGCATGTAGAAGTTGGGCGTCGAATCTAAAGGTCGCATCTTGTGTAGGATGTACAGTGTTTCGTCGAGTATACTTGGGGGCTGCACCGGCGACAGATTTCGGCGTTCTCGGTAGTAATGCCGGTTACCCAGTGCCAAGAGTTCCATAAATGGCGCATGAAACGCTTTTCCAGAAACGCGTCCTAAAGTCTGTCCCTGCTGGTGCCTGATACAGTGACCGGAAGTAGTTTCCCGTGTTTGAGTACGGACACTGCTGATGCCGCCATTGACTAAAATGCGTCGTTCTTCATTACTGGTTGAAGCATCGACTTTTCCAACCATGTTGTCTGACTCGCGCAGCCCATCATCATTTTTTCTTTCCTTGTGCTCGGCTGAACGCCCTGCGTCTGAAGACATTGGAGAATGAGACTTGCCGAGCTCGATATCGGGACCTAAGTCAGATTCAGAACGCGACGACATGATCGACACTGTTACCAAGTTTGAAGGATCGTCTTCATCTACATCACAGGAAGATTGCTCTGAAGAGACCCTCATTTCTTCCTTGGAACTTCCTTCCATTATTTCTTTATTGCTTGCCTCCCTGACGCTGCTCTCGCACACAATGAACGAAGGGAGAGCTCTAATCGCTATTGGCCTCAATGTCATGGCAGCCCTGGTCTCCAATAGTGCCTCATGGAGGTTGGTAGGTTCTGCTTCATTAATTCGTTGCTTGCGGATTGCAATTTCATTAGAAAGTAACGTAGTAGCTGGACACAGTGCGCCGTTTTGGCACTGCGGGCTTGGAGAGAGTTCTGTTGTGGATCGTCGCGCTCTCCGACTCGGTGTGCCGCGCCATTCCTCGGAAGCAATATCTGGAGCAGAATATCGTTCAAATCCAGCATTATCAGAAGCGCTAAGACGGCAGGACGATATCTCTTCCGTCGATGCCCGGTTGATACCTAATGAGACCAATTCGAAACCAGATGACATGAGCTCAGGTAGTGTTGTATAGCTATCTCCCAAGACAGGCCGATCTTCCGGTGAGAACACATCTTGTGGCAGGCATGAAGGAATCGAGATGGTATCTATTAAATGTTTATTGGGGTCTGCCATTTTTGTCGTCAAGTTTGGACTGCTAGATTCTGACTTATTATGCGGGGTTAGGTTTACGTGTCCGGTGTCTGAGGGCTGCAAAATCTGTTCCCTTACCGGACACGCACCTGTAAGAGTCGGGTGACTGTCGTCAACATTTCTTGGTGGAAGGAACGACAGTTCACTAATTCTTCTCCTGCCCCATTTAGTCATGATTAATTGAAGTTGTTCCTTTAGTTTCTGTTCCGTGCGCCCTGGTTCACATTGGCTACCATGCAGCGCTTCAGTTTCCATTTCTTCACCTCCTGACGTATTGGTTACACCATGCTCTTTACCTGTTTTTCCTAACACTGCACTTTGTCCACCAATTGTGTCTGATTGACCAGAAGCAACATCCACAGAGTTCGCATGGCAACAAGTACCAGGAGGAAATGTCCAGGACACTGATATGTCGGAGGGCTTTGAAAGATAGGAGTTTATGCCTGAAGATTCTCCGTAAGACGATTTTGTATTCGGAGCTGTTCCAAATGGAGTTGTGCTTGCGTAATACTTCAAGTCGCGGTATGTGACGATCATAGACGACATTTTTTGTGATGTTGACCTGTCCGTTGGTGCAAATTCCTCGGATACTACAACGGTATCACCAGGTTCCTGAGGAGGAGGCGTTTGGATTGTCATGTCTGTTGCACGCGAAGTTGCTTTGTTGTGTCTAATTGATCCCGAGAAGACGTCAGGATCTTTCGTTGAAGATTCTATGCTTTCACGCTCGTGGTTTTCACACGAGTCTTCCAGTGCAGCCCCTTGTGACGCAAATGCAGTTTTCCCAGCTGCTATAACCGACTTTATGGGTTCCACATTCACCAGGATATCTCGTGCAAGGAGGAGGTCCTTCAATTCTTTGGGATATGAGATATGCCTCGAGGATGGCAGCTTCGATGTTGGGGGCTCATCTTGATTGGGGTTTCTTCCTCTGTTTATCTTCCTGTGACTGGTACGTCGCCGTTTGTACCTTAGTGACGATCCGGGGTCGTCGACCGAACGCGCAAGGGGTGTAGTCGGCCTTTGATGAATAGGGGCGATACAGGTTTTCTTGTCGAGCATCGTTGAGCAGTCGTCAAAAACAAAGTTACTATTTGCTTCGTTGTTAGCCCGGGTTTCTGTAGAATACCGGATGTACCGTGGCGGATGCTTAGGAATTCTGGCGTAACCCCAAGAGGCATGTTCCCCGTACTTTTGGTAATAACGCTGTCGAGGGTCAATGCTACTCTGAAAGGCAGAAGAAGTGCGGGGGCGGTGTTGGGTGAAAGATACGGACGAGCCAGTATCTGGACGCCAATCCAAGAAGTCTGTTGAAGCATCCACAGTGTCCCTAGGCCCGGCACAGGATTCCTTCTCCTTGGTTGCACGTGATAGCCTGCAAGTACGAAAGGTTATCGATTCTGGGTAAGAATTTGCTAATTCAATTGTCTTCAGTTATAGGCGAGGTATATGACAAACAGAGGAATACGTTTTCCCAGCAAATTGTGATTAATTGTGTACACACCTCCGAGAATGATATCCTGCAAATCTACTGGATATGGGATGTTTCATTCTCAAAAAGCCTTATGCGCTCACTCCGAATTCTTTTCCTTGTTCTCTTTTGTTACTGTTCTTTCACCTTATTAGACATTGGGGGATGTGCGTTAAACTTGTAGTCTTTCTAGCCGCGTTTACATCAATGTAACAGGCGTATCGACTCGACTTGTCGCATTGAATACGCTCCTGTAAACGGCCAATTCGCTAGGATAGCGCATCGAATTCAATCCGCCTGACAGACGTGGCTCAAGACGGTCGATGCGCATTGAAGATATGCATGTAAACAGAAAATGTACATCGAAACCAGAAGGAGGATTATGGGAAGACGTTTGCTGCGAGTTCACGTGGATGCGGGGTAGATTTCGTGTGCGAAAAAGAAGATATTGTGAAATGAGAGCAGATATGGTAGGTATGGTATGGCAGTGCAGAGCTCGAAATTTTTGATGTGACAACGCGGGCGCAAGGTTCGAGCCGAATTCGATGCGCATCCACGTAAACGGTGGCGCATAGTGTTCACTTTGGTTTCAGCTCTAGTCGATGCGCTTCTGTCGCATTCGTATGAACGCGGCTTCTGTCATATATCGGAAGCACAGTGACAGTTCCACTGAAGGGGACTCACGCCCCATCCACAAACATCTAGAACTCAGCTCTCACCTGTAATTTCACTATCCACAAGTGTGTTTAGACAGTAATGAACGCACTCACGATCATGTTCCCATATTCCACCAAAGTACGGTTGTAGTCGTACGATTCGTTAGTTTTTGCCAGAGCCAGCCCACATTTGAACACTGGGGACACCAGTCGACTTCCAGTGTGGCCTCCAAATCTACCTTATTCCATCTCAGATTCTTTTTAGCTCTGGTATCTTTCTCAGATCTCAGTGGAAAGTTGCACTAGGCATACCGTCTATATGAGTAAGCTGCTCCGATGACCAGCAATGTTAGAAGAAGTACCAGTGTTGGCAGGGTGCCGAAAAGAGCGCTTGCCCGAGATGGTTTGCCTGCAACATAAAGGGGCTCGTCAATAAAGTGTGCATTTACAACCTCGTGATCTATGCCTTTTATGATTCTGATTTAGATAATTTGGAATCGTAAAAGGCGGATCGGAAGTCCGAAAATATGACTAAGTTAGTGATTAAATATGACGCGGAAGAAGAACAGTCTCTATTCGAAATATCGGCACGTGGCTCCCTTTCCTAACTCTCGTCCTGAAGCACTTCCCTTGGTAAGTTGAACGAATGCTGCAGTATAGGCGACGATGACGGCACCTAAAGCGTATGTGCACCTGCCAAACCGCCCATTCAAAGGTCCAAACCTGTTCCACCTGTTCCTGTAGCCTTTTTTACATATACATAACTGCAAGTTATAGACTCAGAAGATACCCGAAGCTGCGCTCTTGAACTGGCTGGTTCGTTCGACAGCAAACGATGGGAGACGCAGGGAAGTTTCCGCTGGCTAAGTTGATCGGACGGAAATAATCGAGCCTGAAAGTAAGATGATGATGATCCTGATTCGGGAAGAAACATGGTCGTTCGTTGCGGATATGCGGTACCGGAAAACCCTTCCGCGTCTTGGACAGCAGGAGGTCGCAAAGCACAGAGCACTATTTGTCTGAGTATTGACGACAGTCAAATACTTCATATCTGCAACTCTGCAACGGCAAGACAGATGCGGGAAGAGCCCCGAAAGGTGCACGAACGAGCCAATCCCAGCAATTAGCTCTGCCTACTGACTGTGGAACCCGTATTAGTCAAAGTTGGCATATGACCGATGATATGGAGTACAGGGCTACATCAGGCGCGCTTTGGGATTGGTCGAGCGCTTAGGAGGGATAGGGCAAGAAATAACAAGCTTTCAGGCCGGTACTAGCTTCACATCAGTGGGCTGTCAGAAAGTTGCACTCATCACAACCCTTGATGCACGCACAGATGATGACCTCACGTTGGAGTACGTGAAAGAAAAGCTTGTGGACGAGCATCAAAGAAAGCAGGAGATGACATCTGCAACGCGCAGCCCAGAGTCAGCGCTTCAGACGCAAGGCTGAGATGATGCAAAGGGTGTGACTGGCACACGAGTGTGCTACTTCTGTAAGAAGTCCGCATGGTCACCTGAGGACCTTGGAACTCTTGTGGAACTCCTTGCTGTGGAACTCGAACCTCAGAGGCCAAAGGGACGACAACGCAGGGGACGGCACGCAGACGCCAAAGGGAATGTCAGACCCATGGACGCTACCTTACCAGAAACTCGCTGCGGACCATGACGCACCGCTTAGCAACGAACTTTACCGTGAGGCAATTGGGGAGCTACTCTATTTGAGTACGGCAATACGTCCAGACATTGCTTGTGCTGTGGGGATATATACTCTGTCGTCGTGTCAGCAACCCGTATCAGCGTGATTAGAGCACTGCCAAGAGGCTGATTCGGTACCTGAAATTTACTAGGGGTCTGAAGCTGAAACTGTCCTCAGACCCAAGCTTGAAGTTGGCTAGCTACGTGGATGCGGACTGGGCGGCAGACTTTACGGATTGCAAGTAACCAGCGGCTACTTCATCCAGCTGGGAGGCAGCCCAGTCTCCTGCTCTACTAGGAAGCAGCTGTCTCTGGCCCTGCAGTGCAGAGGCGTAGCGAGGGAGAGGCTTAGGAGGCTTGAGCGCCCTCACCCCTAAATGTAGGTCACCTTGCATGCATGGTGCCATTACTTCACGGTGGCTCAGGTTGATTCGCTGAAGCGCTCAATAAATGGGATCACCACTGGCTGGCGGTCACTATTTTGCACCGTAAATATGGAACAAAGAAAGATAGACAGTGAGAAAATACGAAAAATACGTGCGGGTGTACGTTGATCAGGGGCACACGGGATGCAAGAGCACGGGAAACACATATTTAATCTGTAGGGGCTCATTCCGTGACAATATCTTGTTATCTCTCTGATAATTTCGGTATAGCATTGGTGATGTCAATCGCTTAGGTCAAGCATGGCCCTGCACTTGGCTTTCCGTCCTTGCTGGGTAATCTTCAATGTCTTTCCTCACGACGTCCTTTCGGGGTCGCTCCCCAGTTGCCGGTGTCGTCCTTTCTGATTTTGGCGCAGCTAGCTCATACACATTCATTGTCCTATATGAGAAAGTTTCCGAGCGGCAGTTTCACTGCCCCTCCCAGCTCGCCACTTCTCAAGCCATATCATACAAACGGTGGCGGGTTCAGTGAAAGCAAGAACGCGGTGAACGAAAGAAATAGGGCAATAAAACATGTGTGCCGCACGTGGCTCCCTTTCCTAACTTTTTGGATTGTCACAGAAGCAAAGGCTCGAAAGTAAACAAGAAAAAGGAATACACAAGAGGTGAAGAGAGAGAGTGAATGCAACGAGAACTGGTCGCCTACGTACACTGCACTGCACAGTTTAAAAGTAGGATGTCAACAGGGCAGCTATGCTCAAAGGACAGTAAACAATAAAACACTTCCTGCCCTTCGAATGCAACGATCTTTTGCGCCACAAACGACACGTGACGTCCTTGTTCAATGAGTGCAGTTATGAACAACGAATCAGAAAAGCAGCGGAGCTCTTATCCTCAGGAGTAGCCGTAGGCGGCATCCCGTTTTCGTAAAGCGACATACAGTCAACGCTCGATCTAGGAGCTCTTCGTTTTACCAATTATATCTATTTATAAACGGTTTCTCCAGGAATGCTAACCGCTCTTAAATGAAAGGCCGACGGTGCTTCTTGTAAAAGCTTATGACCATAACTTCTCTTACTATCACCTTCGTAAGGTAGCGTGCTCTCCAATGCGTATATATGTCTTGCAACAGATACAAGAAAATTCGTTAATGAACAGTACGCAGAGCGTCATGCACTGGTCAACACCTCCTAGATAGTAGAAGGCCTGCGCCCTACGTCACACAGGGAGGCCTGCTGTTACAACTGTTGCTGCTATGACGTCAACGAAAGAGCGAACTAGAGACAAGCTTGAGGCAGCTGGCAAAGCTCACGGAGGCCTCAGTGTGTGACATAGGGAGCAGGATTTCTACCATCTAGGAGGTGTTACACTTGTCTACCAGCTTTCTTTTTCTGTGTGTGTGTGTGCCCCCTCCGCACCGCCCCCACCCCCTCCATACAGGTCCCAGCCCTCCAGGAAAAAAATTTCTGGCTACGCCTGTGCTGCTGTGGCATCTACATGCAGTGGTGTACTACTACGTCTCAGCAGCGCAAACCGTATATGGTTTATCAGGGCTTGTACATCCACCATTATGGTGACTCGCAGGGAAGCGCGAGAGTCGTTAACGGGTCGTTATTGCCTCTTCCTCCCAACCAAGTGATTGGTGAAATAAAGATTTATATTACAGTTGCGCTGCGTGAATATTACTTGTACAATATCGGTGTAACTTTCATATTTTCAACGTTGATGATCTTTTAGATAGCGTGGCATCAGCATAGCATTCCATCAGCGAATGCATGGAACATGTTACTCATTCGTAGACATGTCTCTGTGCACACACACCTACGTCGTCAAAGTAGAGTACCTGAAGGAGATTAAATACTCCTTACGTGAAAGGCACTTCTGGTTATCAGCAAGCACGAAAGGCTGAGGGCAGTAGCATAGGAAGTCAACGCATTGCATGTTCTTATCGTGATGAGCGCATTCCAAGTCGCTCACACAGGATTCGTACAAGTGCTTTCCTGGAAAGATGCAAATTAGCCTTAAACAAAAACGCACGCAGTGCAACGGGACAGCTTTCGTAGAAGCAGCAGCTCACCTCGAACGCACTTAGCGACTCCATCGGTGTCCCTTATGAAAATCGGTGTTCCCCGGGCGCAGTCGCACCTCGATGGAAGTGCGGCCCTTCTCGCAATGCATGCCAACCCTAAGCCGGATGCACACTCCTCGTCGCTCTTGCACGTAATTCCGTATCCGAATTTTCCGCTATCAGGGTTAACGTTCACTGCAAGAATTGAGACATCATATGACCCTATGTGCCCCCAGTAACCGTAAGAGCACTTCCATAACGAACATGCTCTTCGGCGGGGATGCCACGATATTCCACCGTTAAGAATCGACCGTGTAAAATCCCAGATTTCTCAATTAAAGCTTTAATGTGAAGAATGGCGGAATGATAGCGTTGAATAATACATATTACTGACAAACCTCACAGTATTGCGTGATTTTGACCTCAGCAGAAGTCATTGTCGTGAATAAAAACCAGGTTTTTGGCGACCGTTAGGCTTAGCATTGCGGTCACATCAGAGCCGCAAAAATTATTAGATTTTGGTTAGGTTAGGTTAGTTTTCAGAGGTTAGGTTAGTTTAGGCGTTTTTTGACAGTTCACCACGCCGTTGGGGGGCTCCCCACAGTTGGGCACGCACGCAGCTCTACGCTAGCGCCCTTTAGGATTTTCAGCATATGGGATTCTAAACGGTGGATTCTTAACGGTGGCAATTCGGGATACCCCCTCTTCGGCAACGGCCACTCAATATTACGTATCAGTGGCCTCATGGAATCTACCTTTATTTCCTCCGAGGGGGTATTCAGGTTTTGTTGTACTCGTAGTATAATTTGATAAATCAGTTAGGTCCTGGTACGTATCAGTGTCTTCTGGTCTGCAAGAGTGATGAACAGAGTTAATGGCCGACGAGCATAGGACTACTACAGCTTCGTTATATTCCAAAACAAACCCTTACCTGAAATCTGGAAACTGCCTCGCGATGCATAACGTCAGCAAGCAGAGGAACCCTATAGAGATACGCATCATACTTGTTTCAGAGGGTTGGGGGTGTAGCGCAGAGCAGTTTGGCAGGCCAAGGCAGTGAGCACGGCGTACAGAAGTCAGCGTTCTTCTTCTTCTTGATGAAAGGCTGTTCCACAGGGTAATAACGGCCCGTTCACGTTGCTCCTCGAGCGGAATGGCACGTAGTGAAGCCACCATAGCAACCATTTTGCTTTTTCTTCTTCTTCTTCTTCTACCAATGAGATAATGGCCGTGAACCACTAAGGGAGCTTGGCCAGGACAAAGGGGGCGACAGATGTTTGTCTATGTTTGTGCAGTAATGATAGGGACTAAGGCCAGGTCAGATCCAAGTAACTTATGACATATATGACGTGTGATGACTAATACAGGAACTGGATATGCACATATGTAGGAATATGCGTATGGCGACTATACACGGCCAAAAGGATGACTGTATGAATGTGTGTGTACGTGAAAGTGTGTGAGAGTAGGAAGGAAGTGCCTAGAAGCGGTTGGAGAGCACGATGTAGGAAGCAAGACCCGCTACCACAGCCCTATGACAGAGCGCAGTGTGTGATGCTCCGAGAGACAGCACTGACGCCAATGAGAGTGGGGCTCCTAACAAGCGTAAGGGTGTCCAGATATACCTGCGACGTAATTGGCCGAACTGAGAGCAGGTTAGCAAAAAGTGTTCCCGGTGCCGGCTGTGCTGTCTGGGGTTTTTCCTGGGTTTTCCTCAGACGCTTTCAGACACATGTCGGCACAGTTCCCTTAGAAGTCGGCCCAGGACGCACTTTCCCCCAGGGCGTCAGTCGTGACGTTGCCCACCTACGTGAGGCCGACAACGGCAAGCCCTTTCACCACCCACCACCACCACCAGTGTTCTTCTTCTTCTTATTCTTCGTCCAATGAGATGATGGCCGTGAGCCACTAAGCCAAAGACATACTCGATGCCTCCTCTCCATCCTTCACTACGTGCATGGACATTCGAAGTAGATTTACATGTAAGGCAAGTCCGCTCACATTTGTCTGGCTACATGCTGCGTGTGCCGCAGGGTAGGATTGCAAATAATGTCGACTACCTGAAGTTCTTTTGACGTGCGCCAGAAATCTCCGCTACACAGTGCTGGAAGCAACGTGCATGGACATGTTGGGTCATCTGCTTCAGCATGAAGCCTGAGGCTGCTGACGATGACATGCTTCCGTGGCTACAAGCGTGACTGTGATTGGACGGACTCCTGAAGATTTGCATTACCTCTCACACAACCACCGATGTCCAGAGGACGTCCTGAAATGGTCAGAATATCTTTGTCGGAAAGTGACATAAATAGGATGCCATCTGGATGTCTATTGGCGATGTCCGTTGGGACAATAAAACCACACATCCTGCAGTTATCCTGTGGCTCATGTCTCATGTCAAATCAGAGTTTGCGATTGAAATCATGTGGTACGAATTCCCTAAGTATTTGGTGGGTGTAATTCTCTCCCGACTTGCATGCCACATTAATAATACAATGTACGTATTGTATAGAAAAAGCCAAAATAGCTAGGATAAATGAAATCTCCTTGTATTTTTCTTACAAACAAACAAACAAACAAATTAAATCGATCCACAAGATAAATTGTATGTGCCACATAATGGCTAAGCTCTATTGACATGCTACACAAATATTTAAATAATTAGCCCAAAACTCATTTTATTTCTGATTACTTGATTTTATGTGTTTACGTAGTTATACATGTGGATCTCTTGCATGATTCATTCTTACTGGCATGAAGCATGCTCCAACAACACCGAATATCCACTGGATGTACGATTAATGTCCTAACGTCCGTGGTCGGATTCGTCTGTCTGATGGATATCCCTCTGATATCCAGCGTGGATGAAGAAAATAAAGCGCAGAAGTGATATCCAGAGGATATCCAGAAACGGTCATGCGCGGTGATCTATGCCCCGACAACACATGGCAGTCCTAAGGATGTCCCATTTACCTCTGAAGCTGGATGTTGGAATATCCCAACGATAACGAGTTTCGT
Source organism: Ornithodoros turicata (assembly GCF_037126465.1). NCBI lineage: Eukaryota > Metazoa > Arthropoda > Arachnida > Ixodida > Argasidae > Ornithodoros > Ornithodoros turicata. The sequence continues at coordinate 55,666,709 of NC_088206.1, forward strand.
CCGACATACGTATATGTACGGTCACAGATCCAGCGGAGAAAGGAATCCTCTCGGACGTCCGACAGACATGTTCTGCGCTGCTTGCCCCTGACATCCTTTCTTTTTTCTTTTTTGTCTGAGATTCAAGCTCTTGATGTGACATATTTAGTGAAACTACTATTTTTTGTACCGTTTATGTGGATCAAGAGTTAAGAGTTAAAAGACAACATGCCGTGACTCAAACCGGAATCAGATTTTTCATTATTTTCGAGACATAGCTGACAAGAAAAAGTGACGGTAGCTGTGAGAGTATAATCCTCTGTGAGAGTATAGTCCCCTCCCCTTCAGTTATTGTACCCTATAAACGTGACTTCCCTCTTTCGGAAACATCAAAGAACTAGCACATTTCTTAGAATATTCGAACTTGGCAAGTGCGCACAACACGTCAGCGAACCGACACAAACTGAACAACGAACAATGAGAGCCGAGAAGCGATTGCTAATATGGTGGATGCTTCTTTTATTTTTTCTTGTTGGCCGTGATGAAACATCTTCGGCCGTAATGAAATGTTACCGTTGGAAAAGTTCGCCAGGTTGTGGGTGTAGCATTTACTGTGTTAACCATTAGTTTAATGTAGCTCAACAATTCCGTTTGATTAATTAAATTATTCACATTAATAATATAGCATGTGTGCATTAAAATTAAGAATATATTATGCCTGCTTTATTAGGCGCATTAGCCTGAAGAAATGTCCATAAAACATCCCACACTCGTCCGCTTAACGTTAATATGGATATCTTTCGCACGTCCCAGAGGACTCCTTCTTTCTCTGACATGGACATGTCAGCGCACATATATTGGACGAAATTCGTTATCCCCAAGATATCCCAACGTCCAGCTTCAGACGTGCATCGGATATCCCTAAGACAGCGGTGTGTTGTTGGGCTGGATGTCTGTTCACTCTGTTGGACGTAAAAGACGACTCCCAGCAAACCATTAATATCCCTGGGACATCCCTACAAGGTCGCGAACGTGCTGAATATCTCGACATCCATAGGATATCTATGGGATATCGCACAATTTCATTGCGTTTTGGGCTTACTCCAGTAAACAACAGATGTCCCTGGTATGTTGGAAGGATATCGCGCTCTGGATGTTTGAATGTCCCTTGACAAGCAGCCTGCAGATCCTAGGGATGTCTATGGGAGATCCAGGAAATATTTGTTTGTCCTTATAGAGACGGTAACCTGAATTAAAAACACAGTAGTCGATAGGAAGGGATGTCAGAAATGTTGTTGGGTATACTGTGGGTTGATGCAGAAACACAGGAATTGCGAAGATACATCCTCGTCACCGTTACAAATGGTTTACGCCACGCTACCCCTAACGAACGTGTGTGTAACGATTTGTATTTCAGTATATGTTCCATCCTGCTCGCAAATAGAGGTTACTGCAGGCTTTCCCAAGTGGTCCAAGTGAGGCGGGCAGGGTTCGGCACTTATGCTGGCGTGTCCCACGGTGTTGCTGTACTGTGTTGAATCCTGTTAGGCTAAGGTAATGTTTTGTTCCCAATAGTATCAAACGGGTTAAAACACATAATAAATATTATTTGCTGGTGCACAGTTGCAGTGGTCTCTACGCATTCTACAAACACTAAATATCTGATGCACAAAATTGTTAAAAGCAAAATATGTTCGATATTCGTAATCTCCCGTATATATCCAAACATCCGTGACAGACGTCGCAGGGACTTTCAGTGGATCTACAAACATGGCAGAAATGCTAGTCGCTGGGATATCGCATGGATGTAAAACGGATCTGTGGCAAACTCCACTGGATATCCAAACGTCCCGGGCGAGATATCTTACGGACATTTCCTGGATGTATCTGGTTTGCTGGGCTCCTCCTTTCTCTCACTTGGACCTGTGAGCGCACATACATCGGACGAAACTCGCTATCCCCAGGACATCCTAACATCCAACTTCTGACGTACATCGGATGTCCATAGGACAGCCTTGTGTTGTTGGGGATATGGTGTCACCACCATCAGGGTGTCACATCCCAACGTCCATTATAGACATTCAAGATGTGTCCTGTGAACGGTGGAAGACCCATCACCAGCGGCATAAACAGCGACCAATCATCACGAGGACAGAGGTCACCTCTGCCTCAAATGATACCGTAATAATGGTACCGTCACGTTACACGTAAGGTTTGTCTGTCTAGTGTGGCAACATGTTGCACGTGCCGTAGGGTAGGACTGCGGATAATTTGGACTATCTGGGATTCTTTTGGCGTGTGCCGGAAATCTCCGACACACGGTGCTGGAAGCAATGTGGAGGAGGCTCAGTGGGGGAGGCTCTGTGTTGGGGCTCAGACAGACAGATGCGGGCTGGGGCAGAGGTCCTCCCCCACATTGCTACCGACTTCTGCCACAGCGCGCGTCTGTCTGTCTGTCTGAGCCTGCGTAAAGCGGGCTCGTGAAGAGCAGAGAAAGGGGCAGTCGACGCTTGGGCGGCTTGGGTTCGAAGCAAGAGGTTCTACTCGTTGGTCTTTGGGGCCTTTGGTTTACTGGCGTCATTTCTAACTTTTCTGGACCTACCTTTCTTTACTTGTCCATTTCAGAAGTTCTATTACTCAACATCAGCTTTTGTAACCCATCAGAGGATGAAGACGCAAATTTTATGTATCTTCTGATATTGTAATGTGATCCGCAATAATCATGGAATAATTGTTGTGGTATATAATTATTGTAAGCAATAGTGATCTTCGTAATACTTCATAATTATGGGGCAATCACAATCATATAATGTTAAAAATAATTTGGAGTCGATTGAACATCATAGAATGCTATTAAAGGAGTACAGAGGGCCATCCAAAAAAATTTCAGATTAAGACATCTGATGAAAGTGTGTGTGTCATTATACAGAATAGCGCGAAAGGTTTTGATGTGTGCAATTTGTTTCCCAGAAAAAAAGTCACATAAACATAGCTCCGCGCCTTCACTCTTAACTCGCCACTCCAGCTATAACGAGGATGAGGAGGTATGATGCCACGTCACCGATGACGGCATAAGGAGACTCGTTCTGGTTTGCCGGTCAGTGGGGGTCAGCGCCTTGTCCCTTTGCCACCGTAAACCTGTTTTGCCAGTTTTCCCGGAGAATTGGGGAGAGAAGGAGCGGCCGAAGCATTACCGAGCAAGGAGAAAGGCTTTATCAGAACCCCGAACAGCCGAGTAGCAGACAACATTTCTCTAGGCCAATCAGCGAGCGTTCTCCTTATAGCGTCAGCGCGCGGTTCCAGGCAGATCACAGGCTGGTACTGCTCTTCACCACCGTTGCGCACGGTCGCTTTTTGCGGCGTATTTCAGATTCAATTTCTTCGATAATTATGACTCCGTGGTGTAAATTACTTCGCATGGTGCATCTTACTGGTCTACTTAACAGTTTTATAGGAAGAAAACTGGGTGTTAAAAATGCCTTCTGTGCTACTTTAAGTAAAAAGAGCAGTAGAGCGCTCCTCTATGAGAACTGGGTCCATGGGTGATCTTGTGTATATTTTATTCAGCGTTTATCACATGCTGGCTTCCGAGAAGATAAAATACGGAAGGCGCGATAGACTGAAACCCAAGGAAGAGATTGCCGTGGCTATCCTCGATATGATCCTTTTTACCACAGTCCTCGTGTTCGCTAGCACACCCCATTTTGCCACCCGCCCTTCTGTCGGACAACGTAACCGTGCCTCTTGAGACTGCTGTCAGGAAAAGCATTTACCTACTGGCAGTGTTTAACTGACTTGCACCTCTACGTGGCAAGAGGCAGAGTCCTTATTAAGAAATTTCGCGTGGTTAACAGTCGTCAAAGGGTGATGAAGAAATAAGCGATGGCAGTAGGTGATACTGGTCTTTCTTGGATTCATTCCAGCTAGGGTTCCTTTCATCTTCCGAATATAATTACACACGTATCACTGCATACATAGTTACTCTTATGGATATACAGTGTGGAGATATCAGACTGATAACAAGGGCGTTATCTGGTACCGGTGTGGAACGTGTGTGCTGGGTGTGTGTTACACGTGACGCTAGGGAGCGTCGGGCGCGGATCATGGCTTGGGTGTGGGGACTTGTGATCCTGCCACTCGACGCCGACGGAGCCATTTTGTCAGATGTAAGAAAATAAATCTTCTTTCTTGTTGTTAGTTGCTGTGTTCGTGTTCTTCGGGTTTACGGCGGGTCGGAATCGGGAGCACCCCGAATTTGTTGGCCTAGGATCCTACAACAGTCAACCCTCGATTTATGAAACCTAGATTTACGAATTCCCTCGCTTTGCGGATGGTTTGTCCCAGAACGAAGCACTTCCTATGTGTTTCTCCCTCGGTTTATGAACATCCGTTTCTGATATGTAAACGCGTTTTTTTGAGCATGAACCTAGAGGAGTCTACCTTCTTTTTTTTACCTCGATTTATGAAGGGGTTGGGTACAGTCGTCCAGGTCATTGACACATGAATGGAGGCTGACAGATAAGAAAATGAACTTTATCTGTGTGGCATGCCAGTGGCTGACATTTGAAGTGGAATGTCGCAATGGACGGGTTGCAAAGCGCAAGAGATCGCCTCTGACCGCAGGTGAGAAAAGGGGTATCCACCTATTTTCAGAAATAATGAATACCAGCAACTGTAAAGTCAACAAATGTTACAAAATGTCGCAGTGCAGTTCCTGTCATTCCAAGATCCCCTTTCGTCCCAAGAGATAGTCACTAGCTTTGTCGCATTGAGATGAGGACTGCCTGGCGTCGTCTTTTGGCAGTGCCACTGCATGCTAGCATGCATTGCACGGGAGATCCCCTCTCCCGCGTCTACGCCATTCTGTGCACCGGCGGCGTGGACTCTTGAAAGACCCCATATTTACCCTACCATCCCTGGTCTTGAACGAAATAGTGACGTCCCCATAGTCGTGGCGCTGGAGCATCTCGCCTCATCACATCGACTAAGTTGCCATATATGCAGTGGCATGTTTTCCACTGCCTGCTTCACGCTCACATTCCCACGAATAGGTGGAGCTACCTCGAAACCCTGCATCTGGTACATCTGGTTGTTGGTTGTTCCCTAAGTTTTGGTTTTGCTTCGTCTGCAGGCATCTCCATCTATACCCGGTGATTTAAATTAACGTGAAGCAGTCATAGGAAAACATGACGGTTTGAGGAATGCATGGGATGGGAATTTGCTTTGCTTGTGACTTTTTTGTACAAAGTGACGAAACATTTGACAAAAATATTGGTAAAACTATAGAGAGAAATGTCTATCGGGGGAATATTCTTGTAATGTGTGTGGCTGTTGATATTAATTGGGAATCTTTCTTCACATTACTCAGTGATGCTGCAATGTATGTATTATTGTAATATGTATAGATGTTGATATTAATTATAACTATCTTTTCATATTATCCAGTGGTAGTGCATTGTATGTATTAGTGAATGAGATTGTGGCTTCATATAGTAATAAGTCCTCTATCAGGTCATTGGTGCGGGTTACGTGAGTGATCAAGTGGTAAGCAATGTGATGAATGTTGATTTTATGTTTGAAATATCAAATAGAGAATAAATAATTATATTTTATAATTATTAATAATATTTTTATATAATTATATTTTATATGAATTGTAGTGTCTTGTGCTGTGGTTCTGTTTCAGGTCGTAAAGGTCTTTCGGCTGGGTTTTTCTGCGTCATACTGATTGGCAACATAATTGGCATAATTCCCAGCACCACTGGCAATTAATAAATATACATGTATTGGCAATATAATTGGCTTTAATAAATATATATCGACTTGTACTTTTTGTGTATGACCCTTCTTTGCAAGTCTATAGTTGCATGTTGTAAGTGCACGCGTCACCCACCACGCGCTGCAAAAATTCGCGAAAGAAGTCTGCCCAGATGGAGAAACCCGCCTTGTACTCTCTACGCCTCCCGACATAATCATACTACTAGTGTCTCGTGCTTGCCCAACGCCAACATCGGAGTCCTGGACAGGGGGGGGGGGGGGGGAGACCAGGACCTCTCAATTACCCCGACGTCGTGGGCGGTTGCCTAGGGAGGGTTGAACCGGCCCCGGGCGGAAGCGCAGCAGACTAAAGTTCCCGCGTTCTGCGGTGTGGGGATCGCACCCATGCATGGGTAGCATGAGGCAGCCCAACGGAAACGGCTGGACCTAGACCAGCGGCAGCTGTTATGTGCAAACTTACTGCTAGTTCAATGACATGCGTGGTCCGCACAAAAGGGCGAAAGCTGCAACGCAAAAGGAAGGCGGAAAACCCGTATTGGATGAGGGCGCGTGTAGAGGAGGTCATCACGCCAGCGCGCAGCGCGAGGACGCTGAAATTCGCGTTACAGGAGTCGCAACTGTTCTCGTAAAACCCATTGCGCTATGCATCCTCCTTCAGTGCACACTGGGGCCGCTACACCACTCGAAGTGCCCATCTGTGAAGATGGCATCGGAGATTTGTTCTGTGCAGATGTCCAGTGGACTCGTGATAGCTGTGTGTGTTACTTCTCGCCTCACGCCAGGACGGAACGGATGCGCGTCTGTATAGTCTACGCACTCACACCTTACCGCAGTAACAAGTTCCGCCTCGTGGGGGACTTCAACGTGGACGTTCCAGCGGGCAAGAACACGGCGTTCCTAGAAAACATATCCCCCCCACCCACTAGACCTCACGCTACGCACCGACGTCCTCCAACCCACCACCAGACAACGGATCGTGCATAGACTTGGTCATTGAAAACACCCACTTCGTTGAAGACATTACTCGTATCGCCAACCATTTCAACGAGCAGTGGTCATCACACTGAGATAAACACTTTGCGTACGAACTTTAAAGGAGCATTAAAGTGGTATCTAACATGGCCAAAAACTGCTGTCATCTTGTAAAGCAGTATGTGAAAAGCATTCCCACAAAATGTTTTTGTCCAAAGTTCTTTCACCGCGGCGCAATTAATTTGCAAAATCGCCCACCCGCTCACTCAAACCACCCACTCTAGTGTGACGTTTGTGGTAGAGAGCCCTCTCATTCGTTGGTAGGAAAAACCGTCTGCTACGGACATTGCGAGCTGTTTCTTGTTGACTTCTATTCTTTATATGATTTATATCACGTTCTCTATAAAAAAAAAGCATACATGCAGCCTGACAAAATAAGATTGTGACCACAAGAGTAATATATCCGTGGCTTCTGTGCAATCTCAGAACTCACAGTAGCAGAAAGCAAGCGATGACGGCGCTATTGTGGCGCCGCCTGTTAGCCACTGAACTAACTCAAAAGGGCCTAGGATATTGAACTGACTAACTAAATAACTGTGCGATGAAAACGGTCAGAGAGGCTGCACACTGTCGGGAAGCACTGGGGTATCGCTGTACAACACACAGTTAGCTTTAGGCTGCACCACTCGTTCTTCCCGAGGTGTCAGCGGTCCCAAAAAATCGAGGTCGTGTCGTTGACAGCCTTCGAATCCTCCGTTTCGGACATCACGTAGCCGGGGGAACGCCTGGCCAGCCTCGCGTCTCCGAAGCGGTAGCAGACGCTCCGGCCTGCGCGGTGTTGCTCACCTCGATCATGTGATCCCAGGACCAATGAGGAGCGTCCCTACAACTCACGTCACATAGTGACGCGCATGGAGGCGCTCATCACGTGTCTATCGTGAAGGCGAAGGAGGGTGTTTCGCGCACTGGAGATTCGGTGGGCTATTGCAAGCGTCCCAATTTCGCTACGGTTGCACTAATTGTGAGAAAACTGTTTTCGGCCGCTAAACAATCCATACAGACCAAAAATGGAAACAAAGTTGTGTGCCTGTAGACTGCTCCTCAACCTTACTCAACCACACACTGTTGACGATGGAATTCGCGTTACAGGTGTCGCAACGGTTCTTGAATTTTTCTTTCTTCTTTTTCTTTTTTGCGGGAAAGCAAAGGACTAACGTCGGGTCGTGTCCTGGTAAAATGAAATCAAAATGGGCCTTTTCGTGAAACGGTCGTAACACATTCCCAGAATTGCGGAACACCCCCTCTTAAAGATGGCTTGACCTGCGTACTCGCTGCCCTCCATTGAAGCAATGCATTCCACCTAGTTTTGTTAGAATCTCCGTTGGCACCGAGCTTTAGAAAGAAGTGTCCACATCCACACTTATGTGTTCCTATAAGAGGTCCCTCGACAGGTAAGTAGTATGGAAGTGCAGTCACAGTTTTTTTCAGTTTTTTTTTTTTTTTTCCTGGGGGACTTATTTTCGCCGTATTGGCTTCATGGCAGAATGCATTGGCGTGCCTTTTTGCTTGTATTTCACCCAAACAATGGGTTCCCCAGAAAGTGTCCATGTAAGGCATGAAAGGTGAAACTGTGTTCTTTCGGTACACCGGGCCGTCACCTCAAAGCAGGCTGACCGCACCTTCCCCCTACATCACCCTATCACACCACCCACCGAGAAACTGTCTCATATTTTTTTTCCCATGGCGAAAGAGGTGACGACGTGCTTAGTGTGCCTTCCGAGCCATTTGCGTCTTCAAAAAAAGAGTTCTGTTGTTGGCTGGAGCAATGGTGTAGATGTCGGCATAGCTTTCGCGTCCCGTGTTCGATCCGCGGACCAATACCTTTTGATATTTAAAAAAGTATATGTCAAGTGAGTTTTTAGACTAATAGCAAGGCGAGAACTTCACAATTTTCTCCCGGAGGACTTATTAATGCCGTACTGGCACTATGGCATACATTGCTGCGATGTTTTGCTTGAATTGCAGTACTGCTGTATATTGGTTCCGACCTACTTCACCGATACAGGAAGTCCCCGATTTGTACAGTGCCAAGGTACTAGCATTAAGGAACAACAGATGAGAAAGCATCTTTAACCACTATCTTTACAAATTTGTAAAGTGCAGGAGATGCAGGATTAATGCTGAATGCTGAACTAATGCAGGTGAGTAAGACTGTTGAAAATGCTGTTTCACGCGTAATCCTTGTGTACCAGATTGCGAATAAAAAATGTCCGGCAACGGGTTTAAGACAAGTGTTGTTGGTCTAGACCGGAACCCGGTCCGCGCCCAAAGGCAAACGAACTGTGGGATCAGAATCCGGCCTGCAGGCTCCGGTTTTCTGGTTCCCTGACTTGAAAAACATGACTGCCTAACCCGGGTTGGGTTGGGTTTGAGTTTTCGGGCCAGTGTTGTCCGTTGCCGTGTCCTGCTGGCCCTACTAGGAATGCTAGCTTCTGCTTCACGTGCCAACAACCACTTTGCCTCGGCAAATTCCCGCTACGCCCCGCTACCGCGCTATGGTGGTACCGCTACCATGTAAATGGTGCGCATGCGTCGTCATCTTTTTCTGAAATGGACCATTGATTGACACAAGACAAAGAGAAAGATGACGACGAAGACGGTATACTGCGCTATAAACGGCATCGTAATCGCACCGTATCTCGTACGAAATTTATTTATAGATGTCACCGGGAACTTAAAGAATTAACTTCTTTAACCACCAATATGCGCCATATTACGCTAAAAGGTCTAGGTTCAGCCTTATTGGCTGGGGTGTCCCATGTTACCCATTCACAGGTGCGATCCCACAACTGCTGGACGCGGGAACTTTTACCTGCTGCGTTTCCGCCCTGGGCTAGGTTCTATAGAAGTTATATAGAAAACTGTGGATAGGGTGGTTTAAAAGTCCATTGGAGGTATATACAACTTTTATCTACTTTTAATGTAGTTCCTTTCAATAAATGGCCCCCACTTCGTATAGAAAGTGGATGGAGAAAATTGACAGAAATTGTAAACAGGGTAGGTGCAATAGCTAAAGGAATTATATACAGCCTCTATCTAATCCTGATCCATTTCTAATGTATATTTGGAGACCAGTTTCCATAGAAACTAGACAGGACAATAGACAACACGTCGTAAGCAATATGAAGAGTCTCGTCTAATTTAGATACAGCTTAGACCTTCGATAACTTGTTGCTACGCATGCTTTGCACCTAGCCGATGCATGTATCTCGATAACCAGGATCGTTCTATTAATTTCACCCCTACACCAGAAAAATGCTTTCCCACTCCAAATCACTAAAAAAAAAGAAGATCAATAAACAAACACAAATAGGAGGGAAATACTTGCACACGCTCAAACCTGTGACGTGTTTGCAAAGAAGCAGATACTAATACAACATGCAACGAAATGGCTTGGCCTTGGCCATATGGGGAGCCGTCTGCGCTTGAGATGCGACCGCAGGGGTGAGGGCGGCACGCATAGATTGTTATTTTGGGAGCAAATAACAGCCACAAAAAATATTTCATCCGACTGGTTTATATATTACTGCATTGAAGACTGTGTTTCTTATTTAAATTACTCTGGAACTGAACCAACAGAATCTCTACAACAAAATAATATGGTGCTGCACGTTGCGCGTGTGTGGAGCGCCGTATTCTACAATTCGCTGCCACGATCTATGCCTTACACATGGTTCAAACGTGGCAAATACAGTTGAGATAGGTACAAAACTGCTACTTCAGAACTGGTTTACCCATTTTGTACACGCACCTTGCCTTTGACAGTGTAGAAGCAGCACTGTATCAAGTGCAATATTAAAAAGCAAACAATAAATGTTCGCGTTGCCTGAAGTGACAAGTCACAATATTGCTGTCGACATTTATATGCATGTTCACACATTCACAAATAATATGCATTACTTGTTATTCAAATGCCTAAAAAAAACTAGTACATCATGTCGATAAATAGGAATTTCCGTGCCTAGTATAAGCTCTTTACAGACTGTATAAAAAGTATACATTCTAGTTCCTGAATACTGTATAGAAAGTGTATACAGTTTACCAGTAAAAAACCTATACAGATTCTGTCTAATTCCCATGCACAACGTTCACACTGACACGCTAGATAATCTATAGGTCCTGTATATAAACTGGAAAATCAATTTCATCAGTGTTTGTATATACGCTCCTCTTTCTTTATTCGCACTGCTCGGTGCCTACTCAGTATTAATGCGCTCTACAATGGGTGAAAACTGCATATCTGTTACAATGACGACATTACTGTTCATTTGAGTACATTATTTCGTTGCACAAAATATTTAAAAAGTACACAGATCATTATTATCGCCAGCTTTATTCCATAAACAATAGTAACAATTCATAATAGTTAATCGCAGTTAAAAATTCTGTTATTTAATTGATAAAATAGTGGATATACCTAATACTGATTAATAAATAGTATAATTCTGCTCACTACAATTAATAGTTATGCTGTTTAATTATAAGTTGAGTAATTAACAATATTATACCACATGCATGAAATCATACTGCACCGTGGCCCAAAATCCAGACGTATTGATGAACTCGCTTATATGTATACAGAAGAGATTCAGAATGGAAAGAATTATGTTTGCGATGTTTCTATAGAAAATCTATAGAATATGACAGATAGAGTACCTATCCACTCTCAATGAACTTTCTATCTAGTGTCTTGGAACTGGATAGAGGAGATAGATTATCCATTGGAATTGTATAGAAAATGGAAAATCATTTTCATAAGGTCTCCTTAGACACCCTGGTGGTCCTGGACTGCTCCAGGAACGCCATGGTGACGTCCATCTTAGTGCGGACACCCGATCAACATGGGGTGGCACGAGACATCGATCCCAACCTCAGGTTGTCCTCTAGACCTAGCCTCCAAGTAGCTGGATTACAGGAGCATGCCGCAACTCCCAGCCGCTAACGCAGCAGCTATCTCGGATATTTGAGGGATACATTTCGTATTTAAGGTTTACGTAGATCAATGTTATGTAATTCACACGTAAACGCTGCATTAAAGGCGCATCTCTTTCGCACAATTCTTCTTGATTGTTTAGGATTTCTAAGTTTTTTTGTTTTTTTTCGCGCGCCTTGGGAGTTGTGGCAATTCTTGCTGACTACTATGGAGTTACTTGGATCTGAGCTTAGATTTCTTTTTGATTACGACATAGGTAATCCAGAACCCGTGACTCATGTGGCCGGACCGCGGTACTGCCGCGGTATGTGTGCAGTATTTGAAGTGTCATTGTTCTGCGAAGAACAATATGTGCTCTCTGCCTTATATGTGCAGCGGTTTTACCAGCGGAGCAAAACGATTGCAGGGTATTACGGTGTATTCGTGGAATGGTGAATATATTTGTGTTGTCCAATCTCGAAAAGAGTCTTACGATCCGTTAGAGGTACATATTCTGTGATGACCGGTAAATTACACACGATAACTGCCACTACCGCACCTCGAATCATCTTCGTGCGTGGCCCAATGTACACAAGGACAATGGTTGTCCTGGGATGGCGTCGTTTTTAATGCGTTAGCATTAGGAGTGTCAAAATGGAAAAAGCTGTAAGTAGTAGAAGGGCAGAGATACGCAGAACCAAAGAGCATGGTGACCATCATTCCCCACCGCTCTAGATAGGAAGGTATTTGGAGCAAGAGCGTTCGCGCCAAGGAGGAGCACGCACCAAGACCGCCCCCGCGCGTTTCGCGGCCGCGCGTCGCGTAGAGAGGGGTTTCCTTCTCGCGTTTGAACATGCGTGAACATGCAAAATACATCTTATTCCCTTTCCACATCTTTTAATACATCCCCGAGCGTGGAGTTTTAATCGTCATTTACCAACGATCAACTCACCTATCAACTTTCTACACAAAATGGGAGCTGCATGGAAGCTTTTCACTCGATGTTTTGGAAAGGAATATGATGATGAGCGGGAGACGGCGGACGAGAAAAAATGGCGACTTAAACAAGAAATATATGAAGCAAAAGCAGAAGCTGTGAGGAGGTTCCTCGCACACGAGCGTCTTATAGAAATGAAGCGTCGTTCCGCGAAAAGTCAAGACGATCAAATCGATTGGTGAGATGTACAATAAATCCATTTCTCACACCATCACTTATTCATTGTCTCATTTACTTTTGCATCGTGATGTCTGACGCAGGTCGATTTGCTTTTATCCACCCTGCAAGGGTTATTATTTGCGGTCCTTCAATGTCGGGTAAAACCTATCTCGTTCGTAACATTTTAAGAAATCTTACAGTATTCACTGTAGTCCCAGAGCAAATCTTTTACGTTAGCAAATATGATGCGACCTGGCAAAATGAATTCGCAAATGATGTTACATTCCAGAAAGAGCTACCAAAGACATGGGATGAGAGCGTGCCTACTTTGATTATAGTCGACGATCTCATGACTGAGAAGAATGTGATGCAAGAAATGGTTCATCTCTATACGAGAGCATCACATCATAAGAACGCATCCATTGTTTTTCTTTGTCAGTACTTATTTCACAACGATGTCAACTATAGAACATTATCTCACAATAGCACATATATAATATTATTTAATAATTTAAGGTCACGCACGCAGCTGGAACTTTTAGGACGCCAGATCTTCGGCAAAGCTCAATTACCATACTTTATCAGTGCATTTGAGCAGGCAACAGAGAAACCATTTGGTTATCTAGTGATTGACCTACACCCTCTGACGCAGTCTCAATTTCGTCTGCGAACAGGCATTACTGGAAACGTTCGACAGTTTGTTTTCTTGCCAAAATGAAAACTCTGCGTCATCATTTAACTTTTCTAAAAGTCCTTGCAACATGTACACCTAAAGAGCGCGATGAGATTTTAAAGGAGGCGCCACCTCATAGCATAGAAGCTCTTTCTGAAGTCTGTAAGAATATATTGAATGGTAATATTAAGCTACCGCCCAGATTGTTCAAAGAGCTGGAAAAGTATAAACACACCATTCGATACATTGCATATAAAACGCTGCACAAATCACCAAAAAGACTAAGATCCTTCCTCTATCGTCAGAGGGGTGGATTAGTGCCACTAATCCCCTTATTACTCACGGGATTAACCAGTGTGCTCGGTGGTGTCGCAGGTCGTGCTCTAGCAAAGACGGTAGGTGTCTAAAAAATGGCTACAAAGGTTGAGGTATTGACTCCTATCGAATCAATTCTGGAATCTAACGAAAGCGATGATATTAAAGTAAAACGAATGTTAACTGCTATGTACTACATTATAAAAAATCATCAGAAACCATCTAATGAAACAGAGCCAGCATCCACAGTACAGGAAGAAAAAAATGATGAGTCACTTCCAATGGGACGCTCATTTGATTACAATTCGCTTCCTTCTAATGTCAACATTAAAAAAGTAAGACGTGTAGTCTCAGTGCTACCTAGGAGCTTGACTTGGAATGATAAGGGAGAAATCATTCATAACAACCAAACAATCGCTGGTTCTAATATAAAAGAATTGGTGTTGCATCTGTCCGGACACAAGAAAGGGAAGCCTGCCTGGTACCGAAAAGTGGCAAAGTTCTTGCAGCCACACAAAATACGTCAGAAGAGGAAAGCAAGGAAACGTATACTCTGGGAAACGTATAAATCACCCCAAAGAACAAAGTTGCTTTCATCATCATCATCAGATGAATATATCACAGAAGAAGAATGAATTATAGGGATCCAAACGCTGGTTTGGGGGGGGTTGCCCGATGCTGCAGAGGTCGAAACATCTCTAAGAAACAGGCAATCGAAGAACTACAGCGAGATGATGTCTACACACTTTACAAAGAAGGAAGACGTAGATTTAAGAGAAGAAAGACCATCTCACTGCACATCGACGATCTTCATCAAGCAGACCTGATTTCATTCCTGCAGTACAAGAAACAAAATAAAGGATTTTCCTTCATACTCATTGTGATAGACTGCTTATCAAGACGACTCATGGCTACACCCATTAAGACCAAGCGTGGTGAAGATGTGAAGAAAGGATTGATCAAGTTGTATAGGAGCCATAAAGTCTATCCAAATCTCCTGCAGGTAGATAGAGGGAGAGAGTTCGATAACAAACATGTGAAAGCATGGTGTAAACGTCACTCAATACACATGTTTAGCTCTTTTTCACCCTTCAAGGCTGCGCTCGTTGAACGCGCTATCAAAACAATTAAAGCTAGACTTTATCGTTATTTCGCCAGTAAAGGCCATCACAAGTACATTGCTGTTCTCCCAAAGATCATCGCTGACTACAATTCATCATATCACTCGACTATCAAGATGGCCCCGAACGACGTCGATAAAAATAACGAGATTGAACTATTCAATAGACTTCACAGTAAAAATGACAACAAACCAAACAAGATTACATTGAATATCGGTGATCAGGTGCACGTACACACAAGTAGATCAATTTTTGACAAGGGGTACATTGGGCACTGGTCCTTAGTTGTCTACACGATCACACGATACAAGAACTCGGATCCACCAGTGTTTTACATAGCTGGACCAGATGGGGTCGAAGACGATGCAACTTACTATGCCAATGAATTGCAACGTGTAGTGAAATCGCAAGACGACCCATACCCGATTGAACGCATAGTAAGTCGAAAGAAAATAAACGGTGTCACACATTATAAAGTGAAATGGCTAGGTTACGATGACTCATTTAATTCCTGGGTTCCAGCCCAAGATGTCGCGAAGTTCTGATTTTTACATGTATCTCCTATCCAATGATTGCATGGATATGCATCCGAACAACAGTCTCAATGACTTTACAATCACTCTGAGTGCACCACTACAAGTGAATGAAGAATATGAAGTCGGCCTGCATGAACTTTCCATCTCTAATGTATTCTACAACGTTCCACGGACTAACGATGCTACTATACATATTACTTCCAGAAGCATTATTGAGCTGCGTAAGGAAGTTGTTGTGATATCGACTTTGGAACACGCGCTGCAAGATTTTTTAAAAGAATTCAACATCGCATTTGGTTATGTTGATGGAAGGTACACATTCCAACTACCTCAAATAATTCGTTCTATTAAGTTTTTGGATGAAGAACTGCAACACGCCATGGGTGTGTCCACTATACAGGGTTTGAAAGTTGCAGGTGCTAAAGTTCCACGTCAGAACATGTACATGGGAGAGGAAGCTATCTCAAAGATGCTTTTAAAGGAAGAGGTGACTATCATTACACAATATGCTCCAATCATATTCATACCAGGTCGCCCTATCACTGTCACACTAAATCGCTTCTTTAAAAGATATGAAATCGATGGAAAGATACTATTTCAAAACAATACCTATACATTATTGGTCCCACGTCCCTTTGTTATCCCTGAACAACTCAAGAGACTCCTCAAATTAAACTCCAGTAAACTGTTAGAAAATACAACACAATACATTGGAGATCCATTTACATTCAGTTTTAGTGTTGTTCTAGAAAAAGTAATACTTGCAAGGGAAGAAGTCCAAATTCCACCAAATTATTACGAGACACCACATTCGCTTCTACAAGCTATCAGAGGTGTGATAGGCAGCAATGCTATACTAACGTACAATGAAGATACACAGCTGTTTACTTTCACTCCACTTGATGGAGTAACTATAGATCTTTCTGAATATTTGAGTAATATGTTGGGTTTCGCACCAATTCAGTCTATTGCAAACACCACCACCGGAACCACACCACTCAATCTTAAACCATTGTTTCATAATTTCGTGATTTATTGTGATATTATCGAATCATCTCATATAGGTGCAAAAAAGTTTCCCATTTTGAAACTCGTCCCATATTTACATAAAGATGATCCCCAGATTCATTACAGCTTCCATAACGTGCAATATTTGAAGCTGTTACAGAACGAAATCACGTCAATTTCGATTAAGTTGTATGATGAGACAGGTCGTCCACTTCATTTTAGAGGACCAGGTCGTACAGCTCTAGTTCTACACTTCAAAAATGTATCTTAAAGAAGTGCCGGAGATCCATTATGGATTGGGACTTGGTGATTTAGTGCCGTATAAAGGACCTCTTTTTCAATCTGGGAATGGCTTCTTTAGTTCTTTGCGTAAGCTAGCATTGCCACTATTGCATCGTGCAAAGCCTTACATAGCCCGTACTGCGATGAGCGCAGCGAAAAATTTGGCGAAAAAGTTATCTGAAGGGCAAAACATCAAGCAAGCACTGAGAGCAAGCTCAAATGAATTAGGCACACAGATTTTGAAGGACATTGCAGGCAGCGGACATCGAAGGAAAAAGAGGAAGAGAAGAGACATTTTCGATTAATCCTCTGTAACCATGAAATAAAGAAGACACTTTTTTTTTCATACGTTGATGTTTCTTCTTTATAAAGAAAAAGGTTTTGCTATGGAAAAGGGTCGCACTCCGAAAATGGCGACCAAGAGGGGTTAGAAGTCGGGACAATGGGTCACCCCCTTTCACCTGTAGAAAGTGTGGCGGACAATGCTTCGAAGCGGTCATCGCGTTCCGAAAAAACAGGTGGCCCAGGTAGGGCTGGCTTGTGAGGGCGATGTCAAAAGGTAAAGGGGGATTGGAGGACAATGATTCCAATCGTGAACGGGATCGCATTCAAAAAAGTGGTCGGCGGGGGGTTAGAGGAGTGGAACGGCTGATGGTTAGCAAAAACGGACCATGCTCGCCATCGGACAATGTCAAATGGTAGGGGGACTGGAGGACAATGATTCCAATTGTGAACAGGATCGCATTCTGAAAACAGCGGGTCAGTGGGGGGTTAAAAGTGTGCATCAGCATCCAAGCTGGTTAGAAGTCGAGCAATGGGTCGCCTTTCACTTGTAGAAAGTGTGGTGGACAATGCTTCGAAACGGCCATCGCATTCCGAAATACAGGTGGCCCAGGTAGGGTTGGGTTAGAGGGCGATGTCAAAAGGTAAAGGGGGATTGGAAGAGTCTTTTTTGCTCGGGTAAGATGCTAACAAATAAAGCTATGAGGAAAGCATTGTACCTTTTCATTTGCAAAGATGTCGCAGGTCAACGTTGTACACGCACAGTCCCAGCTGGCTTTGAAGGGGGAGTGTGAGTTATTCAACATACCTCCAACCCAAGTTTCAATAGAATCATGCGAGGCGCAAGTTTATTATCCTGTTTCTACAATCAGCGGAGGAGAATCGACGATCGAATGGAACATAACAAATCTCTCAGACTTGTATCTCGATTTATCATCTCTGTATTTTAATATAACTATGCAGATATTGAGGTCGGACGGGAGTGAACCAATTACCCGAAGAGCAGATGGTATCACTGAGGACATTGTATTCCCAGTCAACAACTTGGGTGCCGCTTTATTTAAATATGTAACCATTCACTTGAATCAGCGTCTTGCAAGCAGCAACTGTTTGAACTCCTATCGATGTATGATTGATACCCTACTTCATACGAATACTCATGTGCAGAAGACTTTAGATGATTGTGCAATGTATACATATGATACAGGAAAGCATGCAGCAAATGATCCAGTCGCTCGGGATGCAAAGTTGCGCATAGCTAGGACAAGTGGGGGGAAACTATTTGAAATTGTCATGAAAGTTAACACCGACCTCACAAACCAAGGGAGGCTTTTGTTACCCGGTGTGGGGGTTCGAGTGACTGCTCTACATAATACGGATAGCTTTAGATTGCTAACTGGCACCAATGAAACTCATAAGCATCAATTGAAAATCCACAGCGCGGCACTTGTAGCACGCAAAGTCAAAGTTAGCAACTCAAGTTTTATTGCACACCAGAAAGCCCTTAGATCATCCCCGGCATGTTACATCATGCGTGGACTAGAAAGCAAAGTCCGCTCGCTTTCGCCGGGCCTTCATGATGCAATCTTTGAAAACTTATTCCCTGATAGAATTCCTGATCAACTTACTGTATGTCTAGTTCGCACTGAAGCTTATCAGGGTGATTACAAGTCGAGCCCCTTTTGTTTCGAACATTTTAATGTTAGTTCTGTAACACTATCAGTTGATGGACACAGGAAGCAACTATCCTATGACTGGGAAAATGATCTGGGTAGAGCAAGCTACTACGAATTCTTGTATCAACTGAATGAAAAACATGTCGAGTTGAGTTATGAAAAATATAAAAAAAATTCCTTTATCATGCATTGGAACTTGAGTGCTGACGAAAGTTTTGGTTCCTACTTTAATCCATTGCGGAAGGGCAATTGCAGGATTGAAATGAAGTTTGCTAAGCCATTACCTTGCGCAGTGTCGGTTATACTTATTAGTGAAGCACCCAAGATTTTATCAGTCGATGGTGATCTTGTTGTTCGAGTGGACTAAGCATGAATGTGTTTGATCTGGAATTATTGTTTTCTCTGAACCATGAAACTTTGAATCTGTATCGCGGGACCTTCGCAATTGATATGGTACCAAGTTTAACGACAGAAGGGTTTATAGTTATCAATACACACCCACACGACGGTCCAGGAGAACACTGGCTATTGTACATGAGAGACAGGAATGACAAGTACATCTATGTGGACAGCTTTGGTCTACCACCGATTGAAGAAGAGCTGCTAGATCTACCCATTGATCAGTATTGCGAGAAATGCATTCAAAGCATTTACAGCTCACACTGTGGACTTTTTGTTTGTTTCTTTGCTTCCCGCCTTTGTAAGAATTACCAACTCAAGAGCATTGTTTCCTTATTTGACAATAACCTTGTACACAATGACCTCAAGATAATAAAAATGATTGAAGAGGAATACCTCATTTAAAGAAAAATGTCTCATTTTATTTCTTCAATGTACAGACCTCTTTCAGATAGTCCTCCAGACTCGACACCTTGCGACAACCATCTTTCTTGCGACGCACGATGTATTCCGAGTGTTGGATGTAAAAGTTTCGAATTATTGGTCGCTTGAGTCCAGCATTAAGTATGGTTGGAGAGATATTGTCACCCTGACGATACCGTCGCAACAAGTCACACTTGATGGCGACGAAGCGTTGGAGCCTCCGACTAATCTTTCCTCGTTTCGTCCGCATCGGAAACGGGAGAATTTGCATAATGAGACGAAAATCGGCCTCTGGCCCGTTGCAGTTCAGATAGGAGTTTAATTTCATCAAATCCTTGTACATCAGCCATTGTACCGTCAAAGCAAATCGTTCACTGGGCTTCATGGTTGATCCGAGCTTGGATGGCAACCGAGATAAGGTCGGATGTTATTGTCTAGCCAATGAGATGGATTCGATGACCACAATCCACCACAACGACAGCGTCGCAGATGCTCATCATATTGTATAAAGAAAGTTCTGGGTGGTGGCTTCAATGTCTTCACAAGAGGAAGATCCCCCGTCAGGAGACAATCAGAATCTTAACAAAGAATCACATTTTTAGAGAGGGAAAAAACGGGAAAACTTTCTATACATACAATCGTCCTCGGAGACCGCGTAGCACTTCTGCGCTTCCATCGTCGACTGTGAGGGGGATGTGGAAAAGGAATCCGATGGAGAGGATGTGCATACTTTCCCTATTGGTTGCGTTTTTCCTTAGTTTGCAATTGGTTGTTTACTACAAAGACTTTTGCTACATGTGGATTTCTCTAGCCCACCATCTTGTTGCTAAAAGTTGTTTATACAAAGTAGGAGAGGATGTGATATGATAATGAGGATGCGTCAGCTTTAAAAAATGAAGATTTGGTTCCTAGAGCATCATTTGGAAGCAATATGGCCAACGATGGTGGTAAGTTTTGTTGGTTTTTACCTTAAAGTTAGGTTTCTTATGAAAGTTGTCTTTCTCAGTTTTCTCGAGTTTTGAAGATGATGATGATAGTGGTGAGTTTTGGTGGTTTTTCTCATCAAGTTCATTTTCTTAAGAATATTATCTTTCTCAGTATTCACGTCGAGCCCTGTGTTTTACTTCGAAGACGGTAAGGAAATGGTGAATATGAAAAGCGAGAAGTATCTAAAGTTCCATTCTTTTCAGCGCCTGAGTCGCCACCACCAAGCTGTATGTATTAGCGACATTTCATAGATTTCATGTTAATATATGAGTTTCATTTCAGATGAATCAGTTTGTGTGGTATCAAATGAAAGTACGTACCAGCATATGACTTTGATTACTTGATCTTAATAGCAAATATCTTTTTAGATGATCATCGGGTACCACCTCCTGACAGTGAGTGTAGTTATAGATCTCGTTACCATGCTTGATCTGAATTGCAAATATCTTTTTAGATACTAACTGGATACCACCTCCTGACAGTGAGTATAGTTATAGGCCTCGTTACAATGCTTGATATTAATAGTTGTTGTCTTTGTTTTCAGACTACCCGGGCCCCCCTATGCAGTGTATGTATTAGTGAACATTCTCTTTCAGGATATTGTGTTCCAGTGGCATATCATTTTATGTACATGATGATATTCATAGTTGTTGTCTTTGTTTTCAGACTACCCTGGCCCCCCTATGCAGTGTATGTATTTAGTGAATATTCTCTTTCAGGATATAGAGTTCCAGTGGCATATCGTTCTTATGTAGCCGATATTAATAGTTGTTGCATTTGTTTTCACACTACCCTGCCCCCCCTATGCATCGTACGTATATGTGAATGTTCTCTTTCAGGATATAGAGTTCCAGTGGCATATCGTTTTTTATGTAGCCGATATTCATAGTTGTATTTGTTTTCAGACTACCCTGGCCCCCCGTTTTCAGATTACCCTGGCCCCCCTATGCAGTGTATGTATAAGTGAATGTTCTCTTTCAGGATATAGTGTTCCAATGGCATATCATTTTATGTACATGATGATATTCATAGTTGTTGTCTTTGTTTTCAGACTACCCTGGCCCCCCGTTTTCAGATTACCCTGGCCCCCCTATGCAGTGTATGTATAAGTGAATGTTCTCTTTCAGGATATAGTGTTCCAGTGGCATATCGTTTTTATGTAGCCGATATTCATAGTTGTTGTCTTTGTTTTCAGACTACCCCGGCCCCCCTATGCATCGTACGTATATGTGAATGGAAGTGTGGATGTTGTTCTTTAATATTTAGGTTCTCTTTCAGATCATTGCTGCTACTGCTGCAGTGAGTCATCTGGTTGGGTAAGCAATGTGGCGAATGCTGATTATATGTTATCTTTCAGATCCGGACGCCATTAGGGACATTATTCGAGAAAGTTTATTTCAATCATTATTTGATTTACTAAATATGGAATAAAAATATTTTCTGTTGTAGAAAATGTGTACTGTCTTGTATGTTTCTTCTGTTTCAGGTGTGAAGGTTTTTCCGCTGGGGTTTTCTCCTTCACGCAGATTGGCAACATAATTGGCAATCCCCAGCACCATTGGCTTTAATTGGCATTACTAAGCATAATTGACTTTAATTGGCATTAATAAAATATTTTTCACTTGTACAAATGTGTATGTCTATTGCTTGCATGTCTTCAGGATGAAAGTATGCTATGTTAAGTGCGGTAGGAAAACTCCCCGCTCGGGGATGTATTAAAAGATGTGGAAAGGGAATAAGATGTATTTTGCATGTTCACGCATGTTCAAACGCGAGAAGAAAACCCCTCTCTACGCGACGCGCGTCTCTACGCGACGCGCGGCCGCGAAACGCGCGGGGGCGGTCTTGGTGCGTGCTCCTCCTTGGCGCGAACGCTCTTGCTCCAAATACCTTCCTATCTAGAGCGGTGGGGAATGATGGTCACCATGCTCTTTGGTTCTGCGTATCTCTGCCCTTCTACTACTGCTGTATGTATGTGTGGTGTGTTTGTGTATGAGATGGTGAAGCCTCGCCGAGACAAAGGTATAAGTGGTAATGAAAGGCATATAAGAGGGTAAATGTAAATGGAGGTAAATGATTTGAAGTTGAAATAGTCGAAGGTAATTAAGTAAGAGGTAAGAGTATTTGAAGATAGTTGGAGGTAATTAAAGGCAATTAAAGCAAGAAAGTGGAGTTTAAAAGTAATGAATGTAAGATATATGTAATTAAGAGCACGTAAGCACGTCAAAGCCAAGGTCAAGACCTTCTACCGGCTGCATACAGGGACTTTGCCCCTGCGTGCCTGGCTTCGCGACAGAGGGATCTGGGTGCCATGGGACATCTCCAACTGTCGCCCATGTCCAGAAGAAGAAACGATTCAACATGGCCTTTCTGAACTGTCGAGATGCTATCTTCTTCTAGGTCGTCTTCCAGCGTACTTTCAAGGAGACCACCTATCTCGATCCCGGATCCATACGCTTCCTCCCTGTCCGGTCAGACAGTTCTCTGCCATGGGATGTGCTAATCCTGCCGGGGTTGTATGCACTGTGGGTATAGCCCGGTGGATTTATGACGCCAATGATCCGCCGGTGGGACCCTGGCCGAGATTCCGGAGAATGGTCTTTTCCCTTACCTGATTATTGCATCATCTGAAGAATCGGGTCGGCACAGAAGTGGCTCGCCGTGCCAGATCTTTTGCGAGGAGGCCCCGTCGATTATTGACTCGTATACGTCGTATCTGCAGAGGGAGGGAGAGAGAGAGAGTGTGTGTGTGTGTGTGTGTGTTCGTTCTCTGTCTCACTGCCGATCTGCCATGTTGTCGCTGTGCACATTGTGAAGCTATGTGAGGTGAGAAGCTGTAAATATTATTGACATCACTCTTGCACATATCATCATTGCATTAAGGTCTGTTTAGAAAAAAAAGTAGTTCGCATTGTGTAATTGGCAGCATCTCTGACTGGCAATCAGGGTGTATGGGTTCGAATCCCACTGCTGGTGCCTTTTCCTCAGCTGCCATCATTCAATTGATTTATGCTACGCGAGCAGCTGTCGCTATCTCTGTCTACGCGCATCTTGAAACCTCCTGAAACCTTCCCGTTGACAGCCGTCGCTGTAAAACACTGACACACTGAATCACTTAAAAAAAGGGCGACACGCACCCTGGATATAGCTGGACTGTCAACGGTTTAATAACAAAATAAGGAAGGTAAAAGTTTACAATCCACCGCCCCGCCACCTATCTGTAATAGTTGAAAAGAATTCGAAAATACGAGACGTAGAAGTAAAAGAAGAACATCTTTACAACTATTACAGATAGGTGGCGGTGCGGTAGATTATCGTCCTACATCCCTGTGCCCGTGCTTCTTCGTGCTCGTTTCAGCGGACATATGCAGCAAGTACACGCACAATAGATATACCAAATGAAAGAGCATTAAAATCTGGATAAATTTATGCTCAGTATAGGAGGAGGGTACGTCTACAGCACGAGAAATTACGCGATTGCGCGCTAGTGCATGTTCACAATTTTTTATATCACTGAGCGTTGCACCAGCGCGCCAAAATGTGCGCTTGGCCGGCTGACCTGGGTGTATACTAAAGCATAAAAATTTAAAAATAAAAATTAAAAATAATGAAAATCTATGGGCTCGATGAGACCTTCCTGCCTGATATGACGTGAAATCGACTGGTCTAAGAGGTTAGTCTATTTTAAGATTTTGTGGTTATTCATCACTCACTCAGAGTAATCAAGTCGAGACAAATGCAACATTAAAGCCGTCATCCCCTCAATCCGGCCTTCGTCTTGCTATTCCCTTTAGCAACAGATATTTGTGTGGTAGCCCCGACATGCTTTCTTTCTATAACGCCCACTAGGTGTCCCCTGTCTCGTTGAGTGTGTTTAGGGAAAATGTAGGAGAGGGATTGAAGAGTGTGAATGGGTGTCCTTCGAACGATATCCTTGGCAAGTCGTCAGGAAGTCCTGCCAGTGTTGTGGAGTGGTTAGGGCATTTGGCGGGTGTTCAAGAATAGTGAGTTCGTGTCTTGCATCTGCCTGATTTCGTCGACTCCGGTTTCATTTTGAAGGTTCATGTATGATATTACGCGTAAGAATTATACGTTGTTTGTGACAATTGCTTGGCCTCAATGACCGTTCCCGAACTTCCTGCCTTGGAGGTAGACACATCCGATTTTCAAGAAGACTACTGAAGGTATCACAACTGTGTTGAATCTACTTTTGCACCTGCACAAATAAAAGAGAGAGAGAGAGAGACAGCAAGTGAACAACCATCAAGCTTGCCGTGGACTGCACAGAATCAAGAAGTCTTGTTAAGGCGGACTCACTTCTTAAGAAAGTCTATGGAGAAATTTTGTTCGCAGGGCTCTCGTAAACCTCTCTAAATTTCTTCACGAAACAAGTACAGGCGTGTTCCCCTCAAGTTTATCCAGAGAATGACCCATCTTTGAAGGCGTGACGCGATCCACTAATTTTTGGCGAATTAAAGCTTGTCAGATTTTCAATACATGGGAGTCTATGTGAGATGCAGCAAAATCGCTGCTCTCGGCAGGCCCGCCCGCGATATTTGGGCCAAAATGATTTCATTCCCTACAGTAACAGTCTAGGAATTGATTGCAATCGACAAACTCGACAAGCTTACTGCAGTTTTCTAGATCCCCGCGAATGAAAATAATGGCTTTGTCGTTTGCTAGCATGTTCTGCACGCTGGCGCCGATTACATTTCGTTCTTAGAGCGCAGCAGGAAAGCAAACCGAAGAAAACAGTTTTGCGACGGTGCAGCCAACTCTCTCAGGAAGGGAACGTTAACTATATCGCATGAGTCCGCTTTAAGCAAGGTTTGCAACAAGTCCAACGCTGTGCAGGGAGTATAACCATGAGGAGCTAAAAAAAACTGCAGTGGTTTGAATGAGGTGACCCGTGAGTATTGGGTGGCTACGTGGTAAATTGAGAGGCATGTGCCTTTATTTCAGCGAAGTTCTGACAATGTGTACTGGTACAACATGTGGGAGCGAGGAGCAATGGATATCTCGCGTATATACTGGATATCCCCTGGACCTTGTTTTGTGTAAAAATGCTTATCATGTAATAATGTAATATTTTCATCATGTAGATGGATGTGCGGATATATTCAATATCTGCGCAGCTGCGGATACATATATTTCAAGGAGTGGGGATATGGTTGGGGATCATCCAGTCTCCAGGGCAGGATAGTCTTTGGTTTTAGATGGTTGCTATGATACACTTGACCGCGTGCCGTTATTCTGTAAAACGACCTTCCACCACACCAAAGGAAGAAGAAGAAGAACTTTCGGTCAGTATCTGCCATTATCTCATTGGTAGAAGAAGAAGAAGAAGAAGAAGACGAGGAAGAAGGAGAACAAGAACTCCAGAACCATACGTGCATATCCAGTTCCTGCATTAGTCATCACATGTCATATATGTCATAAGTTACTTGGATCCGACTTGGCCTTAGTCCCCATCATTACTGCACAGACATAAACAAACATCTCACGCCCTTTTGTCCTGGCCAATCTCCCTTAGTGGCTCACGGCCATTATCTCATTGGTAGAAGAAGAAGAAGAAGAAGACCTATTTGGACTGTGGCCGCAATAAACCAGCCGGCGCTATCCCGACAAAGCTGTAGAACATAGAGCTATGATACGTTTGTCTAATACCATCCGGTTCCTCTGCTTCCTATCCTCATGCACCGCGAGGCAGTTTCCAGATTTCAGGTAAGGGTTACTTTTGGAGCGTAACGAAGCTGTAGTGGTCGAATGTGGTTCTCTATTCGTCAGCCATTTTCTGTGTTGATCACTCTTGCAGATCAGCAGAAGACACTGATACGTATCAGGACCAAACTGATTTCTCAAATTACCCGGCAACAATACCTGAATACCCATCCCTCAGCGGAAGTAAACGTAGGTTTCATAAGTTACACGAAGCAGTGTGTCCTTCGTTGGAGTGTGAATTCTTTGTGCACGTTCCCTCACGGGTTATGAGTGTGCGACTTCTCAATCC
Source organism: Ornithodoros turicata (assembly GCF_037126465.1). Taxonomy (NCBI): domain Eukaryota; kingdom Metazoa; phylum Arthropoda; class Arachnida; order Ixodida; family Argasidae; genus Ornithodoros; species Ornithodoros turicata. Next base: position 55,693,278 of record NC_088206.1, read on the forward strand.
TTGCAGTGCACGTTAACCCTGATATCGAAAAATTTGGGTACGGAATCTCGTGCAAGAGCGACGAGGAATGTGCGTCCGGCTTAGGGTTGGCATGCGTTGCGAGAAGGACAGCACTTCACTCCAGGTGCGACTGTGCCCGTGGAACACCGATTTTCATAAGGGACACCGACGGAGTCGCAAAATGTGTCCGAGGTGAGCTGCTGCTACGAAAGAGGTCCCGTTACACTTCTTTGTTTAAAGAGACGGTCGCGTCCGTTCCAGTCGATTCCATACTATACTATCATGTTATTAGTTAGTTATTATCAATAGTGGCGTAGGTTGATTGCTGTTCGACGTAATACATAACAAGAGCAGACGCTGGATGTTGAGAGCAGAGCTCTGCACGACCGGGCCGACCCGCGGGCCCGTCCCGGGCTTTTTCTTTACTGTATGCTCCAGGCCGGGCCGACAAAATATGCCAGGACCTCGGGCCGGACCCGGCCAACAAATATGTCTTCGTCAGCCCGACCGAACAGAGTGACGCAGCTAATTCCATACAATGCAGAGCTATTAATTAGTTCATATGATCACGTGCTTGCGGATCGGATTCCGATACATATATTCTCAAAAACAAATAATGGGTGCTGCATTCTGCGTACGGTTTGACCCTCTAGAACCTTCCCAACCACTTCGTATTCCTCATGACGGCTCACATCTTCCACCATTCTCCACCGTCCACAACATCCTCTACTTCCACAAAAACTTGGTAGTGCAAAGATAACGCGCTTGCCCGCGTGCGTTCTGGACTTTGTAACCTTGTGTTCTCTTATGCGTAAGTCACAGCTGGAGATATCATGCCGGGCATTATTCGCTGGGTCACCGGGCCGGGCCGGGCCGCGTAAAAACAGGAAGGCACGGGCCACTTTTCGATGCGCCCGTGCCTGGTCGGGCCCGAAAAAGTCTGCCCGTGCAGAGCTCTAGTTGAGAATATTCCGGAAGTCTTCCTCTGGAACAACGAAAAAACGCCATTCCCTAAGAACCAATGGTGACGCGACCTCCAGAAAAGGAATGTCGCCTCCTTGCGGGCGTCTCATAGAGTTACGGGGCGTCTGGATGGCGCCTTTCCTCCTCTGGGCGCCGCCCTCTCACTCCGCCGCTTAGGGAGTGATGTCACGCCGATGGACTTTTTGCGGTAGCGGGAGCAGCATTGATGTTTAAAGTTCGTTTATTTAACATCCAAGCAATTTTTTTCGGGCGAAAAAATTGTAGATTGTCGGCCGATGCCGAACATAGTCGTATCGTTCTCATAGGTGGGTTTCCGGATGCAACCGTTAAAGGAGCCCAGAAAGGATTTCAATCACTACCATTTTTTCGAGCCAATCCATTAACCTGCCTATTAAAATGCACCAAGCAAAGTGATTCATTCAATAGATGAATAAATATCGCACAATTTGATTTTAAAAAACGCGATCGTGGGCAACAGTGGCAATGGCCGGAACGAACCGATCGGTCCCTCACGTCATATTTACGTCACAAGGGCACAGCCCGCTGGTTGGTTACTGGTTGGTCTCCGTAAGCATCAGCGGTGGAAGAAGTGTTTCTTTTCGCTTTTTCTTTGATTTATTCAGATACAGTAAACGAACATTGGGCCACAGACACCGTTCAACGCATCGTTCGAGGTTAGGCCGTTAGATTGTGGAGGTATCTTTCAGTGAGAAGTCTCAGAACAACGTTAGCCAAAAACCTGTCAACCTGCCCCCGCTCGAGCTCGCTTTTGTCTCGCGCGACCTTCCGGAGTAGGTGGATTATGAAAATTGGAATTTCAGTTGCCAGCTGAACGCTGTTCTGTCCGCGTCTGTGTCTTGTATGGCGTTCATTATCGTGATGCTTGTTACTGTTGTTCTGTTGTTGGCGGCAATGAGTACAAACATAGCTCAACACTAAGCGTTGCTTCAGTTCATGCTTCAAAATGATTGCCACATCGCTATGATCACTAGTTCGCCCATCGCTTCGACTAGCAACTTTACTAGTCATTCAGTTAATGTCTCATTCAGCTGGAGGTGTGTTCTTACCGATACGTTGTCAGACACAATCCAGTGAAATCTATCGCAATGCCGTCGCCGGCACGTCGCGGCAGCAGGCGTTGACCATCCATTGTCTGTTGCAAAGATCAACAGAGCCAAGCAATGTCATAAAACCGCCACAATTTATGGTCAACGAGAATTAGCGAGGCAGGCTACAAACATGGACGACACAAACATGTCAGTTTGAGCTCATTCGGGCTGTCTTGGAGCCTTTTGTTCGGTTATTACTTGGTGATCGACAGCGCCGGGTAAGGTTGCGCCCGTCGACATGTGAGACATAGCAACGTGCACTGAAACTGACAACCCGTGTCAATATTCCGCAGACAATTCGAAGTCCTCCATTATTCACCACTTGACTGGAAGAAAAAAAAACGAAAAAGAAATAACGAAACCGAATCCGAAAGCAAACCGGTCAGCGCTGACGTCGATAGAAGCGCGGTCGCCCCTTTGAACCGTAATGACATCACCGATGACGTTTTCTCCTCCTGTTCCTAGTTTTCCCTGCTGAGCGAGTCGAGCGGCAACGCGCGCGGCGATGTTCGAGTGTGTTTTTGTCTATGAAAAATATCGCGTGCAGAGAAAATTTGTGTGTTAATCATCAAGTTAAGTTCCAAGTGAAAATTTAGAAGGCTTTCTGTGCTCCTTTAAGACCTATCCGCATCTTTCCAGGAAAGCGCTTGTACGAATCCTGTGCAAGTGACTTGGAATGCGCTCATCACGACAAGAACATGAAATGCGTCGACTTCCTATGCTACTGCCCTCAGCCTTACGTGCTTACTGATAACCAGAAGTGCCTTCCCCGTATGTACTATTTCATCTCCTTCAGGAACCTTGTAGAAACGATGTAGGTGTGTGTACGCAGAAGCGTCTACCAATGCGTAACACTGTTGATTCACTGGTCAATTCAAAGATCACTGCAGTGACACGCATAAATTAATTCATAATCATTCTTTTTTTTATTTGTATAAATATTGGAAACGCTAGAGTAGAATAGGATCTGCCAGAGATGCGGTCCCTAAAATTGTCCTGGCGAAATTTGGTCTAGAATGTCGCTCGCTGTCATGAGCAATTGCGAAGTCCATTAACGCCAAAGAAACAAACAATAGCAAACAAACAAACAGTAACAAATTGTATTCAAGCAGCACAAAAACATAGGGACACCAAACGAACGGTGATTCCAAGGAGGAGGATGATCAGGACATACATCTACACCTCTATATATCTACCATCTCTACCTAGATTCGCTAGGGACTGTGGCGTTCCCCTTCGAGTGACGTCATGCGGATACAACTCTCCTTTGCGATGAACTCCTTTCATTCACCGGCTTAGTCGTATTTGTGCACCTCGTGCTTCTAACTTATCTTCATTACAAGCATGGAAGATACAGATCACGAGGTTGTAAATGCACCACTTTATTGACGATCCCTTCTATCCTGCAGGTAAATCATCGCAGGCAAGCGCTCTCCTCAGCACACTGCCGACATTGGCACTTCTTCTGACATTACTCGTCATAGGAACAGCTTACTCATACAGACGGTAGGCCGACTGCAACTCCCCATAAAGTTCTACACTGTAAGGAGAATACCCGTAATTTGATGCACAAGTGACAGCTAACACTGTTGCCGGCAAGTGTCGTAACCGATATGCTGCACAAAATCCGTTTGGAGTTTGGGCACACTGCACAGCTCCTCACTGGGCTTCTGGGTTAATACCCCGTTAATGTATTCCTTTCATTTCTTTCCGTCATTCTTTTCTTTTATGTGAGCTGTGCAGTGTGCACTGCGAACGAATATTTTTTGCAATAACTACTTTACGGCGCACATGTCGGCAACACGGCTAGTAGTCACTTTTGTGTAAAATTACGGATTTTTTTACGGTGTATATAATATCTCTGATAAGGAAGAACTCGGAGTGACCGCATAATGCTTAGTTTGACAATGAAATATATTTGTAGTTTCCCATTTCCGGAATACCGTTATCGGAGCTTTAATTAGTATGCACGCAATCAATCATATTTCTTTGTTTCTCATACCTCGTCTTGTTAATGTTACATTACCGTTCAATTGAATTTGCTAACTAGAGCTCAAAAAAGTTCCCGGTCATCGGTACCTTTCGTACTTCCAGGCTATCACGTGCAACGAAGGAGAAGCAATCCTGTGCCGGGCCTACGGACACTATGGATACCTCAACGGACCTCGATTGGCGTCCAAATACTGGCTCATCCGTATCTTCCACCCTACACCGCCCTCGCACGCCTTCTGCCTTTCAGAGCAGCGTTGACCCCCGACAGCGTTATTACCATAAGTACGGGGAACATGCCTCTTGGGGTTATGCCAGAGTTCCTAAGCATCCGCCACGCTACATACGGTGTTCTAAAGGCAACCAAGTTAACAAGGAAGCAAGTAATACCTTTCTCTCTGATGACTGCTCAACGTTGCTCGAGAAGAAGACGTGTATTGCCCCTATTCATCGAGGGCCGACTACACCCCTTGCGCGTTCAGTCGACGACGCCTCCACCAGGTCGTCACCAAGATCCAAACAGCGACGTACCAGTCACAGAAAGATAAACAGAGGAAGAACCCCCAACCAGGATGATTCCGCAGCATCGAAGCTGCCATCCACGAGGCATATCCCATATCCCAAAGAACTAGTGGACCTCCTCGTTGCACGAGATGTGGTGGTTAACGTGGAACCCATAAAGCCGGTTATAACAGCTGAGCAAACTGCATTTATGTCACAAGAGGCTGAACTGGAAGACTCGTGTGTAAACCGCGAGCGTGAAATCATACAATCTTCAACGAAAGATCCTAGCGTCTTCTCGGGATCAATTAGACACAACAAAACAACTTCCCGTGCAACGGGCATAACAATCCAAACGCCTCCTCCGCAGGAACCTGGTGATAATGATGCAGTGTCCGAGGAATGTGTACCAACGGACAGGTCAACATCACAGAAATTGCCCTCTTTGATAGTCACATACCGCGACCTCAAACACTACTCCAGCACTACACCATTTGGAACATCTCCGAATACAAAATCGTCTTACGGAGAATTTTCAGGCATGAACTCCTATCCTTCGAAACCCTCTGACGTATCCGTGTCCTGGACATCTCCTCCTGGTTCTTGTTGCCAAGTGAGGTCCGTGGACGTCGCTTCTAGTCAACCGGACGCAATAGGTGGACCAAGTGTAATGTTAGGAAAAACAGGTAAAGAGCACGCAACCAATATGTCAGCAGGTGAAGCAGAAATAGAAGGTATGCACGGTGGCCAATATCAACTAGGGCGCACTGAACAGAAACGAAATGAACAACTTCAACTAACCATAACCATACGGGACAGCAGAAGAATTAGTCAACCATCGTTCCTTCCACCAAGCAACGTTGCGAACACTCACCCGATCATTTTAGGTACGTCTCTAGCAAGTGAACAAACTTTGCAACCCTCAGAAATCGAACTGCCGCATAGTGAGTCTGAACCTAGCAGTCCGAACTTAACAACAGAAATGTCCGGCACAAATATTCATTTAATAGATAAATTCTTAATACCTTCCTGCCTACCAGATGATGTGTTTTCACCAGAAAATCGCGGCAGAACTGTCGCAGCAGATAGCTGCACAACACCACCTGAGCTCATGTCGTCTGGTTTCGTCTCATTAGATATTAACCGGGTATCGACAGAGGAGTTATTGTTCTCCACTCTTAGTACTTCTGACAATGCTGGATTTGAACGGTGTGCTGCAAGAGATGACTGTGCATTCGAGGAATGGCGCAACACACCGAGTCGGAGAGCTCGGCGATCCACAACAGAACTCTCTCCGAGCCCCCAATGCCAAAGCAATGCAACGACTACAGTTAAACACGCACTGAGTCCAGCTACTAAATATTCTGAATTATTTTCTAATGAAATCGCCATCCACCAGCGACGGATTAATGAAGCAAAAAGGGCCGGCTCCCTCGAAGCACTACTGCAGAGCAGGGCTGCTATGACATTGAGGCCAATAGCGATTGGAGCTCTCCCTTCCTTTATTGTACGTGAGAGCAGCGCCAGGGACGCATATAATACGGAAACAGGGGAAGGAAGTTCGATGGAAGAAATGAGGATATCTTCGGTGTCGTCGTCCCGTGATTCAGACGACTCTTTAAAATGGGCCGCAATGTCGGTCGTGTCTTCCCGTTCTGAATCTGACGTGAATCCCGATATCGAGTTCGGAAAGCCTTATACCTCAATGTCTTCAGACGCGCGGCGTTCGGTAGAGCGCCATGGAAGAAACATTGGTGTCAGGCTGCACCAATCATCCAAGATGATTGAAGAAACCAAAACTTCCACGAGTAATGAAGAACAAGAAATTCCGGTGAAAGGTAGCATCTGTGCTGTCCATACCCAAACGCGGACAACTCATTCCGGTCACCGCACGACGCAACAACAAGGATGGTCTTCAGGACACATTTCACAAAGAGCCCTTCGTGCACCATTCATGAAACTCTTAGCACTCGGTAACCGGCATTACTACCGAGAGCGCCGAAATCTCTCGCCGGTGCAATCTCCAAGTATACTTGACGAAACTCTGTACATCCTACACAAAATGCGACGTTCGGATTCCACGCCCAAATTCTACGCACCATACTCCTATTTCGCAGTGCATGATGTGGAAGACACCGTTCAGCCATTGAGTTTGCAAAACCTGATTCTGCGACAGCACCCAGTTTTAAGAGCTATTATGGATTTACATCGGGGGCAATGCGTCCTTGAAGACACTGAAACACGTTTTAGTCCCTTAGGTCAGGCAGATTGCCTCGAATTGCTGGCACCAGACAGACTGAGTGTGAAAGGAACAGAACCTGCTCAACACGCAACGGGTCGCAAGTCGCTGGATGTAGGAAAGCCTTTAACGCCTGAAAAAGTGAACCTGCGTCGAATGGTGTGTTCTCACACAGGACCATGTTCTTGCACTGAGCCCTCAGCGACGCAGCAATCCGACCCCGCTGGAATCAGTGATGGTGGAACTGTAGCCGCCGTACCCATTCCAAGCCCTGATGATCGAGTGTTAAGAGAGCTACATCGCGAAACCCCACGAAGCGGTTTGCCCAACGCGGCTGGAAGACGTGTTTCAGTTTTAGAAGAGCCGTGTTTCGAATCCTTGTACAATGCCGTCTTACTATCGCAAAGCAGGGCAGCCAGATCTGAAACGCAGAAAAGATCGATCCCCGATTCACCAGAACAAAAGAGAGTCCGGAGAGTATCGTTCCCCACTGAGCTGATTTCCACGCCCGTTGCCTCTACCTCGCAGGAAGCCAGGGTCTCGTACAGCGACTCTGGTGTCTCCAAGACTATGCCCTACAACCTCCATCGGCAACAGGAACCACGCTCAACATTTCACGAACAACTGCTGTCTTCTGGACTGCGCTCACCTGAAGACCATCACTGTGACTCAATCACTCTGACACAGAGCCCTATGGAGCAGGTACGGACATTAAGTAATAGCGCTAAGACCGCCTCGTGCCCTCCGCAGTCAATGGAGCATAAGCGAAGTTTGCCTATCTGTCGCACTGTGAGCAGACGATCAGTGTCATTCAAAGACACACTATCCGATTCCGCCCTTCGTCGTGGTCGTACTAGTGAGACTACGATCCAACGTCCTCACAGTGACAGGCCTACTGACGGCGCAGATGCTCAACCTTAAATGGAGTCTCCCATCATAGTGGTCATGCGTGAAGTGGGTTGAAGGGGGGTGGGTGAGGTGTCTTGTACGATGCTTACGGATTCGTTCGATATGTAACGGGAGGAACACTTAGATAGTATGACACATGTAATAAAGGAAATTTGCTTTCATAGATTATTTCGGTTTTACTTGTTGAACATATGTTTTAAGCGAAAATGTCAAATTGTAAAAAATGTACCATAAAATTTGCGTTGCGCCTTTTCGTGAACATGAAAGTGATTCTTACGTCACTCCTGGCGTATGTCGCACGGAATGTATGCAAGTGCTATTATGTCTCAAACAAGGCTGCATTCAGTTGCGAAATGTAACTCCAATGTGAAATGCAGTACCGTAGAACGGTGATATTTTCTTACGAAGGCAGTGAATGACACCTGTTTATAGGACGCCGGTGCTACTACAGTATTCAACGCGTTTGGTGAGTGGCGCCAGCACGGACCCCAGCTCCCAGTTATAAGGGAATGGATTGCAAGGTTTTATCAGAAATAAATCGGAAGAGTGTTAAAGACAAACAAAAAGAAAGCATCAGTGGAGGAACCAGGAGGTGGGCAGTTGGGCGATCGCCCCCAAAGCGTCGGTTTATACATTAGATTTTCCCCTTTCCCGTCTCCCACTACGTGCTTAGACAAAGTAACAGCCCTCCCCCTCTAAAAGGGTGGGTCTGAACCCGCCACTCGAAAGCATCGGGGATGACTTAAGTACTTTCGTGAACGAAATTGTGAACATTGTGAGCTAAGTAATTTGTGATCCGCCTGTAAGGTTGGCTTGACTTGGAAAGACTTGGAAAGGACTACTTCTGACCCATTTTTTAGGTTGTGGATAGTTTGAAGTCGAAAAGTAGGTGTGGATAAAGTTGGACAAAGGAAGAAGGAAACGGGAAAACCGTAATGCCGACACGTGGGCCTTTGAAAAATCGGAGAGAGTTTATCGGAGTTTGTCGGATAAATCCGAAAAATCGGAACCCTATATTTATCAGGAAAAGCCCCCGAAAAGTCGGAACCCTAATTATGGGCCAGTGGAACTGCCGTGGTATTTTTGTTAATTCCCCGTTAGCGCCGCGAAACAACTGTGGCTATGGGCGGCATACAGACGTGGACATATGGACAGAAGCCTCCTGGGCCGACTCCAAGGGTAAGTGTGCCGACATACCGTCAGGAAAGTCTGCCGGAAACCCCAGGGAAAACCCCAGACAGCACAGCCGGTGCTGGGATTCGAACCCACGTCACCTCCCAGTCTTGGCGTGGAGGGCGGTCATCCTATAGCGACTATGCCATGGAAGCTGGTATTGCCAGCTTCTCGTCAAGTATGACGTGAATAATGATCTCGTCAAGTATGACGCAGCATGTTTTTGTGTTGATAGAAGGGACAATCACATAAGGCCTCAAGTTGCCTAAGAAATGCCAGCTTCAGAACGTGAGTTCTCTCTTGTTCAACAATTGCCGCTTGCGTCGATCCCTGTCGTATGAATGTGTGTATGAGTGTGCAAAAATGTAAGAGTGAAAGGAGAATGAGTGAGAGAGACTGACTGGTTTGTCCCTTCAGATGACGCACCCTGGAAGTCGCTGAGAAGGCGTGTTAGCTTAGCTCAATTGGTAGAGCCCTGGACCGGTAATCCAGAAGATGTGGGCTGGCTAACCTTTCAGGGCTGGCTAACAGCTGGCTAACCTTTTCAGTGACTTCCATCTTTCATCATTAGAGGGAGTTTATCGGGGTTTGTTGGATAAATCAGAAAAATGGGAACTCTATTTATCAGGAAAAGCCCCCGAAAAGTCGGAACCCTAATTATGGGCCAATTGAACTGCCGTGGTATTTTTGTTAATTCCCCGTTAGTGCCGCGAAACAACTGTGGCTATGGGCGGCATACGGACGTGGACAGATGGACAGAAGCCTCCTTTGCCGACTCCAAGGGTAAGTGTGCCGACATACCGTCTAGAAAGTCTGCCGGAAACCCCAGGGAAAACCCCAGACAGCACAGCCGGTGCTGGGATTCGAACCCACGTCACCTCCCAGTCTCGGCGTGGAGGGCGGTCATCCTATAGCCACTATGCCATGGAAGCTGGTATTGCCGTGGTCCGCTTTCTAATCTAGGTGACGTCAATCATCTTCTCGTCAAGTATAACGCAGCATGTTTTTGTCTTCGAGAAAGATATCTAAACAGACATACACCAAATGTACTGCGCAAACACAATGTTTCTCAAAAAGATCGAATTGATGTAACTCGTGCATCTGGTGGTGTAGCTATTGTCACACGAGGGTCTCTCCCAGCCAAACAAGTGCACGTAGTCACGAATTTGGAAGTTGTAGCAGTGAAGATGTGCCTTGATAGAACTGTGACCATCTGCTCAGTTTATCTGCTACCAACAGCAATAGTTACACGAAGGCAGTAGATGTCGCACTTTGAGTTTGGAGTTTTCTGGCGCAAGATGTCGCACTTGCGGAAAGCATTCGCACGGCTGCGTTTAGTGCGTTTTGCCCACACCAACCCCACGCATGCGCAGATGGCGTCACTTGTTTGTGGAGTGGTCTCCTGGCTCAGTCGCTCCAGCAGGTGGCTCGCATTATACTTTTTTTCTTTTCAGGTTTCCAATCCATCTTGCTAGTGTGATATAATAATAATAATAATAATAATTTTTTTATAATAATAATAATAATTTTTATTAGTGCCCAAGAACGGCCGCTAAGGCCTTGGTGTTGGTGCACACAATACACATAACTCACAGTGGATACAATACAGACATAAACGCACAAATAATTATGTACAGACATATATATAATACATATACAGTGGGACACAAACAGATGTACATTACAAACATAACAGGCATACGTACTTACATATTTACAGACAAATATACCGCGCAGTACACGCGATGAAACATCAGCAACAAAACTACATGACACGCATACGTACTTACATATTTACAGACAAGTATACCAGGCAGTACATGCAATGAAATATCAGCAACAAAACTACAATACATAGATTACGCGCAGCACATAAGTTATAAGATGGAATGAGACGATATACTGTACAAAACAAAGGAAAGAATATCACGATTGAAAATTCACTGATGAAGGAAAGAAATAACGTCGCGTTTAAGGGATGCGCTGGAGGCGTGGAAAATATCACATGTGGGGGGAAGCGAGTTCAGAAGAATTTGGCATCGGGTAATTGGATCGCTGGGGCAGAAGCGTTTAACGTAGAAGACTGGTGGATTACGAAAAGCCGCGCGAGGAATACAAAAGTTTAGGAGGCTCAGCAGAAGTGGCGAATCAACACGGGCATGGACACATTTGTACAGAAATAGGGCGTCGGCGATAGAGCGACGTGTGGCCAGTGAGTGAAGGTGAAAATATTGCAATAGTGTGTCATAGTCATACAATAACTTTTTTCGTAAAAAGCCATTGTGTATGATATGGAGCGCTCGTTTTTGTACAGGCTCAAGACGCTTTGTATCAGTACCTGAAAGTGCGTTCCAAGCAACAGAGGCATATTCAAGCCTGGGAAGAACATAGGACTTGTAAAGTTTAACGAAGACAGCAGGAGTCTGAAACTCCTTGCATGTGTATGACAGGAGGCCCAGCGTGCGAAGAGCGGAAGAACGAACCGCTGCGACATGTTCATGGAATAGCAGCTTGGCATCAAAAATAACTCCTAAATCTCGGATACTGTCAACACGACATATTTCAATGTCGGAGAAGTATCGAAACACAGAGATATTTGTCTTGCGTGTGAACGAGACAACCTTCGTCTTTGCGCTGTTAATTTTGAGACCGTTGGCACTGCACCATGACAGTATACTGGATATATCTGCCTGTAGCTGTAAGCAGTCGGAAACCGAAGAGATCGCTTTCATTAATTTGAAATCGTCCGCATACTGAAGTAGAGTAGAATGTTTGAGGCAGGATGACATGTCATTCACAAAGACATTAAAAAGCAGGGGACCTAGTTTGGATCCCTGAGGGACCCCAGATGTGGGAACATATGCATCTGAGTACGTGCCCGAGACAAAAACAGAACAGGAACGCTGACTTAGGTATGACTCGAAGAATGCAACAAGCGGGTCAGAAACACCGGATGTACGTAGCTTATCTAGTAGGAGGCCGTGACTCATTAAATCGAAAGCTTTTGACACATCGAAGTAGACAACATCAATCTGACCGCGAGCACTGACGACAGGGGCAACGGAAGACATGAAGGATACCAAATTTGTTACCGTAGATCTGCCTGCCATGAAGCCATGTTGAGAGTCAACGAGCTTGCGTTTGAAAAACGACGACAAGTGCGTATATATGATGTGCTCAAACGCCTTAGAAGGCGCGCATAGAATACTGATCGGTCTGTAGTTGGTCGCAATGTGCCGGTCTCCTGACTTGTGGACAGGAATCACAACGGATGACTTCCAGTGACTAGGGAAATTATTGCATCTCAGTGACAAGTTATAAATAAACGATAGTACAGGTGTAACAACATCAGAGTAAGCTTTCAGAAAAATAGCTGGAATTCCGTCAGGGCCAGGTGTTGTTGTGGGTTTCAACCTGCGGATCGCGTCGCTTACATCACTCTCAGTGATAACAAATGTAGGCAAATCATCAGTGTACGGTGCGGTCTTGAAATCAGCGGAAGCAGTAGTGTTACTGGTACCGTCGTACACCGAACTAAACTGCGCAGCAAACATCTTTGCAACGGTTGGGGGGTCAGAGTACAAGGCGTGACCGTCACTGAGAGAAGGCGACATGACCGGACCGCGTTTCTGAAGTTTGTGCCACTTCCAGAAGTTACGAGGATTATCATTTACATTCGCTTCGACGGTGCTCAAGTGCAACCTGCGGTCGTGCACAACGGCTTTTTTCAAACGTGCGCGAAAAATAACAAATTGTTCGTAGTCAGCCGCGTTCCCATGTTTTTTATACCTCCTGTGAAAATACTTTTTCTTACTGAGATAGCGACGCGATTCAGGGGAAAACCAGTGTGGATACTTTGAACGACGAGGCATATACTGCATATAGCACACAGAACAATGTAGAACATCATAATCTAAACATATCACAAGCACTTGGCGGCTTTTTGAGTTGTGAAACATATGCTCCCGCTAAGGCGATCGGCGTGCAGGCGCAGTCGAACTTCTGCGAACTTTTTGAATTTTCCTAAGAAGAGTTAGAATTTCGCGAACTTCTGCGACTTCGAACCTCGAAAGGATTCGCTACATCAACGTGGCAACGTGGCAACCCTAGGCGCAGGTGGTTTGTAGTGGCGCGTGATACGCTCCGCTCCCCTCCACTAGAGTGTGTTAGCTGACCGTTTTGACGTTCCGCTCCGCTTACGGTGATCCGCTGAGCACGAGCCGAGCGGGGGTAAGAAAATTTGTTTTAGCAGGGCGATGATCCAGTTTTCCGTTTCGCATTGGTAACGGCGCTCGCTGTCTTTGTACACGGGACGTAGTACGTAGAACAAATGCAAGTGATTAGCTAAGCTTTTTCCAGTGATAACAAGGCAGTACTGTTTGTTATGACAGTTTTCATTATATTTGAAAATAATTCCATGACTGTTGGTTTCATAATAAACCCGAAAATTAAAAAATGGTCGGTCGGCTTTCCAATAGCCAAGACTGGGTCGACTTTGGTACAAGCTTCTTGTAAACAATAAATTTGCGCTTGAGCTGTCTGTTCCGGGTTCACTTGTGAACTTTTGGAGTGCCCTACAGGATCCCCGTCGATCCGGAAATGCTTCCGGAGCCGCTGCTGAGACGCACCGCATTCAGCAGCAGCAAAAGACGACGGGGGCAGCGGCAGGTGCTCACCACTGGGCGCCTTAGGTTCGTGCTCCGGGAACATTCCCTCTTTCAGGGGATCACTTAACACCTCCAAAGTGACTTCCGGTGCACGTTTCCGGGTGCACCCTGCGCACCCGTTCTTCGGAGCCGGGGAGCCGGAGAACGCTGGGGAAGAGCGAGGCCAGTTCCGGAGCGTGACGCATGTTCCGGTGTACTGCCTTTCGAAATGGCGCAACCGTTGGAACACGTTGCAACCGCCCATGCTCTTTGTGTTTCCGGAATCATCGGATGTCGGCGGTAAATAGTTATACGATTATAGAGGACTGCTATGGTCTACTGCTATGTTTACATAAAAGCAGACGACAAAAGAAAGCTCGATAGGCGGCGCGCGCTCAGCGGCTCTGGCGCTCGGCTTCCGGATAGGCTCACAAACACCATTAAGTAGAGACACCAAGGGTACGTTCCCCTGAAAACCCGGGTTATGGGGCTCGGGAGCCTGCTTAACGCGCCCACTGGCGGCAGCCATCTCGACACCTAGTGGTAGTGCAGACCGCCTCGCGTCTCGCTCCGCTCAGACACCGCCGCAGTGGAGCGGAAGCACCGCTCCGCTCAACCCGCTAACAGGCAAATGTGGCGCGCATCCGCAGTTGCGTGCTCGCTCGCCCGCTGAGCGGAGCGGGGACTCTGTAACAGTCAGCTAAAACACTCTATTGTCTTGTCTTCCTCCTTACCCGCTTCACTGCCACTACCCAGTGTCGCCATTCTAGCGACTTTGTCGCCAGGTTTACGTCTATGAAAACGATAGCTGTTTACCCAGACACAAAGCTGTTGAAAAACATTTGTTGAAAAACATACATTGTTGAAAAAACAACAATGGACAAATCTTAAGTGAGGCAAAAGGAAGAGCGAAAACGCACCTGAACTCCAAAGCCGAAGAGAACGAAGGAACGCTACCTCTCGCACACCACGACTCGGGGGGAGTACTCCTACTCCCCCAGATTATCCTGGGTGCGCCGAAGCGCACATTCGTGTGCACATTCGTGTGTGCACATTCATGTGCACGAGATGAGAGATGAAAATATAGATTGCTTGAACGTTTAAAGTGGTTGCGACAAGACATCCCAAGTTATTCCAAATAAACGTAAGACACGGTTCTTTGCATCGATGTGGACCTGCATTTCACAGTGAAGAGGGGTAACAGAAGTGCCCGGAGAAAATGGGCACCGCGAATACCGAAACTCATGCGGGTCTAGCATCACAGTTCTCGGCACCGCCAGCGGGCGCGTTAAGTAGCGGCTCTTGCACTCCAGAAGGAGTGATCCCACACCCACAAGGAGCCTCTGCTTGACGCTGCAAATCTCGCTCGCCTGCATGGCGAGGATACACGCTTCCGCTCCCAGCTATTTCAGCTTTGGGGTTGTGACAGACACTACTAAATTGGGTTTTAAAGGGAGAGTCGTTGCGTTCTGCAATGTCACTCACACCAGCTCAACGCAGGCGACCAGCGACCGACGTGGATAATTCACTCATGCTTGTAGCGCAGCCGAAAAGACATGGACGAAGAAAAGGGCACTACCAACACAACTGCGTACTCACAACTAAACAGCTTTAATGATCATATACCAACCATCCTACTTTATCCTTTCGTGAATCGATCAACTGATTCTTCATTCATTCTTTTGAGCATCGTTCATCCCCCGTCTCTTTGGGCTAAGTGATGCTCCCGTGACCTTTTGAGATGGTGTCAGAAATTTGACTCGAGCACTGTGGACTCGAGTTACGAGCACCGGAAGTGCACTTGGCCGATTAGTGGATGGAGTCATGACTCTGTGGCGGCCACCTACCGTAAAAGAAGACGGACAGCATGCCCTTTTCACGCACACGATCTCGATCATCATTCTCGCTCGCTCATTCCAGGAATAAACTGTCGCCCCATCGGACCTCTGTCCCAGTGTGGTTGCTCCTTACTAGCTCCCACATATTTGGTGACCCGAACGTTTCGCTCCTTCCTGCAACCAAGATTAAGCCATGGACCAACACCAAGGCGATCACAATCCGGCCACTGGTTCTGCCCAGGTCAACTTTACCGACATCAAACTGCCAAGCTTTTGGCACAACGACCCAGCCCTCTGGTTTGTCCTGGCCGAGGCCGAATTCACCAAGCGACACATCACCAGCCAGCACACGAAGTACTACGCCGCACTTACTGCTTTGTCTGCCTCAGTCATGGCGGAGGTCCGGGACATCGTGACGAACCCTCCCTCCGACAACCCTTATGATACTCTGAAGCAGCAAATTATCAAACGCTTGTCCGAGTCCCAGCAACAACGTCTGCGGCAACTGCTCACTACCGAGGAATTAGGTGATCGTAAGCCGACCCAATTTCTGAGGCGGATGTATCAGCTACTTGGAGACGAGTCCTCAGCGCTAGACGAGTCGATTTTGCGAGAACTGTTTCTCCAGCGACTTCCTCACACCGTCCAGATGATTCTCTCAGCCTCTCCCACTGTTCCCCTTCGCGAGTTGTCAGAGCTCGCGGACCGGATTATGGAAGCGACACCGCCTTTCGGAGCCTCCCACACGATTGCTGCTTTGCAGCCTTCCGCACGAGCGCCCTGCACAGCAGGAGCTGTGCAACCTGCTGCAACTACTGCAACCTGCTGTAATTGCGACTCGCTCCGCGAAGAGGTTCGCCAGCTCTCCTCCGCGCTGTCCCGCTTATCTATACCCAGCTCCGCCCCAGATTCAGCCCCTTCCCATCGGCTAGAAGACGAAATCGCAGTACTCAAGACGCAGTTAGCGGCAATCTCCGCTCGCCCCAGGTCTCCAAGTCCTCGACGTTCATTCCGTCCGCGTTCCCGTTTCTCACCCAGCCGTCGTTTCTCGCCCAGGCGCACGCCACATTTCCAGCTCTGCTGGTATCATGAGCGTTTCGGCAAAGCAGCGACTAAGTGCCTGGAACCCTGCATCTTCCAGGAAAACACCAGCCCTGGCAACTAGGCGCGACCGCTGTTGCCGGTCCTCACCACGGTCGCCTCTTCTTTATCACCGATCATCCCTCAAAAATTCGATTTCTCGTCGACACCGGCGCCGCGGTCAGTGTCATCCCCGCCTCATCCATTGACCGCCGCCGCATTTACACCGGTCCTTCTCTACAAGCCGCCAACAAGAGCCCCATCAAGACGTACGGACAACGTTCGCTCACTCTCGACTTTGGCTTGCGGAGAACGTTCCGCTGGATTTCCTTCGTGGCCGCCGTCGCGCATCCCATTTTAGGCGCCGATTTCCTCTCCCATTTCCATCTTGTAGTCAACATGCGTCATCGCTCTCTTACTGATGCAAACACCAAGCTCTGCGTGTCGGGTATGGCAACCCGCATCCCACCATCTTCTTTGCACCTGCTGCGCGCATCTTCTGTGTCCCCTTACGCCGCGATACTCGAAGACTTCCCGACTTGACTTCACCATCTAACGATTTGCGGCCGGTCCAGCATAGCGTCACTCATCATATCGAATCAACTGGCCCGCCCGTCTTCGAGCGCCCTCGCCGCCTTGCGCCAGAAAAACTCGAGATTGCACGAAATGAATTTCAACACATGCTTGAGCTCGGCATCGTGGGACCCTCGTCAAGCAGTTGGGCATCTGCCCTACACATGGTGCCCAAGCGTACCGGGGACTGGCGCCCTTGCGGCGACTATCGCGCGCTGAATCGGGTCACAATCCCCGATCGCTATCCTATACCGCACATACATGACTTTGCTGTTTCCCTCCATGGCTCTACAGCATTCTCGAAAATTGACTTGGTGAAAGCATATCATCAAATCCCCATGCATCCCGACAGCATTGCAAAGACGGCCATAACAACCCCTTTCGGGCTCTTTGAATATCTAAGAATGCCGTTCGGCCTCCGCAACGCAGCACAGTCGTTCCAGCGTTTCGTCGATGAGGTTCTGCGTGGTCTCCCGTACTGCTTTGCCTACATCGACGATATTCTTGTCGCTAGCCCATCGCCTGAAGCTCACCGCGACCATCTCCGCGAACTCTTTTCCCGGCTCCAGGAATACGGCCTCATTATTAATCCATCAAAGTGCCTTTTTGGCGTCAACGAGCTGGAGTTTCTCGGCCACCTCGTCACTGAAGACGGCATCCGACCATTGCCCACTAAGGTCCAAGCCGTGCGTGATTTTCCGCTCCCTCCAACGATCAAGAAATTGCGGGAATTCCTTGGAATGGTAAACTTTTACCGCCGCTTCATCCCGAACTGCGCCACTATCATGCGACCCCTCAACGAGCTCCTTTCAGCCAAGACCCCACGAAATGCACACCTTTCTTGGTCTGACGTCGCCCTGGCCGCATTCGAGCAACTGAAGGTTTCCCTCGCAGACACGGCCCTCCTTGCCCACCCACTCAACGATGCCCCTACCAACCTTCTCGTTGACGCTTCTAACGTTGCCGTTGGAGCCGTTCTCCAACAGAAGATTGATGGCGTATGGACCCCGTTGGCCTTCTTCTCTAAACCTCTACGACCTGCAGAGCAGAAATACAGCACATTTGGCCGGGAGCTACTTGCGATCTACCTGGCCATTCGGCATTTCCGTTATTTCCTCGAAGGTCGACAATTTCACGTTCTCACGGACCATAAGCCCCTTACCTACGCTATTCACGCCAAGCGATCCACTCTAACGCCTCGAGAGGTCCGGCACCTGGCTTTCGTGTCCGAGTTCACTACCGATCTTCGCCACATCAGCGGTTCCGACAACGCCGTCGCCGACGCTTTATCCCGCGCTCCTACCTGTTCGGCCGTCACACTCCCAGCACCTTTGGACTTCAGCGCCATGGCCTCTGCCCAAATTCGCGATCCTGAACTCGATCAGCTCCGTTCCTCGTCCGCGTCTTTGAAGTTCCAGGACGTGCACATCCCTAACGCAGATGTTACCTTAGCCTGCGATGTCTCAACGGGCTCTCCTCGTCCTTTCGTCCCAGAAGCTTTCCGACACCAAATTTTCAAAGCTCTTCATGCCACGTCCCACCCAGGAGTTCGAGCTACACAACGTCTCGTGTGCGAACGATACGTCTGGCCAAACATGCGCTCGGACGTTCGCTGTTGGACGCGTTCGTGCCTCGACTGCCAGCGCTCCAAGATCAGCCGTCACATCATTGCTCCAACTCGACCTTTTCCTCCTCCCGCGTCCCGTTTCGAGCACGTACACATGGACCTCGTCGGACCCCTGCCTCCATCTCGTGGGTTCCGCTTCCTGTTTACGTGCGTCGACCGTTTTACTCGTTGGCCCGAAGCTCACCCTATACCTGACGCCACAGCCGAAACCATATCACGCGCATTCCTGTCTGCCTGGGTCTCACGTTTCGGAGTCCCAGCCTCCATCACGATAGACAGAGGCCGCCAATTTGAGTCGAAGCTGTTGAACGACCTCCTCAAACTTCTTGGCATCAAGCGACACCGAACTACGGCTTACCACCCCTCCAGCAATGGCTTAGTCGAGCGCCTGCACCGCCAGGTCAAGGTTTCCCTTCGTGCTCAATCCGACCCCGCTCTCTGGGCTGATCACATGCCCCTCGTGTTACTCGGGCTGCGTACTGCTCTCAAGACGGACCTTCATTGCTGCCCGGCTGAGCTTGTTTATGGCACAACCATCCGCGTGCCCGGAGAATCCTTCGCTGCATCACCACAACCCACTGCTACCGACTCGTACCTTGCCCAGCTCCGAACCACCTTCCAGAATCTCCGCTACACCCCTTCACGACTGTCTTCAGCCCGCCCCCCGTTCATCCTCAAGGACATCTTCCTTACAACTCACGTCTTCATCCGCAATGACGCCGTACACTCCTCGCTCCTCCCACCCTACCTCGGCCCGTACCAAGTACTCAGTCGTTCCGAGAAGTTTTTCACGCTGAACATCGCCGGACGAGAAGACGTAGTCTCCATCGACAGGCTTAAGCCTGCCTACATTGACCAGCATGACACCCTCATCCACCATCTCCCATGGCCTACAACACCCAACACCGCGCCGCCTCAACGGTCCCGCAAGGTCCACTGGGCTACCCCGCTCACTTCGTGACCGTTATTTCTCTGGGCGGGGGAGTACCTGTGGCGGCCACCTACCGTAAAAGAAGACGGACAGCATGCCCTTTTCACGCACACGATCTCGATCATCATTCTCGCTCGCTCATTCCAGGTGCTCCCACAACTCTTTTGACTCAGGAGTCGCCACTTAACACGCCCAGTGAGGCAGCGCACGAGATGTCACGTGCATACGGCTCCCAATGGGAATGGACGCAACTCTGAGGTCTGTGGCGTCTACACTTTGCTCGGGAGTGTGTTGGAGAGCTTGTATCTCGCTGTGTACGACATGTAGAAGAAGCAGAAGAAGACACGACATACGACATGCAGAAGAAGAACACATCTACGAAAGTGTCCCAACCCATTCGATAACGATTACATAAGGGTGTCACGACCAGTGAGGCACGTCAATGGTATCGGGTAGGTTACCGCACCGCAGCGGTGAACCACCTATACTATTAGTTTCGAGAAATAGCAACGGAAATAGTAATTAATAACTGTTTTTGAATGTGGCGCCGTGCGGCGCTATAGTTTGCAGCCAAACTCGATGCGCATCCAAGTGGCGCGACGTCTTCATTCCGGTTTCCACTGGATTCGATGCGCTTCTCGCTTCTGTCGCATTCATGTAAACACGGCTCATGTGTTTCTCACGCTGTCGCTCGCACTAGAGAGAATAACGATTACTCATATCGTTCCGTCCATTAGCCGGCCGAACCTTTTCGTTCGAAATCTAGGAACCCGTATGAATTTCCGTTCCCGATCCCGTCACCAGCTCCAGTTTCGGGAATATACCTTTTGTTTCCATTACCGTTACCTTGAATAAAGCCTAGTAGAGTGCAATGAGTGCAAGAAACGACCCTGATCATAGTGGACATACACGCAGGTACACACTTATGACACGGGCACAAAGCGTGAATTTGAATTTTTCGATTTAAATGTTTCAACGATGTATTTCTATCCACCTGTGTCAAACTTTTGTTGACAGAGACGCTCCTCGAGTAAAAATACGAGGATATGTGAAAGAAACGGTTTCCTTTATTACATGATTGTCATATACTATTCAGGTGTTCCTTCCGTTATCTATCGAAGTAGTTCGTCAGTACAAGTTAAGTTGTAGCTTTACCATGGACTTCGTGGAACACGCGCCTTCGGACAACTGTAGAACGGAAATCGATGACTCCATTCAAGGTGTATCATTTGCGCCATACTTATCATTATTAGGATGGATACCACCACGACGAAGTGCAGAATCGGACAGTGTCTCTTTGAAGGAAACTGATCGCCTGCTTACTGTGCGACAGTTAGGCAAACTTCGTTTATGGTCCACTGAGTGTGGAGGGCACGAGACAGCCTTGGCGCTATTACTTAATGTCTGTACCGCCTCCATGTCACGGTGCTGGACACAGAAAAATATTCCGTGTGATCTTCAGGTGACAGGAGTTGTCCATGTAACGCTTAATCTGGTTCCTGTTGCCGATGGAGGTTGTAGGGCATAGTCTTGGAGACACCAGAGTCGCTGAGTGAGACCCTGGCATCCTGCGAAGTAGAAGCAACGGGTGTGGAAACCAGCTCAGTGGGGAACGACACCCTCCGGGCTCTCTTTTGTTCTGATCTTTTCTGCGTTTCAGGCTTGGCTGCACTGCTTTGCGACAGTAAGACGGCATTATACAAGGATTCGAAAGATGTGTCTTCTAAAACCGCAGCACGTCTTCTAGCTGCGATGGCAGAACCGCTCCGTGAGGTTTGGAATCGAGTGTGAGGGACTGAAATTGGTATAGCTGCTGCCGTTCCGCCGCCGCCCATTCCAGCGGGGACGGACAGCAGTGTCGCTGCGGACTCCGAGCTTCGTTCGGTGGGGACGTTGTGAAAGGAAGAACGTATCACTGGACCCATGTCTGCTTTTTCCGGAGTGACAGGTGACTCTGCTGTTAGCGACCTAACACGACCTCTTCCGTGCAGAGCAGAAGGTTCTGTTCCCGTCACACTCTGGCTGTTCTGAGCCAGCAAGCAATCTGTCCGATTTAAGTAACTAAAATGTGTTCGAGAACCTTCAAGACCTCGTTGTCCCTGATGTAATTCCATAATAGCTCTTAAAACTGGGTGCTGTTGCAGAACCAGATCTTGCAACTTCAGTGGCTTAATGGTGTCTCGCACATCGTGCATTGCGATGCGGAAATGTGGCATGTAGAAATTGGGCGTCGAATCTAAAGGTCGCATCTTGTGTAGGATGTACAGTGTTTCGTCGAGTATACTTGGGGGCTGCACCGGCGACAGATTTCGGCGTTCTCGGTAGTAATGCCAGTTACCCAGTGCCAAGAGTTCCATAAATGGCGCACGAAACGCTTTTCCAGAAACGCGTCCTGAAGTCTGTCCCTGCTGGTGCTTGCTACAGTGACCGGAAGTAGTTTCCCGTGTTTGAGTACGGACACTGCGGATGCTGCCATTGCCTAAAATGCGTCGTTCTTCATTACTGGTTGAAGCATCGACTTCTCCAACCATGTTGTCTGACTCGCGCAGCCCATCATCATTTTTTCTTTCCTTGTGCTCGGCTGAACGCCCTGCGTCTGAAGACATTGGAGAATGAGACTTGTCGAGCTCGATATCGGGACCTAAGTCAGATTCAGAACGCGACGACATGATCGACCCTGTTACCAAGTTTGAAGGATCGTCTCCATCTACATCACAGGACGATTGCTCTGAAGAGACCCTCATTTCTTCCTTGGAACTTCCTTCCATTATTTCTTTATTGCTTGCCTCCCTGACGCTGCTCTCGCACACAATAAACGAAGGGAGAGCTCTAATCGCTATTGGCCTCAATGTCTTGGCAGCCCTGGTCTCCAATAGTGCCTCGTGGGGGTTGGTAGGTTTTGCTTCATTAATTCGTTGCTTGCGGATTGCAATTTCATTAGAAAGTAACGTAGTAGCTGGACACAGTGCACCGTTTTGGCACTGCGGGCTTGGAGAGAGTTCTGTTGTGGATCGTCGCGCTCTCCGACTCGGTGTGCCGCGCCATTCCTCGGAAGCAATATCTGGAGCAGAATATCGTTCAAATCCAGCATTATCAGAAGCGCTAAGACGGCAGGACGATATCTCTTCCGTCGATGCCCGGTTGATATCTAATGAGACCAATTCGAAACCAGATGACATGAGCTCAGGTAGTGTTGTATAGCTATCTCCCAAGACAGGCCGATCTTCCGGTGAGAACACATCTTGTGGCAGGCATGAAGGAATCGAGATGGTATCTATTAAATGAATATTGGGGTCTGCCATTTTTGTCGTCAAGTTTGGACTGCTAGGTTCTGACTTATTATCCGGGGTTAGGTTTACGTGTCCGGTGTCTGAGGGCTGCAAAATCTGTTCCCTTACCGGACACGTACCTGTAAGAGTCGGGTGACTGTCGTCAACATTTCTTGGTAGAAGGAACGACAGTTCACTAATTCTTCTGCTGCCCCATTTAGTCATGGTTAATTGAAGTTGTTCCTTTAGTTTCTGTTCCGTGCGCCCTGGTTCACATTGGCTACCATGCAGCGCTTCAGTCTCCATTTCTTCACCTCCTGACGTATCGGTTACACCATGCTCTTTACCTGTTTTTCCTAACACTGCACTTTGTCCACCAATTGTGTCTGACTGACCAGAAGCAACATCCACAGAGTTCGCATGGCAACAAGTACCAGGAGGAAATGTCCAGGACACTGATATGTCGGAGGGTTTTGAAAGATAGGAGTTTATGCCTGAAGATTCTCCGTAAGACGATTTTGTATTCGGAGCTGTTCCAAATGGAGTTGTGCTTGCGTAATACTTCAAGTCGCGGTATGTGACGATCATAGACGACATTTTCTGTGATGTTGACCTGTCCGTTGGTGCAAATTCCTCGGATACTACAACGGTATCACCAGGTTCCTGAGGAGGAGGCGTTTGGATTGTCATGTCTGTTGCACGCGAAGTTGCTTTGTTGTGTCTAATTGATCCCGAGAAGACGTCAGGATCATTCGTTGAAGATTCTATGCTTTCACGCTCGTGGTTTTCACACGAGTCTTCCAGTGCAGCCCCTTGTGACGCAAATGCAGTTTTCCCAGCTGCTATGACCGACTTTATGGGTTCCACATTCACCAGGACATCTCGTGCAAGGAGGAGGTCCTTCAATTCTTTGGGATATGAGATATGCCTCGAGGATGGCAGCTTCGATGTCGGGGGCTCATCTTGATTGAGGTTTCTTCCTCTGTTTATCTTTCTGTGGCTGGCACGTCGCCGTTTGTACCTTAGTGACGATCTGGCGTCGTCGACCGAACGCGCAAGGGGTGTAGTCGGCCTTTGATGAATAGGGGCAATACAGGTTTTCTTGTCGAGCATCGTTGAGCAGTCGTCAAAAACAAAGTCACTATTTGCTTCGTTGTTAGCCTGGGTTTCTGTAGAATACCGGATGTACCGTGGCGGATGCTTAGGAATTCTGGCGTAACCCCAAGAGGCATGTTCCCCGTACTTTTGGTAATAACGCTGTCGAGGGTCAATGCTACTCTGAAAGGCAGAAGACGTGCGGGGGCGGTGTTGGGTGAAAGATACGGACGAGCCAGTATCTGGACGCCAATCCAAGAAGTCTGTTGAAGCGTCCACAGTGTCCCTAGGCCCGGCACAGGATTCCTTCTCCTTCGTTGCACGTGATAGCCTGCAAGTATGAAAGGTTATAGATTCAGGGTAAGAATTTGGTAACTCAATGGTCTTCAGTTATAGGCGAGCTATATGACAAACAGAGTAATGCGTTTTCCCAGCAAATTGTGATTGTGTACACACCTTCGAGAATGATATCCTGCAAATCTACTGGATATGGGATGTTTCATTCTCAAAAAGCCTTATGCGCTCACTCCGAGTTCTTTTCCTTGTTCTTTTTTGTTACTGTTCTTTCACCTTATTAGACATTGGGGGCGGGGGGGGGGCGTTAAACTTGTAGTCTTTCTAGCCGCGTTTACATGAATGTGACAGAGGCGCATCGACTCGACTTGTCGCATTGAATACGCTCATGTAAACGGCCAATTCGCTAGGATAGCGCATCGAATTCAATCCGCCTGACGTGGCTCAAGACGGTCGATGCGCATTGAAGACGTACATGTAAACAGAAAATGTGCATCGAAACCACGAGGAGGATTATGGGAAGACGTTTGCTGCGAGTTCACGTGGATGCGGGGTAGATTTCGTGTGCGAAAAAGAAGATATTGTGAAATGAGAGCAGATATGGTAGGTATGGTATGGTATGGCAGTGCAGAGCTCGAAATTTTTCATGTGACAACGCGGGCGCAAGTTTCGAGCCGAATTCGATGCGCATCCACGTAAACGGTGGCGCATCGTCTTCACTTTGGTTTCAGCTCGAGTCGATGCGCATCTGTCGCATTCGTATGAACGCGGCTTCTGTCATATATCGAAAGCACAGTGGCAGTTCCACTGAAGGGGACTGACGCCCCATCCACAAACATCTAGAACTCAGCTCTCACTGTAATTTCACTATTCACAAGTGTGTTCAGACAGTAATGAACGCACTCCCGATCATGTTCCCATATTCCACCAAAGTACGGTTGTAGTCGTACGATACGTCAGTTTTTGCCAGAGCCAGCCCCTATTTGCACACTGGGGACACCAGTCGACTTCCAGTGTGGCCTTCAAATCTACCTTATTCCATCTCAGATACTTTTTAGCTCTGGTATCTTTCTCAGATCTCAGTGGAAAGTTGCAGTAGGCATACCGTCTATATGAGTAAGCTGCTCCGATGACCAGCAATGTTAGAAGAAGTACCAGTGTTGGCTGAGTGCCGAAAAGAGCGCTTGCCCGAGATGGTTTGCCTGCAACATAAAGGGGCTCGTCAATAAAGTGTGCATTTACAACCTCGTGATCTATGCCTTTTATGATTCTGATTTAGATAAATTAGAATCTTAAAAGGCGGATCGGAAGTCCGAAAATATGACTAAGTTAGTGGTTAAATATGGCCCGGAAGAAGAACAGTCTCTGTTCGAAATATCGGCGGCTCTCGTCCTGAAGCACTTCCCTTCATAAGTTGGTGAACGAATGCTGCAGTAGGCGACGATGACAACACCTAAAGCGTATGCGCACCTGCCAAACCGCCCATTCAAAGGTCCAAACCTGTTCCACCTGTTCCTGTTCCAGCGTACGGTAGCCTTTTTTACATATACATCACGGCAAGTTATAGACTCAGAACAGAAGATACCCGAAGCTGCGCTCTTGAACTGGCTGGTTCGTTCGACAGCAAACGATGGGAGACGCAGGGAAGTTTACGCTGGCTAAGTTGATCGGACGGAAATAATCGAGCCTGAAAGTAAGATGAAGATGATCCTGATTCGGGAAGAAACATTGTCGTTCGTTGCGGATATGCGGTACCGGAAAACCCTTCCGCGTCTTGGACAGCAGGAGGTCGCAAAGCACAGAGCACTATTTGTCTGAGTATTGACAACAGTCAAATACTTCATGTCTGCAACTCTGCAACGGCAAGACAGATGTGGGAAGAGCCCCGGAAGGTGCACGAACGAGCCAATCCCAGCAATTAGCTCTGCCTACTGACTGAGGAAGCCGTACCAGTCAAAGTTGGCATATGACCGATGATATGGAGTACAGGGCTACATCAGACGCGCTTTCGGATTGGTCGAGCGCTTAGGAGGGATAGGGCAAGAAATAACAAACTTTCAGGTCGGTGCTAGTTTCACCTCAGTGGGCTGCCAGAAAGTTGCACTCATCACAACCCTTGATGCACGCCCAGATGATGACCTCACGTTGGAGTACGTGAAAGAAAAGCTTGTGGACGAGCATCAGAGAAAGCAGGAGATGACATCTGCAACGCGCAGCCCAGAGTCAGCGCTTCAGACGCAAGGGTGATATGATGCAGAGGGTGTGACTGGCACACGAGAGTGCTACTTCTGTAAGAAGTCCGCATGGTCACCTGAGGAACTTGAACTCCTGTGGAACTCCTTGTTGTGGAACTCGAACCTCAGAGGCCAAAGGGACGACAACGCAGGGGACGGCACGCAGACGCCAAAGGGAATGTCAGACCCATGGACGCTACCTTACCAGAAACTCGCTGCGGAAAATGACGCACCGCTTAGCAACGAACTTTGCCGTGAGGCAATTGGGGAGCTACTCTATTTGAGTACGACAATACGTCCAGACATTGCTTGTGCTGTGGGGATATACTCTGTCGCCGTGTCAGCAACCCGTATCAGCGTGATTAGAGCACTGCCAGGAGGCTGATTCGGTACCTGAAATTTACTAGGGGTCTGAAGCTGAAACTTTTCTCAGACCCAAGCTTGAAGTTGGCTATAGCTAGGGTTTGTGGTTTTCGGCATTTATTTTCAACCCAATTCGGGGGGTGTTTATCGGCATTTATATGAGGGACTATAAATCGGATTTTTTCGGCATCTATATTCCGCCCAAAAAATAAATGCCCGAATACGGGCATCTATTTATTTCGCATGAAGGAAAGCCTATTTTGCGCGTGAAGTGACAACGAACCGAAAAGAACTGAATCGATTCATGGCTTCATTACCAATGTCTTTTATTGCCTGTGCCAAACTAGCAAACAAGGAGACTACCTCTTGTTGTGATAGATGCAAGCGCACATCATCATGCTCGCATCTGTCATAGCGGCTCGCTCCTTGCGATTAATAACACGCAGTTTAGGGAACGCGCGCTCAACATTAGTGCTAGAAACAGGAATACCCAGTATGCTTGAGGCGCACTGCGATAACAAAGGCCAAACAACAACTTTATTTTCGACCTTGGAGAATGGGGTAACAAAGGCCATGTGCTGGAACGGGTCGTCCAAAACTGAATACGAGATGTATCCACCTGAGGGGAAGGGCATACAGCATATTCGAAAAACTCGCGCTTTATATCATCCATACGAGATTCATCTCGTAGAACAAATAAGAATAAGTCCTCATACAGTGAAGTGCCTTGAAGTGCCTCAGGAACGGAAACAGGGGTCACTCCAACTAGTAACTGGAGGGGAGTAGATAGAGGAATAGAAAAAACACAAAAATTGACTAGAAGGCTAGGGCAGGGGATGAGCGATCGGCTTTTGAAACTGTTTGGGAGCTCCGTACACTCGTGATCTCTTTTTAACCCGACAACAACATACCATAAAGGTTCTGAATAGTAAATTCACTAAAGGTAGGTGTGTCACTAAGTACGTGTGCTGCCAAAAGGCGGTCACCGACCGCACAAACACACACCGACCGACACACACAAACGCAAACCGAAACAAGAGCACAGCCCGAAGATAATGCCACGCTTGAGAAATAGTGGACAAAGGGAGATTCCAAGGGGATTTCTCTTTGCCGTTCCAGGAATGGCAGCTGTCAGGATACGACAAATTCGGATTTTTTCGGAATATTCCGAATCTGAAAAAAAATCATTCGGGGGGTGTTTTCCGGCATTTTTCGGAAAATGCCGAAAACCACGAACTCTAGCTATAGCTACGTGGAAGCGGACTGGGCGGCAGACTTTACGGATTGCAAGTCAACCAGCGGCTACTTCATCCAGCTGGGAGGCAGCCCCGTCTCCTGCTCTACTAGGAAGCAGTTGTCTCTGGCCCTGCTGTGCAGAGGCGTAGCGACGGGGAGGCTTAGGAGGCTTGAGCGCCCTCACCCCTAAATGTACGTCACCTTGCATGGATGGCGCCATTTCTTCACGGTGGCTCAGGTTGATTCGCTGAAGCGCTCAATAAATGGGATCACCACTTGCTGGCGGTCACTATTTTGCACCATAAATATGGGAACAAAGTAAGATAGACAGTGAGAAAATACGAAAAACACGTGCGGGTGTACGTTGATCAGGGGCACACGGGATGCAAGAGCACGGGAAACACATATTTAATCTGTAGGGGCTCATTCCGTGACAATATCTTGTTATCTCTCTGATAATTTCAGTATAGTATTGGTGATGTCAATCGCTTAGGTCAAGCTTTGCCCTGCACTTGGCTTTCCGTCCTTGCTGGGTAATCTTCAATGTTTTCCTCACGCCGTCCTTTCGGGGTCGCTCCCCAGTTGCCGGTGTCGTCCTTTCTGATTTTCGCGCAGCTAGCTCATAGACATTCATTGTCCTATATGAGAAAGTTTCCGAGCGGCGGTTTCACTGCCCCTCCCAGCTCGCCACTTCTCAAGCCATATCATACAAACGGTGGCGGGTTCAGTGAAAGCAAGAACGTGGTGAACGAAGGAAATAGGGCAATAAAACATGTGTGCCGCACGTGGCTCCCTTTCCTAACTTTTTGGATTGTCACAGAAGCAAAGGCTCGAAAGTAAACAAGAAAAAGGAATACACAAGAGGTGAAGAGAGAGAGAGTGAATGCAACGAGAACTGGTCGCCTACGTACACTGCACTGCACAGTTTAAAAGTAGGATGTCAACAGGGCAGCTATGCTCAAAGGACAGTAAACAATAAAGCACTTCCTGCCCTTCGAATGCAACGATCTTTTGCGCCACAAACGACACGTGACGTCCTTGTTCAATGAGTGCAATTATGAACAACGAATCAGAAAAGCAGCGGAGCTCTTATCCTCAGGAGTAGCCGTTGGCGGCATCCCGTTTTCTTAAAGCGACATACAGTCAACACCCGATCTATGAGCGCTTCGTTTTACCAGTTATATCGATTTATGTACGGTTTCTTCAGGAACGCTAACCGTTCTTCAATGGAAGGCCTACCGTACTTCTTGTGAAAGCTTAAGATCATAACTTCTCTTACTATAACCTTCGTAAGGTAGCGTGCTCTCCAATGCGTATATATGTCTTGCAACGAAAACAAGAAAATTCGTTAACTAACAATACGCGGAGCGTCGAACACCGGTCAACACCTCCTAGATAGTAGAAGGCCTGCGCCCTATGTCACACAGGGAAGCCTGCTGTTACAACTGTTGGTGCTGCTAGACGTAAATGAAAGAGCGAACAAGAGAAGAGCTCAAAGCAGCTCGCAAAGCTCATGGAGGCCTCAGTGTGCGACGTATGGCGCAGGCCTTCTACCATCTAGGAGGTGTTACACTTGTCTACCAGCTTCCTTGTTCTGTGTGTGTGTGCGCCACCCCCGCGCCGCCGCCCTAAATACAGGTCCCAGCCCTCCAGGCAAAAAATTTCTGGCTACGCCTCTGCTGCTGTGGCATCTACAGTGGCGTACTACATCTCAGCAGCAAAAACCTCGCAACAAGTACTGTGGTTGCGACGATCTGCAAGGAGGCTCGACTGCAGATGGGTGCTGTCGACGGTTAGTTGCCGAGAGAGGGGGGTGTTGAAGTAGGCGACAACGACGACACCTATCATGTATGCGCACCTGCGCATATACCAAACCGCTCGTTCATTAAACGTGTTGCACCGGGTTGGCTGTGTTGCAGCAACATCGCAACACTGAACGACATTTTTGAGTCGCCGTATATGTTTATTATGGGTTGGTACATCCACCATTATGGTGACTCGCAGGGGAGCGCGAGAGTCGTTAACGGGTTTCCGGATTTCCCAATCACCATTCCTCCCAACCAAGTGATTGGTGAAATAGAGATTATTATTACTGTTGCGCTGCGTGGATATTACTTGTACAATATCACTGTAACTTTCATATTTTCAACGTTGATGATCTTTTAGATAGCATGTGGCATCAGCATAGCATTCCATCAGCGAATGCATGGAACATGTTCATGGGCGTCGGAAGGTGGGGGCAGCCGCCCCTCTGACCAAAGACTAGGGGGGCGACGCCCCCCCCCCACTTTTCGCGAGTGCCGCAAGGCCAGCGTGCCTCTTACGGTATACTGAGCGACAACCCGGAAATGAGCCGGGAGCTTACATAATAAACCTCTACCCGAGAAACGTCATCATGACGTTGGTAGACACACCAAAACCAAAACAGATCGGAAGGGGAGAGCTGGGTTCCACGAATGGGTAAGTGTTCGCTGCCTCCTATTGAAAGAAAAGTAGGACCGAAGGTCGCGTCCTTTTCAGAGACCATCGTAATCTCCTCAAGACCGTGGCTTTCGGGCGCGACCTTGTTCGCCAGTAGCTTTGAACGTAGTTCAACTCTACCAAACTCGTGGCGCTGTCGAACATTATGACGTCATTTGTTTACAAACAGGTAGAGGTCTATTCAGAGCTGCGGTTATCGCATTACCTACAACTTAAAAAGCGATAAAAACCGAGCCGTTTGGTGGTACATTTTAAAAGCGATAAAACCCCAGTGCGGGGGACGCGAAAAGACGACACACACACGAAGCACTGAAACATAGCGCTTCGTGTGTGTGCCGTCTTTTCCTGGCCTGGCACTGGGGTTTTATCGCCTACGACTTCTCTGGGTTATGTAGCAGTCAAATTGCATTATTACAAGTGCAGAAGAGAAAAAAAATCTTTGTTATATTGTGCCTCTGCTGCTGTGGTATTGCTTTTTCACAATTTTCATCGAGGTTACCACTACCGACTGCTATTGAGAGTACTGAGACTGATATATAGAGATGGGGCGGCAAAAGTCGTCAGAGCAAGATTTTGAAAGCAAATACACGTGTGTTATTTGGATCGTGCATCCCTGGTGGACCAGGTACGACAAACAGAGTAGGACTAATCGAGGTCCACATAAGAGCATGTTGCTTTCTTCAAAAAACATCTGCCCTTTTTGTGGAAACGCTAATTCCACAATCCCTTCTGATAAATGTTGATGCCATACCATCTCTCCGATCACTACAATGTGTCTTTCGGCGGACGTTAAGGAACACTCAGGTGAGCAAAGACAATCCACAGACCGACCACTGTGGCGTCGCTCATGATCAGAGTTGTCTCGCGAAGTAAAGCCACGAATTATTACTACCATGTGTCATTCCTATTCCATTCTTAAACCGTTCCCACCATTCTATTACTATTTGCGATGAAGACGGGGTGATTCCGGGATAATTTCACTACAGCAGTGCCCGTCCTGCAACCCTAGTCTCTTCTTTTTTCTTTTTTCAATTCTGACAGACGCGGGACCCAGCGATTGTTGCGTGAAGGAGAGAGAGTTTTGGCGCCTGAAAACTGTGGACGTGACCAGTACTATACGAGAAGTCGCGCCCTCGACATATTCTTGCCTGTTTTATTCGAACTATTCATGTAGATAAGTTAAAAAAATCGTTGGTACGATTTTTTAACCATGACCATTAATGACCATTTGCAGATGAAATCATAGGTTAGGTTAGGTTAGGTTAGGCTGGGTTGGGTTGGGTTAGGGCTCGCCCCCTTGCCGTAAAGGACTTCCGACGCCTCTGAACATGTTACTCATTCGTAGACACGTCTCTGTGCACAGACACCTACGTCCTCAAAGTAGAGTACCTGAAGGAGATTAAATACGACTTACGTGAAAGGCACTTCTGGTTATCAGCAAGCACGAAAGGTTGAGGGCAGTAGCATAGGAAATCGACGCATTGCATGTTCTTATCGTGATGAGCGCATTCCAAGTCGCTCACACAGGATTCGTACAAGTGCTTTCCTGGAAATATGCAGATTGGCCTTAAAGGGAGGCTCCGGAACAATCCGAAACTATTATAATGGCTTTGTACAATATTTTCTTCAGAAATGAGAAATAAAGTTGGTTTGTCAGTCGGGGACTCGTTAGTTGCCAAACGAGCTCGGAAGATAATATTCCGAAATTTCTGAGGGTTCCCCCTCCTACCTCCTGTACCATGCGTGACGTCACCGGTAGTCTCGTGTGGGCCACCAGCTGTTTTTCGGGCACGCGCTTTGTAACTTCTTCGTGTCACACGAATGACCAGTCATCTGCTTCCTCGATTTCGTTCTAAAATATTCGCCAGCGGTAAAAGCAAAACCTTCCAAAGCCATACGCGAGGAATGCCGGTGAGGTGAAGTCCAGTGTTGCTGGACTGCTTTTCCGTGGATGAGCGCCTAATCGCTCAAAGGAAAATATTTTTCTATCTATATGTGCCACTTGGGGATGAGAAATTGTATTCACTGAAATATCATACGATACGGATAGATGTCGCACTGTTACCTGAACACGTTTTTGGTGCGGAGTTTCCCTTTAAACAAAACCGCACGCACTGCAACGGGGCCTCTCTCGTAGAAGCAGCAGCTCACCTCGAACGCACTTAGCGACTCCATCGGTGTCCCTTATGAAAATCGGTGTTCCCCGGGCGCAGTCGCACCTCGATGGAAGCGCGGTCCTTCTCGCAATGCATGCCAACCCTAAGCCGGATGCGCATTCCTCGTCGCTCTTGCACGAAATTCCGTACCCAAATTTTCCGCTATCGGGGTTAACGTTCACTGCAAGAATTGAGACATCACGTGACTCTATGTACGCCCCGTAAGCCGTAAGAGCACTTCCATAACGAACATGCTCTTCATTCAGCAACGGCCACACAATATTACATATCAGTGGCCTCACAGAACTCATGGAACCTACCTTTATTTCCTCCAAGGGGGTATTCAGGTTTTGTTGTACTCGTAGTATAATTTGATAAATCAGTTAGCTCCTGGTACGTATCAGTGTCTTCTGGTCTGCAAGAGTGATGAACCGAGTTAATGGCCGACGAGCATAGGACTACTACAGCTTCCTTATATTCCAAAACAAACCCTTACCTGAAATCTGGAAACTGCCTCGCGATGCATAACGTACAACGCAAGCAGACAAACCCGATTGAGGTACGCATCACTCTTGTTTCATAGAGTTTGTGGGGATAGCGGAGGGCAGTTTGCCATGCCAAGGTAGTGAGCCCTGCGTACAGAAGTTCTTCTTCTTTTGCTTTGATGAATGGCTGTTCCATAGGGTAATAACGGCGCGCGGTGAAGCCACCATAGCAACCATTTTCTTTTTCTTCCTCTGAAACCACCATCTAAGCCAAAGACCTACTGGATGTCTCCTCTGGTGGTGGTGGTGGTGGTGATAGGGCTTGCCGTTGTCGGCCTCACGTACGTGGGCAACGTCACGACTCACGCCCTGGGGGAATGTGCGTCCTGGGCCGACTTCTAAGGGAACTGTGCCGACATATGTCCATCCTCCTCTCCATCCTTCACTACGTGCATGGACATACACTAATTGGGCATAGAACTCTCTTCTTCTTCATAACTCTCTCTTCTTCACTCTCATAATAACTAGAAACCAAGCCAGCGAAGAGGAGCATCTCAACATGTGAGCCGCCATGATCGATACGGTAGACCTAGCGTGTTACGAACGGTGGCTCCTACGAGTTCCGTGCGCTGTTTTTTCATGTCGCAGCACAAGGTTTAAACCGTACGATACTCGTTCCCTAGAGAATCCAAGCGCACAGGTGATGGCAGACAATACAAAACATACTTCGCACACGGCATGGCACGCGGAGCAGAGCGGAAGCGGAAGCGACTTGCATTGGATTGCATACCATTGCGCCGAATGTGCCTGGTCTTCAAACGTGGAAAGGCTGTGGCGGAATCCGGCCCAATCTATAATATCGATCATGGCGCCTCCCGGACTTGGACATTGGGAGAGGGTCTTGCCTCCGTACAACTCCTTTGCTCTCCCCCATCACTCTCTCTCACAGCTTTTCTTCTAGCCTTTCTACTTATGATTTCTATGTAATTGGGAGTAGATTTACATGTAAGGCGAGTGCGCCAACATTTGGTTGGCTACATGCTGCGCGTGCCGCAGGGTAGGATTGCGAATAATTTCGACCACCTGGGGCGCATTGCTGGCATCGCCTGAAGATCGAAGCATCGTAACGCCGCTCATTGCCGGAGCACGGACGGCTTTACGATGATGCTATCTTCAGGCGATGCCAGCAGCGCGCCCCTGAAGTTCTTTTGACGTGCGCCAGAAATCCGCGATACACAGTGCTGGAAGCAACGTGCATGGACATGTTGGGTCACGTTGTCATCTGCTTCAGCCAGTCGCAGCAGACGATTTTAAACGCATGAAGTCTGAGGCTGCTGAAGATGACATGCTTTCGTGGCTACAAGCGCGACTGTGATTGGAGGGACTCCTGAAGATTTGCGTTACCTTCGAGTAGCGATCGGACCTTGTTTTAGGCTAGAGAGCGTTGCCATTCCCATGGGTCATCTTACCTTGTGTTCAAGTTCGGAGGCAGGAATTCATTTCACAATTTTCTATTACGTCCCTTCTGTGTCGTCCTCTTAAGACATATTACTCGGTCCCCAAAGTTTCGCCCACCCATTGATCCGTGGCCTATTGTCACATTAGCATATTGACATAACCTCCTTATGTTTCAGGCATGCAAAACAGATTTCCCTTGGACAAGGCCTTTTCTGGTGGGGGCCCCTTTGTGGTGGGGGCCCCGGAGCAAGTGACCCGTCTGCCCCCCCCCCCTTAAATCCGGCACTGCTAATGTAGAACGCGCGTTCTCACACCTAACATTTTTACAGCGAAAAGAGCGGTGTGCGATGTCTGCCGATCTCTTAACATGTACCTGGCCATCTATTACAAGAAATTCAGGCGATAGCCGTTATAACTCTTGTAAAATCTGAAAATAAAGTGCTTTGCTACTGTTAGCTAGCGCCAGTGTCGTTTCAAGCCGATTTTCACCGAGCGTCTTGATGTTTAAAATATTTCAATCGAAAGCCACCGCTTCGTGGTAAGCGGAATAACCACCGATTTTTTTTTCACCAAGCACCGAAAACCGGAATTGCATCTTATGGTACTAATACAGAAGGTAATGTGCCATTTCGCATACAACTCTGTCATACTTCCTTTTATAGAACGCGGGTATCATATTTCAACGTATCTGCCAGAAATACGCAGAAGGTAGCAGGGCCTTTGAGATCCGCCTCATAACTTTGCCTGTACTCCACTGAATAAAACAGTAAAAGAGAGAGTGAGAATGAAACACAAGTAACAGACGAAGCTCCAACAACAAAAGCTCCAAGATACGAAATTGGCGATATCGTCGCAGTGCGAAGACTACCACTAAGCGGTGGAAAGACAACAAAGGTCCAACCAAAGTATCGTAGCCCCTTGGTCATCGAAGCAATGTTACCTAAACGACACATGCCGCATCACTCCTATGAGCGGATAAAAAGGGCGCCGTTATAGCACTACGGCGCATGCCGACCAACTCAAGCTATATATGGAGTTCGCGATCAGGGAATGAAGATGATGATGACGACATAGACTCGGATTCGGAGTAAACGTACACAAATAGTGCATTTTACCACGTATATTCAATTGATATTGAAGTGTTTTATTTTTGATGCTATGTTTCGAATGCTATGTTAATCAATGAAGGCATATAACCTGTTCAATGTTTGATGTACCCACAATGTATTATGTTATGTTATGTGTCTTATGTATCTTCATTTTGCAATGTATAATTTTACGTTTTGTTATTATGGAAATTTCGAGGACGAAATTTTATAAGGATGGCCGAATGTGGCGAATATCACAACGTATAACAACGTAATGAAGAATGTTGTTTGCCAAGCCGGTCGAACTGCGTTTTTCGACTGTTCGTGTGAGCCACGGGGACTTGTCAACCAGTTCATGTTATTTATGGGGCGCTGCACCTGAAGCCCTCGTTAGAACGTCCCCGAATGGGTCAGTGTAACCCGATACCCAAAGCAACGTCTTCCGAGAGGCGTATCTGGTCACTGTTTCTGGTGCCTCTGTCTCTCCCTTCTTTTTGTAAATAAAATAGTCGTCCCTTTTCAAAGCTACGAAGTGGTCGTGTGTTTTCTGGACTCTGCGAAGTTCCCCCCCCCCCCCGATGTTTGAGTTCGACGGACTTACAATACTTAAACGTCCTAACAATATTGTCACAGATCTTGGGGTGCACATAGACGCTGCACATGGTGGTGTTCAACAATCTGCTGAAAGCTTGACTATGGATGTGTTATCTACGGTTCAGCCCGTCAATAGGTTCTGAAGACCCTTGGCCCTATACACCGCCAAGGTCTTCGACTGGTGCTTGGAGCTTTCAGGACATCCTGTTTTTTTTACAACTGCTTATCCGCATTCGCTGTGGCGTCGATGACTTGGGTGCGCCGGACAAGGTCATCTCCGTGTTCAATTGTCGCGGCTCGTGGACGACCATGAAGACGTGCTTCTGCTGCCGTGCGCCACCCACTGATCTCTATTGTAAAAGGCTGGATCCCGGATAGGGATTGGGAGCGTGAAACAGGGTTAGAATAGATTAGTGTAGTGGCTCCTTACAAAAATGTGTGGTGACAAACAACAATGAGGGTTTGGGGCACAATAAAAAGATCAGTGGAGATTTAGCGGTAAATGCGAGAGAAATGCATTAGCATTAAGCGCCTCCTTCGGTCTAAACACGACTTCCGGTCTTACCTGACTTTCGGTTCTCCACCTCCGGTCTATACTGGCTTCCGGTTCGACACTTTCAATTACTATATGTAAGTTCATTTAATTAACCTTTAATTAGCCGCAATTACTCTCAATTACCCTTTAATCTCGATGGCACCTCGAAATGGCAGGTCCGCGTCGGCATTCGTCATCCCATCCGAAGGCGTAGTGGAAGGACGTCGCCTTTCGCATCAAACCTCATCCACAGCTGCGGAACTCTATGCCATACTTTTCTTTCTGCAGCACATCGTTCACTTTGCCTCACAGGACTGGGTCATATTCACTAGTTCAACATCTGCGCTGCAAGCAATCGAAAATTCTGGCGCCCGACCAAGTCGAGAAAAAGGAATTGGTCCAATTGGACATTTTCCCATTCAAATCGATTGGAATTCCAGTTGTGTTTTTGTCACCCATTGGACTGAAACCAGTTGAAATCAATTGGTCCCCACATTACAAAGAACTGGCAAGCTCAGGCTTACCAATTGGTCCCACACTAGCTAACCAACTCAATCCAAATGGTTACACCAAATGGTCCAGGTGGACTCAGTAGGGTCTCCAATTGGAAACAAGTAGCCCTGCCGGGTCTGCCACATTGGGTTACAGCTACGGTTTCATCAGTGAATATCACACATGAACATATGCAGGAGGTAACAACTTGTTTATTGTATGTTCGGACTAGTCTTGTTGACTAGAACTGCTCAGAACAAAGTACTTTACAATGGTCATTTCCAAACGAAAACAATACAACAGGCTTTTATTAAAAAGCTATTAGCTATCTGGCGCAAGGCGATGACACGTTATAAGGGAGGTTCAGATAAACATACATATCTATCGAGTTACTATCACCCACCTTAGTTCGGATTTGAGCGTTCAGGAAATTCACAACTGTCATAGACGGGCCGCTTGTCCTTTCTCGCAACTCAGCTGGTGCACGGGAGCGAAGAGAAAATTCTACGCATAACACAGCAGCTCACGACACAGATACAATTATGTTCGCGTTCTTACACGGTTTGAAAAAAAAAACAGACGAAACGCTTCATTCACGGAGCTGCACAATCGACGCGCCCGACGCCAATGGAAACTTGTTCAAACAGAAACAAAGCGCATTCTTTTCACCTGCACTGGACTGCACTACCTTGGATTCCACGCAAGACCGGTTTCCGGGAGCTGCACTTTCCAGCTGAAAGTAACTTTATTAGTAATGCCTTTCTTTTCATCAGGAAAGTGCAGCACGCAAATAACCCAGTTCAGATCTGGTGCAGGAGGTGCAAGCGAAAAGAATGCGCCTACAGATTCTGGGGTGATGCCGATGCGCTGCGTCAGACATGACGTTGAGAGCATCAAAGTTTCGGTTTCAAACTGAACTGAAGACAGCGAAAGCTGTCAACCAAATGTGTTACATTTGTAAATGTACATTTGTACAATGTAGAACCACGAATGAGATGTAGAACCACGAACTTTCTTTGACGCTATCATTTTATATTCTATCCAGCAGTGGCTATGGAACCTAATTTACGCATTTTCTGCTATTTATATCGAAAAATCTCGCTCTCCGGGTGACGAACTAATCCTTAAAATATAAAATACTGTTAATATAAATTAATGTTGCTTATTGATAGCATTAATAGTTTAGATACACATGCACTGACTAATTGTATTGAAAATACTGAGTAACATCACTTACTTTACAACTCTACATTGGAATCAGTTGCCAATTGGGCCAACAGTTGCTAATTGTCTGCTAATTGGGCAGACCAGTTGGAGACCGAGAGACCAAATGGAACTGGAGTTCCCTATCGGAACGACCAATTAGACCAATGATGTTCAATTGAGTGTCCAGTTTGAGTGCATGAAACCAAATGGACCTTCTAATAGGCGATTTCAGATATTGCCCTTGTGCTCCGCATGGGGGCCCTCCGTCGCGCAAGTCACGCGCATCGCGCAATGCGTTGTGGGAAATGGTTTGCATTCGTGCTCGTCTGCCTGTCGCTTGAAGGTGCGGGAGGTGAAGGAGAAAGAAAACCGAAACCGTTTGCGCTCTTCTTCTTCTCTCTGACTCATGAACACTAAATCCCAAGGTGCAGCGGGGCTTTCGCAACACGGCGCTCTCTGGTGGGCCATCCATGCAATTTCTGAAATCGTCTATTGGTGCTCAACTACCAACTGGACAGTCCAATTGGAACTGAACGATCCAACAGGTTTTGACATGGGACCTGTTGGGTCCCATTCGAACCTATTAGAAATTCGAACTGGACCATTTCCTTTTTTTCTGCTGGGGAGGCTCATCCGCACCGTTGGTTATGGATGTGTTAATGGCCTACAAACTTGTCTACAAAGCAGGACACAGGCTGGTTCTCCAATGGATTCCAGCCCATTGCGGTGTCGAAGGCAATGAACAGGCCGACAGCGCCGCAGAAGCAGCTCTTTCGTCTCGGCGACGGACGCGTATTGCACTGCTGCGAGGAGATCGTCGGTCCGTACTTCGACGCCTCGTGATTCCTCTGGCTACCCGCCAATGGACCGCTGACCTTCTCCCCCCTCGCCATGCTGAACAGCGCTCGGTTTCCGCATGCCTCGAAGTATCTTTCGTCAAGATGCCGGATTAGTTCATCGAATGCGCCTCGATGTGGCTTTCACAGCACAGTGGCGTTACCGCTTGAGGCAAGCTGACTCTCCCCACTGCAGACACTGCGATGGTGTTGAAGATCTAGAACTTATTCTCATCCATTGCCCACACTACCAACCTTCCCGAACCGTACTCTCCCGATCCCTTAACGAGCTAGACTCTCGCCCCCTCTCTCTCACAAGATTGCTTGGTCCCTGGCCACATCCAGCCCACCAACGCTCTGCCCTCAAGACTCTCTTCACCTTTCTGGACACCATAGGGCTTCGATCCATATTGTGAAGGGGCTCATTATTTCATTCCCCCCATCACCACCAGCAATGGGGTAGAGTATCGCCCCTGGCGATGAAACTCCCCAAGTTGTTGTTGTTGTTACCCTTTAATTACCCGAGGGTGACCGCAGGTTACCTTAGGTAATCTTGCATTTCATTTAATTACCTTTATTTACGTTTAACTACCTCCGGTAATCTTTAATTTCATTTAATATTTCTCTTAATTACATATATCTTACATTGATTACCTTTAAACTCATGCCTTTAATTACCGAAATCAACGAAATCAAGCAACTGTACCTTTTTCCCAAGTTGCTCGATTTCGATGAACAAGGACATACAAGGCTGGGTCAAGACATGCTTATTCTGCCGTTGGTTGGTCGTCATACGAAGACTCCCCTCCAGCCCTTCCTTCCTCCCCGTGCTCAGTTCGACCACGTACATATGGACATCGTCGGCCCGCTGCGTACATCTAACAGTTTCAAGTACATCCTTACATGCGTCAACCGATTCACTAGATGGCCCGAGGCTGTTACTCTAGCCGGTATCTGTGCCCAGAGCAACGCGGAAACTTTCGTCAGCACTTGGGTGTCCAGGCTTGGTTGGCTGTCAGTCATCACAACAGACAGGGGTCGGCAGTTGCAGAGCGCGCTCTTCAGCGCCCTAGTGTCCATCCTGGGCACCCGACATATCCAAAGTACGACCTACCACCCATCGGCGAACGGCCTGGTTGAAAGGCCGCACTGTCAGCTGTGAGGTTGCCCTCACTGCGAAGGCTGATCCGTCGCCTTCCTTTCGCCCTGCTCGGAATAAGATCCGCAGTCAAGGAAGACCTCCAGTGCGCTCCAGCGGAATTAGTCTAGGGATTCCCACTGTGTCTTCCAGGCGATTTCCTCACTTCAAGTGGAGATCGCTCATTGCCATCCTCCTGCGCCTACGTGGACTATCTACGGAAGCTCTTCCTCAACGCCCCGGTCGAGCATCGCATGCCAACGGGGCGTACAGTCTTTATCCGTCAAGACACTCTGTCATGAGTGAGTGCCAAGAGACAGTGCGGATACGTGCATCAAGGCGGCAGAGAACGTTGAACATTACATTGATTTGTTGGTGGCCTCAGATACATGGGAAGTTATTCGGCGGCAGACGTGAGGGATCTTCGTCCGGACCAGGCGAGTGCCACCGGGCATCTTTAACATCACACGCTTCAGACCTTTTAACCTTCACATATTTTCCAGGCATCCTTTCGACCGCTGAGCCCTGCTGTCTCAAGTCTTGGTGTTCAAAGTTTGCATTCTATCCACCTCTGCAATGCCCGGATTCCGCTTGACTGTCATCTGCATCGAATTTGTTTCACCACTCACTGGTATTAAACCGCTGCATGATTGTTTCTGTGTCGCAGTCCCTGATCGTGTTCAGCGATGGTCGCTTTGACCGACCACCCGATACAATAACATCACACACTCGCAACGCTATGCATGCCTCCATCAGGTCGGACCGTGCTGAACTGCCCGTCACACCTCTTTACACTGGTCCCTATCCAGTACTATCACGGAAAAACCAACCCGGTTTTGTGCCAATCAGGCCGGATATGGTATCCGTTGATCGTATTAAGCCTGCCTACGTTGCCACTCACATTTCGCTTTCCACGCGACTTGACGTTCTCACGACACCTTCGCAGCCGCCGAATCTCTCCAAGCGCGTCACATGGTCACACTCCACATCGGCCGTCGCAAGCCCTGCTCCAGTCTAACACATTATGAAGTTTATAACACATTATTGTAACGTTTAACACATTATAACACATTATGAAGTTTGTAGAGCAACTGATCAGCAGAACAACGGTCCGTGACCTGTGCCGGCCAGAGCAGAAGTGATGTACAAGCATTTATTCACCTGAGCAAGCCACTTGGGGCGCTACAGGGCTTCCCCTAAATTGTGTTTGTTTTAATCTATCTGTTTTTATTTTTAACCGCTCAATACTCTCTTTAATACTGTCTTGGTGTATTATGGGCTAAGTGGATAATGCGCTAAAGGGAAGTAGCAATCATCATCGTCATCAGCTTCAAAACAAAATTCTGCAAATCGCGGATCGTAATAGAATGTTCGTAGTCGTCCACTGGATGCTCCAGACGCCTTAGTTCTTTCTTGTGTTTTCATCATTCCTTCATCATCTTCACATCATGTTCCACGTGCAATGGGGTAGGGTACCGCACCACCGCGTTGAAACACGTACCCCATCTCATCGT
This sequence comes from Ornithodoros turicata, assembly GCF_037126465.1. Taxonomy (NCBI): domain Eukaryota; kingdom Metazoa; phylum Arthropoda; class Arachnida; order Ixodida; family Argasidae; genus Ornithodoros; species Ornithodoros turicata. The sequence goes on from NC_088206.1 coordinate 55,735,351, forward strand.
CATTATTTATTGTTGTTGTTGTTCGTAGAACGATACACCGCACTTAGTATTGATGTCCGTGTACCTTGCAGGTCACGTCCTTCACACCATTCCATCTCGTCCCACCCACACCGTACTGAGCAGTTTATCATTCGAACATATCTGTCGTTCTTTTCTTTGTGCGCCGCTGCCAGGGGTGAAACCAAGAATGCACCTAGAAAAAAAAGTACAAGTGTCACGAGATCAGCCAGTGCAGCAAAATCTATGAAACCGCATGTTTCTACGAGTTTGTAACTCAAACGTTGCCATATCAGCACCGGAGAGCCATTTCGGCTTCATTTGGCCGTCGTCAGCAGTTCCCAGGTAGGCAACGTTGAGTATGTGGCATCAAATGGTGACTTACGACGTGACCATTTGACGTTTGAGTTATTAACTCACGTGCAGCCAAAAAGCTTCGGCTTATTTTTTCCTTACATATGTTTCTATAGTTCAACAATGTCCAAAGTGATGAAGAAAATCTGGAAAATCATAGTATTGTGCCCAAACAGTTCGGGGAATCGTTTGCGAAGACCAATGGGAGGCCGCATTGTCGCTCCTCTTGGGAAGGAGAGAAGAGGGAAAGCATGGTAACGGATGCGTGTCGTTCAAGTATCTATTTTCAAGTCTATGCTTTGCTGTCAAGGTAACCATCTCATCGATCCTGCGAGGAGAAATGTTTCCACTTTAGTGTCCCTTTAACACGGTAACATTAATCAACACAGCGAGGTCATGTAGCTTATAAAATGTTTAAACATCACTAAGGCTGCGTTCATACGGGTCAACTTTTTCCAGCAACTCGAACCAGCGTCTTGTGATCAACTTCGAGACCGCGTTCACATGTAGCAACTTGGTAGCTCCACCCACTAGCAACCTTACGGCAACCGGAGAATGTGCGTTCTAATCCAACTCATGGCGCCTTTTCTTCAGTAGGCCAGCCTTTCGCCCAGCCCCTCGCAGCTTTTCCCTTTCCCCTCGTGTACGTAGACCGGTCTCATTGGATCGCTTTCAAATAAAGGTACCACAGCAACTGCACGTGAGGTGCCGACATATATCTGACAGTGTCTGAGAAAAAACAAGGGAAAAAAAACAGACAGCACCGCAGGTATAGGGATTCGTCTGAGATGTACCCGGTTTCGAATCCCGGTGATGGCTGTGCTATCCAGGCTTTTTCCTGGCCTTTCTTCAGACGCTGTCAGACATATGTCGGCACAGCTCCCTTGCAAGTCGGCCCAGGACGCACATTCCCCCAAAGTTGATGTTCCTCACCTCTGTGAGGCCGACAACGGCGAGCTCTTTCAACAATACCACCACCACTTTGCTTCCTCAGTGGATAGCGTGCAGGCTATGTCACGTCAAGACTGGGATGTACCTGGGTTCCAATCCCGGTGCCAGCTATGCTGTCTGGGGTTTTTCCTGCGTTTTACTCAGACGATGTCAGACATGTGTCGGCACAGTTCCCTTAGGCCCATCACGCTATTCCCCCAGAGCGTTAGTCGTGACGTTGCCCACCTCTGTGAGGCCGACAATGGCGAGCTCTTTCGGCAATACCACCACCACCACTTTGTTTCCTCAGTGGATAGCGAGCAGGCTGTGTCACGTCAAGACTGGGATGTACCGGGGCTCCAATCCCGGTGCCAGCTATGCTGTCTGGGGTTTTTCCTGCGTTTTACTCAGACGATGTCAGACATGTGTCGGCACAGTTCCATTAGGCCCATGACGCTATTCCCCCAGAGCGTTAGTCGTGACGTTGCCCACCTCTGTGAGGCCGACAATGGCGAGCTCTTTCGGCAATACCACCACCACCACTTTGTTTCCTCAGTGGATAGCGAGCAGGCTGTGTCACGTCAAGACTGGGATGTACCGGGGTTCCAATCCCGGTGCCAGCTATGCTGTCTGGGGTTTTTCCTGCGTTTTACTCAGACGATGTCAGACATGTGTCGGCACAGTTCCATTAGGCCCATGACGCTATTCCCCCAGAGCGTTAGTCGTGACGTTGCCCACCTCTGTGAGGCCGACAATGGCGAGCTCTTTCGGCAATACCACCACCACCACCACTTTGTTTCCTCAGTGGATAGCGTGCAGGCTGTGTCACGTCAAGACTGGGATGTACCCGGGTTCCAATCCCGGTGCCAGCTATGCTGTCTGGGGTTTTTCCTGCGTTTTACTCAGACGATGTCAGACATGTGTCGGCACAGTTCCATTAGGCCCATGACGCTATTCCCCCAGAGCGTTAGTCGTGACGTTGCACACCTCTGTGAGGCCGACAATGGCGAGCTCTTTCGGCAATACCACCACCACCACTTTGTTTCCTCAGTGGATAGCGAGCAGGCTGTGTCACGTCAAGACTGGGATGTACCGGGGTTCCAATCCCGGTGCCAGCTATGCTGTCTGGGGTTTTTCCTGCGTTTTACTCAGACGATGTCAGACATGTGTCGGCACAGTTCAATTAGGCCCATGACGCTATTCCCCCAGAGCGTTAGTCGTGACGTTGCCCACCTCTGTGAAGCCGACAATGGCGAGCTCTTTCGGCAATACCACCACTTTGTTTCCTCAGTGGATAGCGTGCAGGCTGTGTCACGTCAAGACTGGGATGTACCCGGGTTCCAATCCCGGTGCCAGCTATGCTGTCTGGGGTTTTTCCTGCGTTTTACTCAGACGATGTCAGACATGTGTCGGCACAGTTCGCTATTCCCCCAGAGCGTTAGTCGTGACGTTGGCCACCTCTGTGAGGCCGACAATGGCGAGCTCTTTCGGCAATACCACCACCACCACTTTGTTTCTTCAGTGGATAGCGTGTAGGCTGTGTCACGTCAAGACTGGGATGTACCCGGGATCCAATCCCGGTGCAGCTACGCTGTCGGGGGGTTTTCCTGCGTTTTACTCAGACGATGTCAGACATGTGTCGGCACAGTTCCATTAGGCCCATGACGCTATTCCCCCAGAGCGTTAGTCGTGACGTTGCCCACCTCTGTGAGGCCGACAATGGCGAGCTCTTTCGGCAATACCACCACCACCACTTTGTTTCTTCAGTGGATAGCGTGCAGGCTGTGTCACGTCAAGACTGGGATGTACCCGGGTTCCAATCCCGGTGCAGCTACGCTGTCGGGGGGTTTTCCTGCGTTTTACTCAGACGATGTCAGACATGTGTCGGCACAGTTCCATTAGGCCCATGACGCTATTCCCCCAGAGCGTTAGTCGTGACGTTGCCCACCTCTGTGAGGCCGACAATGGCGAGCTCTTTCGGCAATACCACCACCACCACCACTTTGTTTCCTCAGTGGATAGCGTGCAGGCTGTGTCACGTCAAGACTGGGATGTACCCGGGTTCCAATCCCGGTGCCAGCTATGCTGTCTGGGGTTTTTCCTGCGTTTTACTCAGACGATGTCTGTTAGAAGAAGTCGACATGCTAACCTCGTTGCGTGCGCACCCATTCTGGCGCACCTGCCCCACTTTCGGAATAAACCCGTCCCGTGCACACGCACTGTTGCTGCCTCCCAGGTTTACTGCTTTCTCACAGGTTATGGGCCCAGAACACTAGAACTGTGGATATGGGAGACAGCGGCAAGTTTACGGTTGCAAAGCTCACGGACGGCAATTATCAGGTCTGGACGTTCAAAATGAAGATGTTGCTGACCCGGGAAGGAACGTGGACGTACGTGGACGGACCTACTCCACAGACACCTTCTGGAGACTGGACGGCTGGCGATGAGAAAGCGCAGAGCACGATTTGCCTCAGCGTTGAGGACAATCAGATTGTGCACATCTGTAATTGCGGCTCAGCGAAGGCGATGTGGCAAGAGCTACGCAAGGTTCATGAGCGAGCAAACCTTAGCAATAAGCTCTACCTGCTTAGGAAGCTCTACCAATCCAAGTTAGCGGAGGACGAAGACATGCAAGGCTATATAAGGCGTACCTTGGAGTTAGTCGAGTGGCTGAGAGGGATCGGACAGGAGACCACGGATTTCCAGGTAGCGGCTCTTTTGCTCAGTGGTCTCCCGGAGAGCTACGAGGCGCTCGTGACAGCCCTGGACGCACGGCCCGACGACGACCTGACGCTGGAGTACGTCAAAGGAAAACTCGTGGACGAGTATATGAAAAAGCGAGCATCAAGTAGTTCAACGTCTGGTTCGGGAACTGCCCTTCAAACGAAGAGAGACGACAGTAGGAAACCTTCGTCCGGCGGGAGGCATTGCTACTACTGCAAGGAGGTAGGCCACTTGAAGTGGAACTGCCCCCGTTTGAAGGGGCGCAGGAAGCCTCGGCAGCGCGCTAAGGTAGCAGCGTCCGACCGCTCGTCATCGTCCGAAACTGCATTTCTCGCCGCTCCCGAATTGCCAGGTAGACCATGGTACGTTGACTCTGGCACTACCAGCCACATGTGTAACGACAAGGATTTCTTCACGGAGGATTATCGTCAGTCAGCAGAAACTATTACCGTGGCGAATGGTCAGAGAATTTCTTCACATGGAATCGGTGATGGCATTCTACAGTGTCGCATTTCTGACTCCAAGTGCAAGTCGGTCAAGGTGAAGAATGTACTCTACGTACCCTCCCTCGAGAGTAATCTTCTGTCTGTCAAGCGCCTCACGCAACAAGGCAACGTGGTGACATTTCAAGGAGACCACTGTATCGTCACTAGGAGGCAGGAGGTGTTGGCTAAGGCAAGAGTGGAAAATGGCCTCTATCCCTTGTCCACTTTGAGTACTACGGCTGCCCATGTCTCTCGGACCGCCCATGTCTCTCGGAGTCACCGTGAGCGCGTACACGTATGGCACCTTCGTCTCGGGCATAGAGACGCAGTAGCAGCCAAGCGTTTACAGCAGGAGGATTTGGCAGATGGGATCCTGATCGGTGACTGCGACCACTTGGTAAAATGTAACAGCTGTATCAAAGGAAAGATGAAGAGGGCATCCTTTCCTAAAGAGACTTCGTCGCGAGCGGGAGCTGTTCTGCAGCTTGTCCACACGGATGTCTGCGGCCCCATGAGGACTCTAACGCCTACCAAAAACAAGTACTTCCTCACTTTCATCGACGATTTTTCACGATACACTGTCCTGTACCTGCTGAAATCTAAGGACGAGGTATCTGCAAAGCTGGAGGAGTACTTGGCCCTGATGAACACGAAGCTTGGGCGTCATCCGCAGATAATTCGCGTCGATAATGGGACAGAGTACACCAGTGGCAAGACACAGGCCCTTCTGCGCAAGTACGGTGTAACATTCCAGACATCAGTTCCGTACAACCCAGAGCAGAATGGGGTCGCCGAGAGAAAGAACAGGACACTCTGTGAGAGCGCAAGGAGTATGCTTTTCGGGGCAGGCCTTCCAAAGTTATATTGGGGCGAAGCTGTTACGACTGCCTGCTACCTTCAGAACCGGCTGCCTAGCAAAGCGGTATCGAAAACTCCTTACGAAATCTGGACTGGCAAGAAGCCCCACCTGGAACACTTGCGCATGTTTGGGAGCACGGCCTATCTTCATGTTCCTAAGAGAAGCGAGACAAATGGGACGCTCGGGCTCTTGAGGGTGTGCTAGTGGGCTTCAGCGAGACGCAGAAGGGGTACCGGGTGCTTCTTAAAGGTAGTCACAGTGTCAAAGTGACACGCAGTGTGATCGTTGACGAAAGCCCGATCATGGAAGCGTTCTGTGGAGAATCACCCGCTTTCCGGCGTCCGGGCGTACAGCGTTCGGAGCAGTCGTCTTCTGGTGACGTTGAGGTGGAGCTGCCTAGCTTTCGCCCTCCTAGCTTGCCCTTGCGCGGTGACAGCGTTGGAGATGTTCCGGTGACTGACAGAGTTGTACCAGTGTCCGGTGCGGATGTTCAGATGGCAGATGGAGTTGCTCCCGCAGCTGATGGGGATGGACCCGTTCAACCGCGGCGCTCGAGTCGGAGCAACAAAGGAGTACCTCCGGACCGTCTTTCTTATGTAGCCTGCGCGGCATCCGCGCCCGATCCAGTTAGCTGGAAGGACATGCAGAAGTTGCCAGCTGCTGACAAGGACAAATGGATAAAGGCTGCTGTCGATGAGATCGATTCGCTTCACCAGCTCAACACCTGGGTTCTTGCACAGTTACCGGAGGGCAAGCAGCCCTTCGGCTGCAAGTGGATTTTTAAAACTAAACGGGACAAAGATGGCAACGTTGAGCGTTACAAGGCAAGACTGGTCGCTCAGGGGTTCTCCCAGCGGTTTGGAGAGGACTATGATGCCACGTTTGCTCCAGTCGCGAAGCTCACCACACCGCGGATTCTTTTAACAGTGGCAGCTGCCGAGAACCTGAGAGTTCGTCATTTCGACGTAAGAACCGCATTTTTGAATGGCGAAATCGAAGAAGACATTTATATGGAGCAACCGGAAGGGTTCATCGCTTCAGGGGAGGAACATCTCGTGTGTAAGCTTCAGAAGTCGTTGTATGGACTTAAACAGGCTGCCAGGGCATGGAACATCAAAGCCAATCAAGTACTACTTGAAGCGGGCTTCACACGGAGCCAGGCAGACCCCTGTTTGTACACCCAAGTAGTGAACGGATCCCGGCTATACGGGCTTGTATACGTGGACGACATGTTAATTTGCCATCGAGACAATCCTACCATAACAGGAATTTGGCATCAGTTGAATAGGCACTTTGAGCTGAAGGGCCTTGGACATGTCTGCCACTACCTTGGTATCGAGATAGAGAGACCACGTCACGACTGTTTCCTGCTACATCAGAAGAACAAAATAGATGCATTGCTGGAGAAATATAACCTCAGTACTGCTAAGATCAGCTTCACACCAATGGATCCAGACTATCTGAAGTTTACGGGGGAAGAAGACCTACTGCCCAGCAACGATCTGTATCGGAAAGCAGTCGGAGAGCTGCTGTATCTGAGCACGACGACACGGCCTGATATCGCCTGCGCAACTGGCATACTTTGTCGTCGAGTGAGCAGTCCGCGTCAGCGAGATTGGGGGGCCGTGAAGAAGCTGTCCAGGTACCTGATGCATACTCGGGACTTTAAGCTGACCCTTACAGGTCGACAAAGCTTGGACTTGACAGGATATGTCGACGCAGACTGGGCCGGCAACGTCACTGACCGCAAGTCAACAAGTGGCTACATCATCCTGCTTGGAGACAGCCCGGTCACTTGGTCCAGCAGAAAAGAGTCATCTGTTGCTCTGTCGAGCACCGAAGCAGAGTACATTTCCGCGGCTTATGCTTCACAGGAAGTTTTGTGGCTGCGTCCATTGTTGGAAGATTTCGGACTAGTCATTGATCAACCGACACCTATGTTCGAGGATAATCAGGGCTGCATTAAGCTTGCCCTTAGTGAAGGGATCAACGCCAGGACAAAGCACATCGATGTCCATCACCATCACTTACGTGATCTAGTAGCACGCAACATCATCAACTTTCAGTACCGCGAGTCCGCTGACAACATGGCGCGGACGTGTTGACGAAACCTTTACCACGACCGAGACTGGAGGCGTTAAGGCAACGGATGGGGCTCATCGAGGGATAACCTGTCGAGGGGGGGTGTTAGAAGAAGTCGACATGCTAACCTCGTTGCGTGCGCACCCATTCTGGCGCACCTGCCCCACTTTCGGAATAAACCCGTCCCGTGCACACGCACTGTTGCTGCCTCCCAGGTTTACTGCTTTCTCACAATGTCAGACATGTGTCGGCACAGTTCCCTTAGGCCCATGACGCTATTCCCCCAGAGCGTTAGTCGTGACGTTGCCCACCTCCGTGAGGCCGACAATGGCGAGCTCTTTCGGCAATACCACCACCACCACTACTTTGTTTCCTCAGTGGATAGCGTGCAGGCTGTGTCACGTCAAGATTGGGATGTACCCGGGTTCCAATCCCGGTGCCAGCTATGCTGTCGGGGGTTTTTCCTGCGTTTTACTCAGACGATGTCAGGCATGTGTCGGCACAGTTCCCTTAGGCCCATGACGCTATTCCCCCAGAGCGTTAGTCGTGACGTTGCCCACCTCTGTGAGGCCGACAATGGCGAGCTCTTTCGGCAATACCACCACCACCACTACTTTGTTTCCTCAGTGGATAGCGTGCAGGCTGTGTCACGTCAAGACTGGGATGTACCCGGGTTCCAATCCCGGTGCCAGCTATGCTGTCGGGGGGTTTTCCAGGGTTTTACTCAGATGATGTCAGACATGTGTCGGCACAGTTCCCTTAGGCCCATGACGCTATTCCCCCTATTCACGACGCTATTCAGAGTCGTGACGTTGCCCACCTCTGTGAGGCCGACAACGGCGAGATCTTTCAGCACAACCACCACCACCACCACGTTGCTTCATCTTTTTCACCGTAGTGTTGTCGTGGCCCAGTGGTGGTGGCGGTGGCGGTGATGGTGAAAGGGCTCGCCGTTGTCGGCCTCACAGATGTGGGCAACGTCACGACTGACGCCCTGACCCGTCTGCGAATGCCCTCTTATTGCCGAAAGCTGAAAACTAGGGCACGGACCGACTGAAAGATTTGCCTACCACAAGAAAGCTTCTTCTTCTTCTTCGTCTTTCTCCGCAGTGGCGCATAGCACGGGGCAATTGGCCACGGATCGTGACATGAGGGCCCAATTAATGACGGTTACGTGAAGCGATGAGAGGATGAGATGAATGAAATGACTGAATAAAAGATGAGCGGGGGAATGGAATGACGACCTGACAACCTACCAAAAGACAGAATGGAAGATGCCGACAGTGGAACATCGTGGGCACAGAGCGGGACGGCTAGGAACATGGCGCGTTGGGATGAGTAGCGCGAACAGTGGAGGAAAAAGTGTTCAATGGTTTCGTCTTGCTGGCAGTAGGGGCAAAGAGGAGAGACAGAGCGGCGAATTCTATGGAGGTAGTAGTTTAGTTGGGTGACGCGACAGCGAAAACGCGTGAGCAGAACCTCCATTCGCCGCGAACCACAAAGGAGAGGGTCCCAGCCAAATTCCAGGTGCGCTAGTTCAGGCCGCGCGCGGAGCTGCTGTTGGAGGGCAGCAGCTCTAAGGAGGCTGTCGAACCTTTTGTACATTGCGTATACAACCGTAGGAATGAGGGGTAGAACAGCGAGGTGAGTAGATGCGACGGCGGCACGCGCAAGAGAGTCCGCGACTTCGTTAGCGGAAAGCCCACAGTGGCCGGGAACCCATGTCAGAACAATTTCATGGATGAAGGAGGGAGAGAATGCGAGAAGCAGGTCATGTTCATGCGAGCTCCGGCCACTGTCCAATTTGGAGACTAGGGACAAGGAGTCGGTGAAGAAGCAGACTAGACTGTGCGAGGACGGCACAGCTTGGAGCGCCATCAGAAGAGCCACTAGCTCTGCAAAGTAGATCGGGATGTAGTCAGGGAGGCGGATGCTCCTGCGCACGCCCATGGATGGTATGAAGAAGCCAATGCCCGCTTCCTCGTTTACGACAGAGCCATCGGTGAAGATCGCAAGGTGAGAGGAGAGTGAACTAACGTGACTGTCGAGGAGCGCGGAGAAGACTGCGGGGGGAGGAAGGTTGGCGCGACCAGGGTTGAATAGGGGCACGACGCGGACACTGATATCCGGATGGCCGATGGAGCCAACCTGGAAAAGCTGACCGGCATCGCATAGAGCTGGAGGAACAAGCGTTCGGCGAACGCCAGCTGCGGGTAGATCCCGGGGGTCCAGCGGAGGGCGCGGAAGGACGCGATACTGGTGACGCGGAAGGCAACGCGAAGGAAGTGCTGACTAGAGAAAAGAAGTAAAATACAGCGGAGGGTTAGGGTGTTGAATCGGGAGGACAAAGGAATAACGCCAATCTCAGCATAAAGGTGCGATATGGGTGTAGTGATTGGTACGCCCAGACAGAAGCGCAGCGCCCTGCGTTCGAGCAGCAGAAGAGGTCGAAGCTGCGTTTGCGGACGACTGGAAAAAATGGGACAGCCAAACTCCAGGATAGGGCGAACGTACATCTTGTAAATATGCAAGAGCACCGGACGGCGGAGGCCAGATCGCGTGTTGCTGAAAGAGGCCAAGAAGTTTAGGGCCCGGGTAGCCCGGCTCGCGATGTAGGTAACATGAGCCGAAAGGCTGTAAGACGCATCATACCAGATCCCTAAATACTTTAGTTTGGGAACCTGGGGAAGAGCAGAGTTGCCGAGCAGCAATTCGTACGAGACGGAAGCCGGAGTTCGCCAAAGGAAAGAAAGGGCTGCCGACTTTCCAGCGTTTATCGAGAGGCCGAGGGATAGAAGCCAAGAATTTAGCGTATCAAGGTAGTGCTGGAGCAAGGCTTGCAGAGCGCGCGGAGACGACGCCGACGCCAGAAAGGCAATATCATCTGCGCACACGAGAGTCACAATGTCAGGGTGAAGCGGCACGGAGCGTAAGAAGAGATTAAACAAGAGAGGTGAGAGGATACATCCCTGCGGAACGCCCCTGCACTGCCGATGCTGAGACGAGGAGTACGAGCCATCCGAGTAAATGAACATGCGGTTTGACAGAAAGCACTTAATCCAGCGGCCGATGTAAGGAGGAAGAGCGAGGGAGTCCAGCGAGGAAAAAAGCAGGGACAGCTCGACGGAGTCGAACGCCTTCGCGACGTCCAGTGTGACTAAAGCAGTATACTCAGAGAGGAGCCTCGCCTTCGAGAGGTGGTTGTTGATGGCCACGTGGGCTATCCAGATAGAGCTTCGCGGGCGAAAGCCGATCTGAACCGGCGAAAGCACATCGTGCGCCGTCACAAACCGCATGAGGCGATCAAAAACGACGCGCTCAGCCATTTTGGCGAAGAGAGATGTTAGTGCAATAGGTCGCAGGTTGTCCAAGGTGCAGTCTTTCTTGGGATCCTTACGAATAAGCGTAATCCGTGATAGTTTCCATATGGGTGGGATCCAGCACTGACGGAGCGATGTCTCCACCAGAGAGATCAGCAGGGATGGATACGTGTTCCACAGCAATTTCAACATGCGGACAGAAACCCGGTCCGGACCCGGCGCCGAGGATGCAGGCAGGTTGCGAACGTGCGAGTCAAGCTCATCGAAGCTGACTGGTGCAAACTGAGCGTCATCAAAACTGCCTCTAGGAGCAACAGGTAGAGGCAAAGCGTTCGTGAAGCGCACCGCAAGACCTTGCGCACTGCGCTGCAGCAGATTAAGAATGTCAGAGGGGATAGACAGACGGTGAAAGGACTCTGGGGAGGATCTGGTTCTTCGCAGAAGGCGGTAGAGGGAGCGCCGGCGAGCAGGCTGCGACACAGCCGAGTGAAGTGAGGAAAGGAAAGTTTCTTTCGCCGTACCAATGATTTGCTTAAAGGGACTGTCGCATCCGGAACCGTGGTTACGAATCCAATACCAACGTGTTCGGTACACTACCACCGAGCTATTTGCCAAATTTTCTCCTTCCAAAACGGACCGGGCGATGAGGAATCGAATTTAAAAGATCCGGTTTCGTTTTGATCCTCGAAAGCGCCAGCGCCAACAACATCGCGTGACGCAAGGTGGAATCTGGCTAATCCGCTTTGAAGGACGCTGTCGTCTGCCGCCAAGTCTGGGGCTGCTTTGTTTTTTTCCGGCACGTCGCCCGTATTCATATGTGTCACTTTCTAGTAACGCGGATACTATCTCTACGCTTGCATCCTTCGCGTGAGATGTCGTTTCGAAACCGACGCAGCGTTCCTGACTCCAGGAAAACTTCCTTCGAAAACCTCGATGTTTGATTTCGCACGCCAAGGATACAGCTACAGCCAGACCCCAGACGAAGCGAAAGTTGGAAGCAGCTACATCACTAGCGGGTATCCAGATGAAGCAAGGAGTGTTCATGCTGTCCGTGTATGCTCCTCGCATTTCACCGATAATGTGTACCTGGATGAGAACATCGTGCAAGTGCAACTTGGATTGACACAAAAAAGGAACGAATTGAAACTTGACGCCGTTCCGACAGTGTTCCACGAACAAAGCGAGCGAGCAACTTCGACAGTAAGTCACAATGTCTATGTAGTTTCCCAATCGGGTCTGTCACTCTTGCGCGTGAGTAACTTAGCAGCAAAAGACTAAATCGGTACAACGTAAGGTATCCCCTAACCTATGATTAATAACTAGATAAATAAAATACAATGAACAAGTAAAAGAACATGATGTCATTCATATGAACGTGTTGGCTTTTCTCGTTGTCGGACGCGTTATCATGAAACTTTCCCTGTTACTGAACCTGTGACTTTTGTGGAATATGGTAGACATGATCGGTTTTCATGTGTATTACAGCTGCAGGCAGCTCGACAGGGTCAAGCGCAAGTGGTACGTATATTACTTAAATACATATTATGTATTTGCAATTTTTGGACACAGAACAATTCGCAAACTATGAACCCCGAAGGAAGAACTGACGCTGTTTGTGTGCTGGTGTTAGAAACATGCACTATATACAAACCTCTGTCCGTAACATAAGCGCCATAAACCACTTCCCAGTTTCCTTTTATCTCTCTGTTTGTGAACTGTTTGTGTGCTGTAGGGCGACGGTTTTTTGCGGTTGTCGTAGCCAACTTGGGATGCACTTTTGACGTTCTGTGTTATAGAAGAACCAGGTGCTGCTGATCCAAGTCCCATCCATCCATGAAACGGCATCAAACAATGTCCGTGTGTGCACGGCAACTTTGCTGAGAGATCTGGTTTTTACACTAATGCCTTTACGACGCCTCTGACAAATTAGGATCTTCCAGAACAGTGCTATCTTCATCCAAGTTCAAGAAGTAAAGAGAATGACTTCATGGCTTCTACTGACATCTCACAGCTACATGCCAAGACAAAATAACTTGAAAACAGGAAATGAAAAGAAAAAAAAGGTCCGTTTCAGGTCCACCCAAATCTTTGTGCAGAGGCTGACAACAACAATGTTATTGTGAGATGATGAATGATGCTGATGCAGCGTTGAGATTAAGCCCTCGTTTCCTTTTTTGTTCTACGAGGCACTGTCACATAAGCATTGGCCAAATTTGCTATCCTGTGAGCTTTGATAGGATATGCCGTAGATAGTAAGAGGCCTCTTACTGTAAAAGGGAGGTGCATTATTCGAGTAGTGGGGTCTGAGGCATGAGGGTCATTTCAGGATGTACTAACCCTTCCAAAATTTTACATTTGGTTGTGCCCAGAGATCGATCCAGATCCCCCCCCAACACCCCGAGTTTTTTTCCTGTGTACCACTGTTATAATGAAACCGTCCAATTTACTGTCCAACCGTCCCGTTTTCATTGCAATTGAAATACTTACGAAACTGTTTATTTTATTTTTTATTTTTGTGACTCCCCGCTTCAGATCCCAAGGGACATTGCCAGTGTGGTGCACGCTCATAACTGCCTGTGCATAGCAAATAATAAATATCTGTGCGTGAAGAGTTGGATGTGGACTTGTGCAATGGCTCTTGAATGGACAACACTCAGTCAACACAAAGATTTATTCACATTTGCGTAACTTATTGCCTGTCATTATAATAATAATTATTATAATACATAGACAAGAGGTAATGCTCTGCCAAAGATCTCTGAAGTTACAGTCTTGAAAGCTGTTTTCAAAACAGTGGTGCTAAAAAAATTGGATCAATGGCAGGTATCAAAATTTGTTTTGCTGTATCAAGGCAGAACAATCTTCCGTGGGAATGACAAATTGTGGACATTCCCAGACAGATGTATCACTTACAATGATAATGAGGTGTAAGTGTACCATTAGTGAGTTATGAAACGTTACCTGAAATTATTTGACGTGTTATATCCCTCACATGCTATAATACTGCCAATGATAAGAAGTATTACACTACCATTAAAAGTATAACTGCCACTTATTGCTCCTGCCTATTCCCCTGCACTTCTCGGGATTACTGTGGTAACACAGATTCTGTTTCACACTTCTCAATTGGAAACTACGCAAGTCTATTATGGTGTAGGTGTGAACAGTAAATGAGGCACACAAAAGATGATAGTCCTGATAGGACCGGATGGAAAAACGTTGGCGAATCATGCGGACGACACAGCCAGGTATCTGTCGTCTCTTTCTCGGTCCAAGGAATCTCCAAACTCAGCTTGTAAACACACAATAAGCAGTGAAAATGACGTAGCTGTAAAAAGAAAGGACACTTTCCTAAACACGTAGCACAGTAATTTCCTGATAATCATTCTAATTCTAACCCGGCCCTTGAGTTGCACAGTTGGTTAGAGCCTTCGTAACTTTCATGGGGCATTCGTCGTGTGTGCAAATGTCCACGACAACTACGAAAATAAGGATTGCTCAACGTGCCTATCTATCGTGGGTACAGTAGGCGAAGACTGTGATCCGCGCTGCAATACTGCGGTGGATACACCACCAGAAGTTCTGGCCGAAGACAGAGAGCTGAGAACAAAGTGTGATGCGTGCTTACACTGTACTTCGCCATCATTACACAACTCTGCCACTTCACCAGCACTGCAGCATATAGGTACTCATCCGGTTCCTGGGGAGCACAGACGCCGCACAAACACTTGGATTGTTTCCTGCGTCGTAGTGAATGTCACGGGATTAAGTGTTGAGCACTCCGATCATGAACGTACCTAAAGCAGTGGTCCTGAGGCTCGTTCTGTTGCGCTAACGCAGCTACGGCACGTACATCACCAGTTACTTGCAGAAGAAGCGGATCCGTCGAATATGGGCCGTCATTAAACATGTATATTCGTCACGGGATCTATTACTAAAGGCATTTGAACAGCACGATGCACCACTTCCGCGTTCCGAGTCCGCCCTCTCCGTATGTGCCTTCGCCTTCGTCTCCCTGACCGAGCTGCAAGCCGCGGGGACTCCCCTGGCTCGCCGCGTTCTTATTGGTCACATTCCATGTGACGTTGCTAAAGATTCTCAGCAGGGAGTTCCGCTTGACGCCCGCTTCCGTCGTCTGCTGTAGCGCCGCTTACACACGAATTATGCGAAAAGTATTTCGTTGATCGGGATGGGACTTTCGGAGTCATGGTCAGTGAAGGATGGGGAATCTCATTTCACTGTGGTTTCGGAATCGATCTGTGGTCGATGCGACTGTCCCTTTAAAAGACGAACGGCGGGACCGGTACAGAGACCAGTTGCGGGGCGAACGATTACAGCTGTACTGT
Organism: Ornithodoros turicata; assembly: GCF_037126465.1. Classification (NCBI taxonomy): domain Eukaryota; kingdom Metazoa; phylum Arthropoda; class Arachnida; order Ixodida; family Argasidae; genus Ornithodoros; species Ornithodoros turicata. Next base: position 55,750,448 of record NC_088206.1, read on the forward strand.
TTCCAGGCGGCCTTTCTGAGGCGGAGAGCGCGTGTGCAATCGTCATTCCACCAGCGCGGGAAAGTAGAACGCGTTCTTTTTGGAACAGAGAAGGAGGACGTCGCAATGGACTCGTCGATGACTGAGAGAAGTTCTGTACAGGAAGGCGGCGAGTCCACAACGAGATCCTCCAGGTGGGCAGCCAAGAACGTGGCGGCCTTCAGGTGGTTGATGAAGATAGCGGAGGAGAAGCTCGGGCCAGAAAGAGCCACAGGGGTATGGCAGACGAAGTAGAGCGGAATGTGATCACTGCAGTAGCCGTGGTTGAGAGGGGACCAGGTGGAGACTGAGCATCTCCCCGACGACAAGGTTAGGTCTATGGCGGACTGATGGCTTCCTCTAAAAAATGTGGGCGAGCCAGAATTTGCTACTGAGAAGCTCCTACCTGTGAGCCAGGGGAAGAGACGATTTCCGCGAGAGTCTGTACATGCTCCCCAGGACTGGTGGTGGGAATTAATGTCGCCAGCAACTAGACAGTCATTGGAGCACCGAAGCAGACAATGATCCAGTACGGCCGCTGCTGAAGGCACACAACCTCTGGGCCAGAAAACTCCGACGATTCGCCCGGATTCTCTTCTTCGTCTTCGTCGTACTTCGTCTTCTTCAGTCCTTATAACGTTTCACGAACACTCATTGACTTGAGAAACTGATGAGCTTCTTTGGATGCTCAAGGAGCGGAGCACGAGCGGCATAGCAGTGGATAGATGGGTGAATAAGAATCCCTTACATGACTGTTGCCAGCACTAGGGCATACAACAACCGGAACTTTATTTTGAGATGATGAATGGGGTTAGTGCATACACAACCATAGTACGACATGATATCCGATACACATATGAAAAAAGCTGTACTGATGCCGCTGAGCAAGCCCAGCGGTAGGGATTTGCCCTCATTATTATCACTTTGCACAACAAATTCCGGGTTATCAAAGAAGAGCCGTTGCGCTGTCGGGAGTATTGTTAGTTACCGACACCGCTATCCGTGTTCAAGGTTTCCTCAATCAAGGAGTGCTTGAACTACGAGGCGTGTTTTTATTTCACTAACGCCACTGCAGTAGTACTTTGTCGAGGAACGGCGCTTCTTCTTCTTAACGTTCTCCCGGCTGGTCTACCCTAGTTACACTAGCTTTCTCAACCGCGGTTGAGTCGACTGCAGTCGAATAGCTCAACCACGGTTGAGTGAACTGAGCAACGAAATCAGTTACACGGGCTTCTGTGTGCTCGTTGAGAGTAGCGCTAGCAGCGTCGCCTGATGAGCAAACAGAAAAACCCCAAAACACATAACAATTTTAAATATTACGTCGTCAGAAAAAGATAACGCTTTGGACGCTTTCCAGAGGTGTATAATGCTCCAAGAATGTGTGTTACTGTGTATTGTAAGGATTTCGTACGCAACTCGACATTTTTACTACTGTTTCGCATTTCCAAATTTACATTTCAGCCGAATCGCGAAATATGTTCACGACACTAATTCGTACGAACGCTTCTGGGCCCCCTTGCACGAAACGAACTTAGTGTAAAACTTAACGAGCTCCCCACTTAGTGTAGTGCCGGAGCCGTTAGTGGCTTGCGCGAAACTTTTACAACACTAAAGTGGTGGCGCTCGCTCCGCGTAATTTAGGACGCTGGCCAAGGGTCCTAGGAGCACCCTAAACTACCGCACTAAAGCTTAGGACTAACATGTCAGCCGCTATGAACCGTGTATCGAAGATTCGTCGTTGGCCCCAGCTGTATCTCGCAATACAGTACGCATTTTCCTCGCAATACTAACAACGTCTCATTTTTTTATGCTGTTGGTGCCGTACGTTTTGTGCTTTTCGTTAGCAACATCTCTCAAAATGATCGCCGCACGCGAAGTGCCTCTCACCGGCACTGCCGTTGGCGATAAGTTCCCAATCATCGAGCAATTCGAGACATACTTTGGGCCACAGGCTTTATTTTATTTAACAAAAGTACGCAACAAGTGACCTAACTCGTTCTTGCAGCTACAATGATAGTACAATACCTTATTTTGGTTCTACAAACTGTTTACGTGCGACGGCAGAAGCAGACGACTTCCGACAATCCAAACATGCCGTGACGCACGACTTCCTGGGATGAACTCCGGAAGTTCTCTTTCTACCAATGAGAGCCTCCGAAAACTGCTACTGCTCGTAGCCACGATCCACTTTAGAATACTTGACTTAGGGCGGTCGTCGAAGTGTTCTACCAGCTCCGGTGGCGCAGCGGTAACGCGTGCGCTTGGAGACTGGGCGGTTCGAATCCGCGGGCCGGCTGTGCCGTCTGGGGTTTTTCCTGGGTTTCCCTCAGATGTGTAATAGGCGTATGCCGGCACAGTTCCCCTGAAGTCGGCCCATGGACGCAGCTATCCTCCCCTCGAGCGGATTCCGCTCGGTCTTCCACTTCACCCTTTCCTCTCCTCCTCTCCACCACCTTTCCCTTCCCGAGAAACATGCCGCCTAATCAGGCAGGCAGACCTCTCGGGTTCCTCCCAACGACACTCCTCCTCGTCGAAGTGTTCGTGCAAGCCACTTAACCGCAACCCTAAACTTAGTGCACTAACGCGTTAGGATTGTTTCGTGCAAGCGGGCCCTGCTGTACTTCTGCTCTTTCGTGCGTCGCTGTGCATTTTTCTTATCCGCGTTATTTAGTATTTTATTTTGTTGTACATGTCATTGTCCTCGTTGAGTTCTACATATTTCGTGTAAATATTTCTTGTGCTGCCGTGTCTGTACTGTGCGTGTACGTTCTGTTGGACAAGCGATGTGTTTGAGCAAACCGAAGAACGACGTGGTGCGAGAGGGGTCAGGAATGTTTTTCTGTACCTCCCCTACTTCCAGTCTCGACTGAGGAAAACAGAGTGTGAGCTGGATGCTGTGCGCGCGCGATAGATAAGCGACGAAAGCGGAAACCAGCACGGCAACAGGTGAAAATTCTGACAGCAACAGCCCTGCGATTGTGCACAAGGGAGAAGCAACTGCGCAGCTATCGACGGCCAGCGTCTTGGTCGGAAACCACACTGCCCAACCTCGCTGACTAGTTCTTTAAACCGAAACGGGACTATCTCTTCACCTGTGCAACGTTCAGCTACATGGTGGGCGTTTGCCAAAGCATAGCTAGGTGAGACACGGACATGAGGCAGGCTGTGCCTTTGCAAATGAGTGGCAGGTGACCTTTATCACCTATTAGCGTCTGCAGAACAGCCTTTTTGGTGTCAGCAGGCATTTTGTGAATTATGTGTACTGGGAGTTTTTACTTAGTGATTGGACAAACTACAATCCCAGTTTGTGAAGCTCCCAACACAAGTAGAGCCACCTACGTCGGTTTGACGGAGTAACAGGATTCTCTCAAGATTCTGGACGGATGTCACATTGAGATGTGCTCTCAAAGAACCAAGGCTCAGACTATATTACAACTACAAGGGCTGGTACATAGAGACAATGCAAGGGTTCATCGTGGGTCTAGTCATCCTGTGTGACCAAGCATTTCCTTTGCAGCCATATATGATGAAGCTATACTCTGAGGGCAGTTTAATGCTTGACTGTCAGATGCAAGACACATGGTTGAAAATGCCTTTGGGAGAGTGAAAGCACAACTCTGCATCCTTCTAAAGGGAATTGAATGCGACATCAATAACTGTGACATGATAATCATGATAATTAGAGGTTGCATTCTACATAGCATGTGCAAAGGCATGAATGACAGTGCAGGACTGAATGCAGGACTACCGCCATCATGTCAGGGAAATGCCTCAACATTCAACATCAGTTTCCACTGAAGGTGGGGCATATGTGCAGGATGCCATCGCATTGCACATTAATGGAGCAACGCCTTCATGAAGTCGACATCTAGCGCGTCACCCCCACACCAAAAAGGGCCTCAAAAAGGGCCTCGAAAAGGCCAACACAATTGTCTAGACCAAAGGACATCTCAGCATTAAACAAACCCTGCTTAAACGCTAAGCATTTGCTTGTGAAGTAAATTATTAAAATGCCCATAAACCAATTAGATTGATTAGCATAGCAAAACGGTGCAGTATTGAAAATTTTTGCCATAGCAAATAATAATGATTTTAAATGAGAGGTGCTGAAAGCGCCCATCATGCTTCAATAACATTGACGATTCCCCTCCCTCGTCAGGAAAAGCCACCCTAGCTCTACGAGTTCGCAGATTGTGTACGTGTACTTGTTAAAGTTGCAGCCAATATGAGGTTCGGTCATGTCCGTTGCACTTAGCTGCAACTTTAGCAAGCAAAAACTGTCCATCATAAGAAAAAAATGTCCACATTATCAAATAAAAAAAAATGAAGAAAGCAACACCAGTGACATTTTACAGTCTATGTTCATTTGAACTCTTATTTCATTTACTGAACACATCCATCAGGTGGACCCTGTTTGTTTTTTTGTTTTTTGTTTTTGTTTTGCATGGTTTTTCTTCTTTGCCTCTTCGTCATCTTGAGGTTGGTTTTTCTACTGCGTATGCAAGATTTCTCTGTTATGGAAAAAAGAAAATTATTGTGGTGGCGATGATTGAAAATAAGTCTGCATCGAATGAAACATTTCTTTGAAGGAGGAAACATTTTCTTGAGTTTGAGGAACACACAATATGAACTGAAGAAAATGTTAGCTCTTTCCACAGTACACCATCTCGCTTGCACCATTTTAATTTGCTTATCGAAGCATTTCTTGTTGCATTCTATTAACTCCTTCCTGCAGCCTCAGTACTTTTCTTTGAAACCTTCGTTCCTTTTTTCAGCTTTTGTAGCTCTCATTTCGAGAGCTTTTTAGAGCTCTAGGACCTGCATCATAACAGTCTGGTTTTTGGGCTACTTTCTCTGTGAGGTCTGTGCAGGCTCTGAACTTGTCTCTTGTTGCTCAGTTGCAGGGTGTCGAACCGAACCCGAACCCGAACCGAAAACAGTACCCGAACCGTTATTTTTGCCGGAACCGAACCCAAACCCGAACCGAAATTTTCATGACACTGTTGAACCCGAACCGGAGCAGAACCGTAAAAAATAATAGCGGTAACCGGTTCGCAACAAAACGGTTCGGACATAAAAGAAGTCAGCATAAGAGTTCCTCTCTATCCCCGAACGAAGACGCATTGGTATCACCATCACGCGCCTATATCATAGATTTCCGAAATTTTCACCTAGCAGTCAGACGACGACGTATAGTAAGTATACTTTCAGCGTCTTTTTAACATGTTGAAGCGCAGTTGTCCTTGTGAGTGCCGCGGCTAGCGCCCCGCACGCGTTGCGGCGTCTACTCTTCAGAGACGAGGTGCCACGCCTACGAATGAAACAGAAATGGAGTAGGCCAGTTATGTAGCTTTACAGGACGAATATGTGATCAAATAAGCGCCCAAGATTTCCCTTTACATGTGAGCAGTACAAATTAAACAAGTCAGAAACATAAGAAGTAGAGAAGGAGCGTACGCAGAACGGTGCCTGTTTGATTGGTCGTGGTTTGAAAAGTAAATGTGGTTCTGCTTATTGGTAGCGCAGTTATGTCGCGACACATTGCCTTTGTGTTGTGGATTAACTAGTACAGTGCTATGAGCTCGGACAGAGGCTTATTTTCGACATGCTTCAGTACGGTTTCAGATCGATTCACGCTGCGAAGGCAGTGTGCCGGCAAGTACTGTCGTCTATGTTACGCTGTCCATCTTATTAGGCTTCCTTTAAGTGTATCTTGCTGGCACTGTGCGTGTGAAAAAAGAGGTTTTGGAAACAGAAAGCAGCAGGACTACATCACTTCAACAGCGTGGACTCTATTTGCAATAAGTGTTCATCCATTTCTCATTTCTCTCGCTAAAGGGCTACATCACTGCTAGAGACGTCAATGCAGACAACAGCAGTAAGCTATTAGCCACGCATTTCCTGATAAAATCACTTTTATGGAACATATAAAACGGAAGCGTTGAACCGGTTCGCGAACCGGTTCGGGGCTGCGAACCGGTTTGCGAACCGGTTAGAGTTTTGGCGTGGCCGAACCGGAACTGAACCGGAACGAAATCAAAACAACGCGAACCCGAACCCGAACCGAACCCGTATTTTTTGCGGTTCGACACCCTGCTCAGTTGTTTGTTCTTCAGGCTGGGATGCTGCAACAATGGTTTCCATCTGGCTGTTCGTGTACAATTGGAACCTTGAAGATACACAAGAATGTGTGAAGCATGCAGTGAGACGACATATTACTGAGGAAGATGCCTCGATGTTTCCTCTGCAGTTTTTTTTATTTGTTTTGTCACTCCTTCGAAGTTTATCGAGACTACTTCCAACATAGCATGCTTATAGTGCATCACATATACATACACAGGGGATAAATAGCATGCATAGCAAATGACATACAATACACACAAGCTACTATTATTGTCTTTTCTTGTTGCACATAAATCTCCTGACTATGGCTCCCCACCCGCTAGTTGCCTTGCTATGCTTAGTAGTAATATGCATATGATTACATGCAGCATTGCCAGCACTGGCACTGATTTCCAGCTTAGTAAATGCTCATCCATATTTATCATTTTAGTGACTTCAAAATTGTTGCTCTTTTATTTTTTACCACTTGATAATGCCTTTACAAACTATTACATGTTTTAAGCACATGCTTGGTTCACAAGAGTTCAGAACAAGCAGTGATATACTAACTGCAACACATATTCCAGCGAAGAGGACGTACACACTCCATTTCCATATCCCCTCATCGTCCTGAAGCAGATCAGCCAGATGCAGAGTTCCACACATCATATCAGCACATAGATTCACATTTCAGCTGTGGTTATGCTCACCAATCACGACATCACTGTTTCTGAAGCAGTAGTTTTGTAGCAGTGCGAAACCGTGCAGTGTGGCTGTAGTTTTCATAGGTGAAGCTAGAAATTCAAGTATGACATGTCATCAGTTGTACCAAATAGTATGAAACATCGAAAAGGACACCAAACAGCATGTACATCATATACGCGCTCGCAGGAATGCGACGAAAATGCCACTGATCGCACGGAATCATCTACCGGCATGTTGTGGTAGCTGGATAAAATAGGCGTAAGTAGCTATGACATACGCAACAAAGCAAGCAGAAACAAGAAATGAACTAACTGAGTTTCCTAACTGTATTCCATCGTCAGGTTTTCTATTTTAACCCGCACTTGCTTCCCGACGAAAACCGCAGTAGCTGTCTCGACGCGGTCGTAATCGCCGGCGTTTCTTTTCTGGCCTCTTTGGTCCCCGATACGGCTACACTGTCTTCCCAGGGGTTTATCAAGTGCATCGTCATGGCATCTGACCAAACGAAGTGTTTTTTACTGCACGGCAGCTCACTTATTCCTTCCGACGACACTACAGTAGCTGAAGTGGAGTCCGCCATCTTGCTTTTCAGTTGACCCGACCGTGGTTGAGGAGCTCAGGAGCTAGTAGGTCGTGGTCGAAACTCAACCGTGGTTGCGCAGTCAACCACGGTTGGCGCTGCAGTGTAACACTCTCAACCACGGTTGAGTTCAACCGTGGTCGACTCAACCGTTGTTGAGAGCGCTAGTGTAACTAGGGAGCGTGTCCTGCATCTGCGTACGCAGGTACATCTTCTCGGCGTTATTCATTCCTGGCAGCTTTTCACTTAAGTGGATATGGAAAAAGAAACGGCAGCAACATCGCGGCATGTATATCCCTTTGTTGCCCAAGGCTACTTATTGTGGATGTTTTCTAAATTCGTTTTTCGGAGAGACAATCAGCACAGGAACCCCAAAATCCTAGCAGCCACAACCGTGGATGTCTAAGCTTTCTTCCTCCCGCGTGGGATGTCGCTACTTGCCCGCGCGCCAAGCCGCCCGGGAGTTTTAAACATGGCTTCCACGGCTGCGCGCCAAAACCGGTAAGCGTTTCATATTTTGCATTATTACTTGCGTTTGGCTGTAATCTGTAACTTCTGAATGCAATGCCCTTTTTTTAAAATGATCGAAGATACCTAGTGTAAAATATCACCTTTGTGCGACCAAATCTTGTGGGGTATTGCACGAGTTGTGTTCCGCATACACGTTTGTGGCACCCAGGTATTGCACGTTCTCAGCGGGGGCCAAGGTCGCCGCGCTTGAAAGCCCGTTCCATGTTCTCGACGTAAAATCATTCGCTAAAATAGTAGGTTTTGCATTTACAGACGGAAACCTCTAACAGATGAAGACATTCAGGCCTTGATATTCGACTGCCCAAGTGGTAGTGAGGATGAGAATTTGGAGAGTTCCGACAGCGGTGATGAGTACACCATGCAGGCTACCTCAAGCTTCTTCTGGTGACAGTGAAGGCGACAGCTCAGAGGATTCAGATGTAGAGGTGACGTGGACAACAAAGAAAAAGAAACGGAGAATCTGGCACTGGGTGAAAAAGGACATTCCTATAAACCGAGGTCAAGAAGTCAGCGTACTGAGGCCACGATCTGGTTTAGAAAGTGCGAAGTCTCCACTAGGGATGTTCTTGAAATTTGTCGACTATGATCTCTTAGAATATCTCACCTTTGAAACCAACAGGTACAGAGTACAGCAAAACCGCACACGGGTACTTCCAGTTTCGCTTTTGGACATGCGAAAATTTCTCGGCATTGTACTCTACACGTCCGTTGTGCATCTCCGGTCCCACTGCAAAAAAATGTGCCGTTTATTTGTGCGTGGATGAAGGCGAACTGAACTGCTTCGAAAATTTTCATCGCGCATAGTTTTATCGCAGTGTAAGCGGGCCGCTCCGTTCCTGGTTGCAACATATGTGGCACCAATAAAAAACACATTTCTAGCAATTTTACACCAAACTTTTTTTTCGTTTCTTGTTTCTGTGGGCCTGATGCCTAGAAAAATATATGCAAACGCGTCGAAAGTGTCGTCCCACTTCCCATGGGCAACAAAGGGATATACAGAGGACGAGAAGGCATATGTATCCCAACTTGTTTACAAGTACCGTGAGGTCATCGAGAGCAAGAAAACGGACGCAAAAATTATCACACACAAAAAAAAACAAGACCTGGCAATTATTGGCAAATGAATTCAACAGCATGCCAGGAGTCCGGCCACGAACAGTTAAACAACTACGAAAACTTTGGGACAATATGAAGGCTTTGATGAAGAAGGAAAAGGCTCTGGAAACGCGGGAAGGATTTCGAAAAACAGGTACGGATAGGAAATACCTCGTCGTCTTTTGTGTTTCTGTATCACAAGTGATCTCCAAGCCGTACCCAAGCTATAGCTCGCGGCCTTTTCTTCAGGTGGAGGAAGTCAAAGAAGATACATGTCCGCGATAAGTCAGCTACAGCTTCAGCGTCAGCTTCTGTTGCCAGGTACAGACGGCTCACAAGTCTGTCTCGAGCTGCCCCCCCCCCCCCCCCACGCCCGCCATATGAACATCTCGTCTTTTCGTGGAACCCTAACCTCTGCAGCTCCAGGCAGACAGAAGTCTTGGTGACGAGAGCTCGATGCCTGGCGCTGCCGCTAAATTTTTACCTCCACCGTGCTGGTCGATCTTTGTCCCCTGCTTGTTCCCACTGTGGCCAGGATGAAACAACTGAACACTTTTTGCTAACCTACTCTCAGTTCGGCCAATTACGCCGCAGGTATATCTGGACACCCTTACGCTTGTTAGGAGCCCCACTCTCATTGGCGTCAGTGCTGTCTCTCGGAGCATCACACACTGCGCTATGTCATAGGGCTGTGGTAGCGGGTCTTGCTTCCTACATCGTGCTCTCCAACCGCTTCTAGGCACTTCCTTCCTACTCTCATACACTTTCACGTACACACACATTCATACAGTCATCCTTTTGGCCGTGTATAGTCGCCATACGCATACTCCTACATATGTGCATATCCAGTTCCTGTATTATAGTCATCACACGTCATATATGTCATAACATAAGTTACTTTGATCTGACCTGGCCTTAGCCCCTATCATTACTGCACAAACATAGACAAACATCTCTCGCCCCTTTTGTCCTGGCCAATCTCCCTTAGTGGCTCACGGCCGTTATCTCATTGGCAGAAGAAGAAGTCAGCTTGTGGAAACAGCTGCTCCACACGTCAATACACGGGTTTCGAACACATTCGATAGCGATGGCCGCCACACATGCGTTGCAGCCCCCTAAGTGGTCGCTTTACTGCAGCCACTTCAGAGTCAGCCGCTACAGGATAGTTCCAGTAAGTTTTGGTAGCTGCATCAATCCATAGTTTATTTAGCTAGTTATTAATGATGTATTGTTAACTGTCAGGAACGACGACTACAATGCTTCGTGACATATGAGTACTCTTTCCTGATCGCGCAGTAGATCCATCAGTTGCTTGTTTTCATTGCCTGCTTCGCCATTACATTTTCCCTGTTATCAACGCTTTGACTTCCATAATGCAGGTCCGAGTAATTCACAGGCTGCCAGTCGTGCAGTGTATTCATATGCGTCTCCTGCACATTCTTCTCCGCTTTGTCCACCATCTCCACCTCTCATGCCCTCTTCTCGGTCTTCTCCTATGGCGTCTCCTTATACCTTCTCCTGCTACTTCACCTGTATCCCTGCCCCAGACTTCTGCCACGACACGCCAATCTCCTCCTGCCTTTCCAGTTGGTAATTCGGATGCATCGCGCACTAATGGTGATTACAGTGGCACATCTACAATCAGGCCCAGCACATCGCAACCTACAACAAATTTACACAGATGTGGGGAGCGAGAATTGTCGCGGGCCACCTTGCTGGAAGCCACACTGTCAGCAGAGCTGGTTGAGAGGACAGGTTCCATAAGAAGCGACAAGCGTCGCAAGTCTATTGAGCACAAGTTAGCAGTTCAGCTTTTAGAACTAGAGTTGCAACAGAAAGCCGAAGAACACCGCCAGATGCTGGAACAGCGACAAGAGAAGCATCTATTAGAAATGGAGTACCTTCGTTTACAGATCGCTGTGGCTGAATTGCAGAAGAAAAAGCTGGAAATGGAGTTTCAGAAGAAATAAAAAATTATGTTTAGAATGCAAAGCACCACATCCGTTTCGCATCCGCCTCTTTTTATGTTTTTCTTTTTTTGTTTCTGTTCTGAAAGTTCTGTTTAGAAGCCGTTATGGCGAACGTGATGGCTGCCAGGGATTTTCCCAGCACCACCCTACACCCCCTAACAACCTATTTTGCTCGGCACCTCCCTCCCCGAAATTTCGCCTCCATGGGGGGAGAGAGTATGATGCCCCTTTAACTCTCCGAAATGTGGTTCTTGTCTTTTCTGGTTGGACTGACGATTATGTACACACGTCACCTTGTTTTGGGTTTTGAAGCTATAGGTCTTGTTCCCTCACCTGTGTCTTAACTTCATCCAGGACATTTATCGCACTTTCGAGATTCACAACTACTGGATGCGTCGGTATAGCCACAAATTCCAAATAGAAAATTCCAATCAAGCCCGTTAATAAGAGATTGACTTGACGTTTACGGGGGACTGTAGAATCAAACTTGCAGAATCAAGTCGTATTGGCACAGTGTGGTAAAACAAAAAGAAAATGAGGAAGAGAAAGGACGAACACAAAGAGACTCGTGTGTCACAAAAAGCATACCGTGGAAGATCAAACTCTGGAAAATGATTGTGAATAAACGATGACATCGCAGTCATTGGTTCCCGAGAGCTTACACAGAGGGGGGTGGCCATTTGATTCACCTGCCTACAGAAGGCTGTCTATTGCCGCCGTCGACCGTCTATATGCAGTATAGTGCTGATGGAACGACGACAACGAGGCACAGGCCTCTCCCCCCCCCCCCCCCTAAAGTCCCGGAAAATTACTGGTGTCTAAGGTGCTCGTAGTACAACATTCCTGGGTGCAAGGAAACCTGTTCACATTTGTACCGCTTATTTTTCTTGGTTCTACTCGCAAAGACACTGCTCCATTTAACGTAATCGAACAAGAATCCATCTATCCGGACAATAAATGAACCGTAACATGAAATA